>NC_088169.1:115895000-116195000 GCF_028769735.1 Zonotrichia leucophrys gambelii
ACCGCCCCACACCGCCGGGGTTCCGGCTGTCCCTACATCACACTGGGGGGTGCGGGCGGGGGGTGCGGGTTACAGCGGCCCCCTCGTTAGGAGGGGTCCGGGGGGGTGGTGGGGGGGTTAGGAAGGGGCCCCCTCATTAGGAGGGGGTCCCTGGGGGGTGGGGGGGGGGTAGGTAGGGCCCCCTCCGGGGGGGGGGCCCCGGGGGGGGCGGGGCGGGCCCCCTCCGGGGGAGGGGGCCCGGGGGAGGGGGGGGGGGCGGGGGGGGGGCATTCCCCCCCTCCTGGCCCCGCCCCCTCCCCCCGGGCCCCCTCCCCGGACGGGGTCCCGGCCCTGCCCCCTCCCGGGGACCCCTCCTCCGGACCGGGGCCCGGGGGGGGGGGGGGCGGGTGGGGTGGGGGGGCCGGACGGGGAGGGCCGTTCGTGTGTGTGCTTATACGTGTACTTGTGTTTCACGGCGCAGAGTGACGTGCCCCCCTCTGCTTCCCCCCCCCCCCCCCCGCCCCCCCCCCCCCCCCCCCGGGCCCCGGTCCGGAGGAGGGGTCCCCGGGAGGGGGCAGGGCCGGGACCCCGTCCGGGGGAGGGGACCCGGGGGAGGGGGGCGGGGCCAGGAGGGGGGAATGCCCCCCCTCCGCCCCGCCCCCCTCCCCCGGGCCCCCTCCCCCGGAGGGGGCCCGCCCCGCCCCCCCCGGGGCCCCCTCCCCCGGAGGGGGCCCTACCTCCCCCCCCCACCCCCCAGGGACCCCCTCCTAATGAGGGGGCCCCTTCCTAACCCCCCCCAAGGACCCCCTCCTAACGAGGGGACCCTTCCTGACCCCCCCTCAGGACCCCGTCCTAATGACGGGGTCCCCCACCCCGGGACCCCCTTCAAACAAGGGGGTCCCCAAACCCGACCCCCCATCCCGGGACCCCCTCCAAACGAGGGGCCCCCGTGGGATGGGGGAAGCGGAGCCCCGGCGGCGCCCCCTGCGTTCACAACCATGGAACTGCAGGGGGACACCAGCGGGGCTCCAGCGGGGCCGGGGGCGCCGGACTCCGGCCCTCTGGGCTTTATTATTGTCCGGCACCCCCAGCCCCGCGGCTGAGAGGAAAGAAGGAACGGAGAGAACGGCAAGAGAGGAGGGATAGCAGGGAGGAAAGCGAAAGGGAAAGGCTGGAAAGGGACAGACGGACAGCGGACAGAGAAGGGAGAGAGGGGGAATAGAAAGGAGTAGGGGGAAGAGGAGGGTAGGGTCTGGGGGGCAAAGAAGAAGAATACAGAGAGGAGAAGGAAGAGTAGAGGAGGGGACAGGAGGGGAGGCCGAAAGGGGAGGAGAGGAAAGGGGGGAAGAGAGAGAAGGGGAATACAGAGAGGAAAAGGAACGGCAGAGGGGGAGACAGGAGGGGAGGCCGAAAGAGGAGGGAAAGGAGTCGGCTTTGAGGAGGAGAGAAAAGGGGGGAGAGAGAAAAGCAGAGAAAGAAGGGGAATACAAGCAGGAGAAAGGAAAGGTAGAGAAGGGAAGAGGAAGGGAGAAAAAGCCGCGGAGCGGGGACAGAACCCACCCGTCCGCACCGAGCTCCGAGTGAGCAAATGGCGGTTAACGAGATTACCGGATCTTAAATAACCTCGGCCCCGCCCCGCGCAGCCGCGCTGAGGTCCCGCACACCTGAGCCGGTCCCGGGACCCGCCCCGCACACCTGAGCCGGAGTCGGGACCGCCCCCGGCCCCGCCTCACGTAGCTCTGGCCCCGCCCTCAGCCCCGCCTCACGTAGCTCTGGCCCCGCCTCGGAGCCCCGCCTCACGTAGCTCTAGCCCCGCCTTACGTAGCTCTGGCCCCGCCTCGGAGCCCCGCCTCACGTAGCTCTGGCCCCGCCTTACGTAGCTCTGGCCCCGCCTCTGGCCCCGCCTCACGTAGCTCTGGCCCCGCCTTCGAGCCCCGCCTTACGTAGCTCTGGCCCCGCCCCCGGCCCCGCCTCACGGAGCCCAGGGTCCGCCCCGCCCTGCCCGGGATGGGGGTGGGGCCATCGCTGGCGGCCCCGCCCGTGTCCCCCACACCGGCCCCGCCCGTGTCCCCCATACCGATCCCGCCCGTGCCCCTCACACCGGCCCCGCCCGTGTCCGCCATAATGATCCCGCCCGTGTCCCTCACACCGGCCCCGCCCGTGTCCCCCACACCGGCCCCGTCCGTGCTCCTCACACCGGCCCCGCCCGTGCCCCTCACACCGGCCCCGCCCGTGTCCCCCACACCGGCCCCGCCCGTGCCCCCCATACCGGCCCCGCCCGTGTCCCCCGCACCGGCCCCGCCCGTGCCCCCCACACCGGCCCCGCCCGTGTCCCCCGCCCCGGCCCCGCCCGTGCCCCCATACCGGCCGCCGTCCCCCGCACCGGCCCCGCCCGTCGCACCGGGCCGAACCGGGGCTGCTCCCGGCGCTGCGCGGAGCCCCGAGCGCTGAGGCGGGGCCGGGATGGGCCGGGGTTCTGGCTCGGCTCCTGTCGGTGTCGGCTGCCGGGGGGTCCCGAGCGGTGCCGCCTCTCCCGCGGCGGGCGCGGTGTGGGGCGGGGATCGGGACCGGGACGGCCGCGGGCGGCGGGAGCCCCAGAACGGAGGCTCCACACGGACGGAACCGGGAACCGGCCGGGGCGGGGGGAGCCCCAGGACCCTCAGACCCCGCCGCTCTCCCGGGGCCACGGAATCATTTCCCAGTGCAGGCCGAGGAGTCTTTATGAGAAAACTCAAAACTCAAGGATACGGGATCTGAGGGGAGGGGAGGGAGAGATTCTGGTATAAATTCAAAACACATTGCAAAAAATAAATCTATGGAGCAGCCCATGTGCTCTCCCAGCCTGGTTTCTGTGTGCTCGTCTGTGATTCCAGCTGCTCCCATGGGATTTTCAGCCTGTGGGGCTGCACTGCCTTGCCCGGTGCTAAGCACGACAGGAAACAATGGGAAAACCCTCGGGATCAGGCCGTGGAGCCTCTCAGTCACCGTGTCCCAAAAGTCTGGCAGTGCCCAGCGCCTCTGGCTGCAATTTGAGGGGTCCCAGCACGGGCCTCTGGCACAGGGCCCCTTGCTTCCCCAAGTTCCCTTTAACCAGGATGATTTTTGGGCTAGGAGCACCCAAAGCCAGCAGAACTGGCCTTAACCACTTTTTGTGGGACCTCTCCTCTCTCTTCCTCACCAAATTCCCACTGTCAAAAGCCATCCCCTCAGTCTCTGCAAGGAATTGGGCTTGGATTTGCCAATCCAGCAGGGCAGAAATGCTGCTGTCCTTATTGTATATCCTAACTGCAGTAATTGCTTAAGAAATAATAGAAAGGAATTAAAGGAATGAAGAGAAAATAAGAGCTGCCAGCTCCAACCCCTTATCAATAATTTGCTTTAATTAACCAACTCAAACAAAGTCATTCACACCACATTGATACAGTATGACTCTTTTTAATGGAGTTACAGATAAATATTGCAGAATGTAAAAACCTTTAAAAAGCCAGAAACTCTTTTAAGAGATAGACAGTGTACAGCTGCAGAGAGTCTTGGGATTCAGGAGAAAAATGCCCAAGTTTTCAGTCTGTAGCATCTTCCACTCTGTGGTCACTGGCAGCAAACGTGGCTTCAGCCTCAGGAAGGCGCAGGGAGTCAGGGATGTCACCGATCCTGGTGCCACCTCAGCCTTTCAGCAGCACAGTCTGCAGGGAGAGAGAACAAACGGGTCAGAATGGACAGCCTAATTCCAGAAAATCATCCCAATCCATACAGCACTGGGCAGAGCTGTAAGAACTTCCCAAAGGTTCCTTTCCCTGAGGACTGAGGGCTCCAAGCTAAAGGCACAGGCTGGGCCTGCCATGGACAGACTACGGGAAGCCCAGAAGGAAAAGCGACTGGGCCAATTCCATCCAACATTCCAAAATCAGGCTCCTCACCAGCAGTACAGAAAACCCCTCTGGGGCAGAGCAGCAGAAAAAGCCACCTCTGCACTTCCCAGAGATATAACAGGAGAGCCCTCAGTGCAATGCCTGTGAGTGCAGTGGGGCTGGCACACAAACATTCTGTGCTTACCTTTCAATGGAGTCAATAGTGAAACAGAACAAATCTCTCTTGTAGTCCAGGCTCCTTGAGGTGCACCTGTAGATGCTGCCGAGGGTCTTTGAGCAGCCAGAGCAGAATAAGGTTTCTACTAAGCTGTAATGGAGAAATAACATTGATTCAGAAAAAAATAAAAGGAAGCACCTCACCCCATCCCTTTCCTTAAAAAAACCCAAAAAAACCAAAAACAAAACGCCAAACAATCATGCATTATCATTTCTTGAGGCATTCATTCTTGCTTTACACAGTGTAAATTATGAGCACTCATCTTTCAGCCTGAATTTGCAGCAGCTCCTCAGGCTGACTGACCTCAGCAAGCCCTGATCAGAATCACTACAGATCAGGATCACTACAGATCAGGATCACTACAGATCAGGATCACTACATTGTGGTAGGGACCTCAAAGCCCATCCCATCGCAGCCCTGCCATGGCAGGGACACTGCCACTGTCCCAGCTGCTCCCAGCCCCAGTGTCCAGCCTGGCCTTGGGCACTGCCAGGGATCCAGGGCAGCTACAGCTGTGCCAGGGCCTGCCCACCCTCACAGGGAAAACTTCTTCTGACACTGAATCCAAACCTGCCTTCCTTCATGCTGAGGCCATTCCCCTTGTCCCCCCCTACCTGTTCCTGTGAGGAATCCCTGTCCCTCAGGCCACACAGCACACCGCACACAAATGAGAGTTCCAGGCCCACACCGGCACTGCGGGCCCTGCACCGGGGCTGTCCCGGGATCCCCGCCCGCCCCGGGGCTGTGTGAGCAGCAAAGGCTGGGTGTGCGCTGTGAGGCACAGGACAGGCTCTGGTGTCCGTGTGAGGCGCAGGACAGGCTGTGCTGTCCGTGTGAGGCACAGGGACAGGCTCTGGTGTCCGTGTGAGGCACAGGACAGGCCCTGGTGTCCCTGTGAGGCACAGGGACAGGCTGTGGTGTCCCTGTGAGGCACAGGACAGGCTGTGCTCTATGGCACAGGGACCATTTCTGCGTACCCTGTAAGGGATAATGTGTCACCAAAGCCTGGCCTGACACACAAAGGGTGTCCAGGCCTGCCTGCAGCTGGAGCTGACAGCTGAGGGCACAGCTCTGTCACCCACAGCCCTGGGCTGCTGAAACCTCTTGGACACAATAAACTGCATTTTGGAGAGCTGCCTGGGGCCCTGCATCCCTCATTTTGGCTCTTATCAGTGAGGTTTGCCAAAACCCTTCCTGCCTGTCCCTCAGTGCCCGCTCTGGACATGCACGTGCTCCTTTCTGTGCCTGCCCCTGGCCCCCATGTCCCCTCTCTGTGTCCTGGGTGCCTCAGGTGCCCCGTGCACCTCCAGGTGCCAGCAGCACCCAGGGGAGCTGGCCCCAAACTGGGGGCACCAAACTGGGCCAGGCACCCCCAGCCCCTCCGGCCACGAGCTGGAGCTGGGCAGGGCCAGGGTCCCAGACAATTCCCCACCTGTCAGGAAATGCCACAGCTTTGTCCCAGAAAGGAGAGAGTCCTGCAGCTTTGGTCCAGTAAAGGGAGAGGCACTGGGGAACGTGCCCAAGGGGGTTTTTCCTTCCCCCTTTCTTTCTCTCCCTCTCTCTCCTGGTTCTTTCTCTCATTCTCTTGCCCGTTTTTTTCTCTTTCTCTCCCTCCCTCCCTCTCTGTCCCTTCCTCTCTCCCTCTTCTATTTTTTTCTCTTTCTCTCCCTCTCTCCCATTTTTTCTTCTCTCTCTCTCCCATTTTATTCTCTCTTTCCCTCCCTCTCCCTCTCTCCTCTCCTATTTTATTCTCTTTCTCTTTCTCTCTCTCCCTGCCTTCCTCTCTCCCTCTCCCTTTTTTCTCTCTCTTTCTCTCCCTCCTTCTCTCCCTCTCTTTCTCTCCCATTTTTTCCTTTCTCTCCCATTTTATTATCTTTTTTTTTCTCTCTCCTATTTTATTCCCAGTTTTTTCTCTCTTTCTCCTTCTCTCCCGTTTTTTTCCTCTCTCTCTCTCTCTCTCTCTCTCCGTGTTTTCCTCTCTTTCTCTTTCTCCCCTGTTTTTTTCTCTCTCTCGTTCTCTCTCTTTATCTTCCTTTCTCTCTCTCTCTCAGGGCTGCAGCTTCCTTTAATCCCAAACTCCCAAACCCTCCCAAACCACCTGCCCCATTTCCCCCCTGACCCTGTTATTTCACCCCAAATTTCAGGAACCCAGCCTTGTGCAGAGCCCAGAGTGCCTGGGCTGTGTAACAAACCTGTGAAAGGCAGCAGAGACACCAAAGCCATCCCAGAGCCTCACACCCCAGCTTCACCCCTCACACTGTCTGTAACACATCAGCTTTCCTCTCAGACTCTTATTTGCCTTTGCTTTTATTCCTTTACCATTGCACCATTTCTTTTTCACATTAACATGAAGCAATGTATTTCCCCATTGCCAGGGAAAGACAGCTTCAGTATTTTTATAATGCTCCTTTCTGCTTCAGTCTTGGTTTTTACATTCTGCTTGGGGTTTTGCTTGATAATAAACAAAGTGGGCCTGATTCCTTGGGAAATAAAATATCCAAAAGTGATTTAGTGCTGGCTTCCCAGACTTGCTCATGAGAAGTTTCCTGAAGCAAAGTGGTGTTTCAAAAACCTGCTCCCGAAATTTATATTCATCTCTGAGATGAAAAGAAAAGATTCTGGAGCAAATAATCCACCACAAAGATGCAGCCAGGGGAATACATTGATGGTGAAAACAATGGCTTAGCCAAACACTTCATTATAGCAGGGAGAGGATCAGGCAGGCTCTGAGACAAACAAACACACGCAGTGCTCAGTCCTGGGCTGTGAGGGGCATTCAGAGTAAATGTGTTTGTGCTCAGCAATGCCACAGCTCTGCTGCAGATCCCTCACACAGGAGCCTGCAGGAAGGCAGGAGAGGTTTTCCAGGGAGCCTGGGGAGCTGGGCCAGGGCTGAGCCCCAGTGAACAATCCCTGCCCTCTGCCTGCCCTGGAAATGCTCCCTGGCTCACCCACCTGCCCTCCTGATCCATCCAGGCTGACTGAGGCTCACCTGGCACTCCCTGGCCACTTGTACAAGCAAAGAGCAACAGAAACCAGGACTGTGCTGGGCAGGGAGGGCATTTCCAGCTGGGGATCTCTGTCAGTGCTTCCTCTATTGGGCTGCCATCAGAAAATGCTCCAGCTGCCAGTGAGGACAAACACAACGCACCCAAAAGCACACATGTTCTGGTTTTAGCAATGCCAAGGAGCAGGAGTGGCTGTGACAGGAGGGGTCACAAGCCATGTACAGCCACAGAGTTTGTTCCATTCCAGGGATCAGGAGGGACTGAAGCCACTGAGTCCTCAGTGACAGCAAATACAACCAATTGTCTCATCCTAAAAACAGTTCAGGGGCAAAGAGAAAATGCCTCATTGAGCTCAGCTGTCTGCAGCAGAACAGAAGCAGAGCACAAACGGCTACCTGGGATCTCAGCCCTCCACTCCCAGACCTTTAAAAATGAAAGAGGGAGCTAATTTTACCATTAGGCTTTTTGTTCTTTTATCTCATCCTTTGCCTGTCCCTCCAAAAAGGCTCCTCATTCCAATGTGTCACACCTGAGCAGTGGGAAATTCTGAGGCATTGTGGAAAAGTAAACTTTGCTGTAAATTTTTACTTTTCTGTTGTAGGCAGTGAGCCCCAGCAGGGTCTGTGCCAGTGGTGCTGCCCTTCAAAGCACCCCCCAGAACAAATCCTGCTGCTGAGGGAAGTTTTCTGAGGTGCAATTTTAACCAAACACAATCTGAGTATCGATGAACACATCACACAGCTTCCTTCAGCACCCCCTCTCCTTTAAACATCTCTCTTCATTCCAACAACACCAAAACATTGAGGGCTCGCAGCAATTTCAGTGACAAACCCAACACCTCAGTGCAAAAACACCCTTCAAAAGCAGCAAACTGACCTGTTCCCTGGAGCAGCCACAGCAAGGGCAGGAATTCTGTTCCCCATTCCTGTTGAGGGCCTGACTCCTCTCAGGTGCTCTGAATTGGCAGAGGTGATGAGCCCAGCAGCACCAGGGACTGGCAGGGCAATGCTTTTCCAGCCTGAATGATTCTGGGGTTCCAAGAGGTTCCTGGGGAGCAGAGGCACGGTGCAGGTGCCCAGATGTGAGTGCTGCTGCCCCAGGAGGGCTCCAGCAGCCTTTATTCAAATCTCTTTGTGCATGGCTCTTGAAGCAGCCAAGTGCAGGGATGGGCCTGCACCCATCAGGAAATGGAGTTTGTGCACCAAGGGATGTGTGCAGGGCCATGAAGCGCTGCCTGTGCAGGGATTGCCTGGCACCCATCAGGAAATGGAGTTTGGGGAACAAGGGATGTGTGCAGGGCCATGGAGCACTGCCTGTGCAGTGTCAGGCCTGGCACCCATCAGGAAATGGAGTTTGTGCACCAAGGGATGTGTGCAGGGCCATGGAGCGCTGCCTGTGCAGTGTCAGGCCTGGCACCCATCAGGAAATGGAGTTTGTGCACCAAGGGATGTGTGCAGGGCCATGAAGCGCTGCCTGTGCAGGGATTGCCTGGCACCCATCAGGAAATGGAGTTTGTGGAACAAGGGATGTGTGCAGGGCCATGGAGCGCTGCCTGTGCAGGGATTGCCTGGCACCCATCAGGAAATGGAGTTTGTGGAACAAGGGATGTGTGCAGGGCCATGAAGCGCTGCCTGTGCAGGGATGGGCCTGCACCCATCAGGAAATGGAGTTTGTGCACCAAGGGATGTGTGCAGGGCCCCGCCCCTCGCCCGGGGTCACCAAGGGATGGCAGCCGGCATGCCTGTGCAGGGATTGCCTGGCACCCATCAGGAAATGGAGTTTGTGCACCAAGGGATGTGTGCAGGGCCATGGAGCGCTGCCTGTGCAGTGTCAGGCCTGGCACCCATCAGGAAATGGAGTTTGTGCACCAAGGGATGTGTGCAGGGCCATGGAGCGCTGCCTGTGCAGTGTCAGGCCTGGCACCCATCAGGAAATGGAGTTTGTGCACCAAGGGATGTGTGCAGGGCCATGGAGCGCTGCCTGCCCAGTTCTGCCTCAGGGATTTCCTCTGCTGGGCTCCCCACAGCCAGCAGGGCTTGTGTGACACCCCAAACCCGTTTGCACGTTTGGGAACCCTCCCCTGGCAGCAGGAAGCACTCAGGGATCCCATGGCAAACTGGCTGAGCTCTGTGCCCCACTGCCTTCACGTGGCACTGCGGGCCAGTGCCATTCACACACACAGAGCCCAAACATCCCTGCAGGCCTGGGATGGCACAGAGCCACAGGGATGGCAGGGCTGGCACAGAAATGCTCTGGCTGTTCCCGTGCACTCCCGAGGAGGGTGAAGGTCAGGGGTTACTGCAGCCCCTGCAAAGGTCCTGGCTGTCACCAGCTGGTCTTTAAGGTCACAAGTGTCAGCCCCAGTTGGAGTTACCCTGGGGCAGCTGCCAGGAGCCCTGGGGGTGTTTGGCTGCTTGTGAGGACAGAGCCCTGCAGCCCTGGGGATGTTTGTGAGGGGATGGACAAAAAAATCACCTAAAGTAACCCCTGGAAAAACCAAAAAAATACTCAAAAGACCTAGAGTAACCTTTGTGTCCCCAAAAGACCCCTATGACCAAAAGTAACCCCAATTTGACCTTTCATGACCCCTATGACCCGGAGTAACCCTGATTGTGACCTCAAATGACCTCTCATGACCCCTGGGACCTAAAGTACCCCTGAGTAGGGACTTACATGAGTTTAAGTGACCTGTCCTGGTTTGAAAATAATCCCAAATGTGCACTGGACTCAGGCATGGCCCTATAGGGCTGGACAGGCCCTGCTGACCTCCCTTGGCTCCCCAGTTCCCAAATCATCTCCTGGAAATGGGAATCACACACACATTGAGACAAGTCGGATTTAGGGCTTTATTGTGGTTTAATTAAGGGGGGAAAGGAAAACAAAGCACTTTGCCTTTGCTGGGCTGTTCTACAGCCAGTTCATGTTATGATGAGGAATTGCTGATGGTGCAGGGCTGCTGTGGGGGTTGGTTCCTGTTGTTCTTCAGCTCTCAGCAGTCCCACAGCAGAGGGCTCATCTGAGGGAGCAGGCAGGGCATCAGCTCTCTGATGGCTTCTGTCTGTGCAGCAGCAACCCCAAAAGTGCTGTCCTTTGGGGTCTGTGGCACACTCACTGCTGGGCTGGGCTGTCCTGTGGGGTCTGTGACACACTCACTGCTGGGCTGGGCTGTCCTGTGGGGTCTGTGGCACACTCACTGCTGGGCTGGGCTGTGCTGGGCATGCAGAGCCTTGGGCAGCCACCACGGGCTGTTTGTGCCCCTTGTTCCCAGATAATTCACTCCAGCTGCTGGGGCCCTCCTGTGAGCCCAGAAATGGGACTGGGATCCACTCCCACACACCTTGGTGGCATCAGGGTGCACTGAGTGCCAGTGAGCACCACAGCTGTCCCTCTGTGGGTCACACGTGCCAGGCCATGCACCCACACAGTCCAGGAGATCCAGCTCTCCTCCTCCTCCACCTGGCTGGCAGCAGGGCCCCCTAAGCCTGGCCAAGGTACAGCTGCTCTCCTGTAAATGTGTTCCTGAGAACAAGGAGTTGTTCTTCACGAGAGCCAGCCATGTTATCATTGCTGTACCCACAGGAGTTCTGTCCACGAGGGGCTGGAGCAGCACTGATGAGCTTCTTGTGGTGGGTGCTCCTCTTGTCAGCTCAGCTCCCCAGGCTGCTGAGGAGGAGGGCGGTTCCCATCCCATGTTCCTCAAAGGAGAAACAGAAATTACCTCGCGGAGTGCACCCTCTCTGCCTGGCTGGGGGACAGCTGCTCCTAATGCAGAGACTTGCTGGTTCTGCTGAGGTGTGGTAAATCCCTTCCTGAAGTGGTAAATCCCCTCCTGAAGCTCTCTCTCAGTTTCTGGTGGCCCTCTTCCATTTTCTCTTCCAAGCTCCAGCTGTGCTCAGCTGGCTTTGTTTCCATGGATGAGAGATGGGTGCACAACAGGGCAGTGTCCTTGTAAATCATTAATTTGCTGACCAGTGCTCCCACCTTGTCCTCTCCTTCCCCCACTGCAGCACCTCCAGGTAACAGGAGGATCTCTGCTCCAAGCTGTACAAATCCCATCCACATCTGCAACGTGCACTGGACACCCTTGGGGCTCTTAGGGAAGAATGATCTCCTTGTTGCATCGTGCTCCATCTCCCCTGGTGCACCTGGGGGTTTTCTTACAAAGCACTCGTCCCTTGCACTCACCAGCAGTCACTGCCCGGGGCTGAGAGTCCCCTGGGCTCTCCTGATGCCCTGGGCATTGAGCACATGCCAGGACAGGGGTGCCAGCTGCCTGTCCTGAGTGCTGTCACTGGCCAGGGTGCACTCGTGGCTCTGGGGGCTGAGCTCCCTCTGCAGGAGGGACACAGAGACAGTGATGACCACTGGCTCTTCTGCTGGGTGTGAGGGTCCAGCCACCTCCTCAGCAGTCTCTGTTTGCATGGATTTGCTCTTGGATTTCTTCTTCTGAACGGGGGCAGCAGCTGCTGCCTTGGGCTGCCCTGGATGGGTGACCGTCTGTGTGGAAGCACTGGCTGCCCTTTGGATTCCCTTTCTCTCCATGGCAGGCTGTGCAGCTGTGGTGCCTGTTCCTCTGTCTTTGGTTCCTCCTCTCCATGGCAGGCTGTGCAGCTGTGGTGCCTGTTCCTTTGCTGTTGGTTCCTCCTCTCTCCATGGCAGGCTGTACAGCTGTGGTGCCTGTTCCTTTGCTGTTGGTTCCTCCTCTCTCCATGGCAGGCTGTACAGCTGTGGTGCCTGTTCCTTTGTCTTTGGTTCCTTTTCTCTGTGTAGCAGGCTGTGCAGCTGTGGTGCCTGTTCTCTGTCTTGGTTCCCTTTCTCTCCATGGCAGCTGTGCAGCTGTGGTGCCTGTTCCTTTGGTTCCCTTTCTCTCCATGGCAGGCTGTGCAGCTGTGGTGCCTGTTCCTCTGTCTTTGGTTCCCTTTCTCTCCATGGCAGGCTGTGCAGCTGTGGTGCCTGTTCCTTTGCTGTTGGTTCCTCCTCTCTCCATGGCAGGCTGTGCAGCTGTGGTGCCTGTTCCTTTGGTTCCCTTTCTCTCCATGGCAGGCTGTGCAGCTGTGGTGCCTGTTCCTCTGTCTTTGGTTCCCTTTCTCTCCATGGCAGGCTGTGCAGCTGTGGTGCCTGTTCCTCTCTCTTTGGTTCCTCCTCTCTCCATGGCAGGCTGTGCAGCTGTGGTGCCTGTTCCTTTGTCTTTGGTTCCTCCTCTCTCCATGGCAGGCTGTGCAGCTGTGGTGCCTGTTCCTCTGTCTTTGGTTCCTCCTCTCTCCATGGCAGGCTGTGCAGCTGTGGTGGCTGCTGACTCTGTCCTTCCCTCCTCCTCATCCTCCTCACGACGCTGCTGTACCAGGCTGAGTGTTCCTCTGTCTCTAAGCATGGTGCACAGGGTGTACAGGGTGTAGAGGGTGCAGGCTATAAAGAGAGCACAAAGCAGAACTAACAGCAAGATGATGATGCCATCTTTGACAGCCAGAGGGAACTCAAAATTTTCAAAAACTGCTATGTCAAGTGTGAAAGTCAGGGGGACACCACTCTCTGCTCTTTCCCCCAAGGGCTGGCTGTGATTGTTGAGGGGGATGCAGATGCAGCCCAGCCCAGGAAAAGTGAGCAAAAGTGAATTTTTGTCCCAAGTTATGTTCCCCTTCCCAGAGGTTATCATGCAATAGATACAACACACCAAGAAAGCAATTTCCAGAGCATTCCCCGAGCTCAAGAGGAGCACTACAGCAGACAGGCAGCTCCCCATGTGTGGAAACAGACAGAGAGCAAGGTGTAAGAGCTGTGTAAGCACGATGAGCACCGTGAACAGGAGGTTTCTGTAACACAACATTGCAATTCTGACTTCTCTCAGGACTGGCTCCACACAGGGTGCCAAAATATGTACCAGTCTGACAGCAAACCAGTGGGAGATCCCAAGTCAGAACTACAATTTAATAGGAGAAATGAAAGAAAGGCAGAAAGCAGCAGCCTGAAGTGACAGAGTCAGAATACAACCTGGCACGCCGGTGGTCTGATCAAGGGGGCGCTGAGGCTCTCTGGGAGGGATGGACGTGGCTCTGTCGGAGCTGTGATCCTGCAGAAGGGCCTGGTCCTCCTCTGAAGGTCCCCTGGGATCCTGGGCCTCTTCTCCTCTGGGAACTCTGCAGGCAAAATGCTCCTGGTGCTCCAAGTGCTGGCTTATATGCAGGTGGGACTGCTCGGCTCCTCCCCTGGGCAGGCATCTCACCATGGGCTGATGTCACTGATGTCACTTGGGAGTCACCCAGAGAGATTCTGGGGGCCACCTGCACACAAATATCCCGTGGAGAGAGTTATTGGACATGAGTCATGGAGGAGAGAACGAACACTGTCCCACCTGCTTGAACAGCTCATGGAGATGGGAATGCACACCTTCAGTTTCATTTTCTGTTCTAACCCAAGACATGGCCACACCCAGGGACTGCAATCACATCAAGAAACCGAAAATGACCCCAAGAAACCCCTGTGACCCCAAGAAAGCCCTGTGACCCCAAGAAAGCCCCTGGGTTCTGCAGCCCCAGCTCCCAGGGAGGAGCAGCCTGCAGCAGCCCAGGTACCAGGACCAGAACCAGGTCCCAGATCCAGACTGGCAGGGGCAGGGGTGCCAGGCAGGCTCTCCCACAGTTTCCCTCCCTGCCTGGTCCCTCCATCCATCTGTTCTTCTCCAGGAGCTGGCTCCTCAGCAGCAGGATCTGAGCCAGCCAAGGAACTCACCTGGCTCGAGGCAGCCCCTCAGTTCTGCTGCGCACAGTCAGTACCCAGAGTCCTAAACTGGGTTAGAAAAACCAAAGTAATTCATATTGTTCCACAGAGAAAAGTGTAAAACAACTCAGTGGACACGAGACTGCTCATGCCTCACTCTCCCTGGCCTCTCCCAGCCCTGTACAAGGTGTCTGAAGGGAATGGCAGCTGTGGATGTAACACACACAGTGCTCATTCCCATCCACACACATTCACCAGCAGTGCTTGAATCAAACACACCTGCTCATCCTTCCCACTTCACTAAAAACATCTGAACAACTGCTCCCCTTTGGCACAAAATTCCCATCAGACAGAGAAGTCCCTGTGCCTGCCAGGAACAGTTCTTGGCCCAGCCAGGGCTGCAGTGTGGTGAGCCCAGGTACAGCAGCAGATCCCGACACCCTGAACAATCCATTTCCAATGGCCTTTTTCACAAAAGGCACACTGACTCCTTCCCACTCACTGTCCTGGTGGCTGCCCCCTTCCCTTTGCTCCTGGGGCTCCCTGTGCCTTTTCCCATGTAAAAAACTGTGGGGGTGTAAAAACTGTGCCATTATCCTTGCCTGTACCCTCACCTCTTCATACCTTCTTCCACATCTTTCATCAACCTGGGATCCCTTTCCAAACAATTCCTGGCAGACTCAGCCACCTCTCCCTCCCCTGCACGTGGGCTCTCACCCTGCCACAGCCACCAAACTCTTTGCAAAATCACTCACCTTCTCAAGGAGCCCAAAACTCCCTCTGTGTGCCAGGCCAGGCTCTGGTGACACATTGTCCCTTACAGGGTACACAAAAAGCGCTCACTGTGCCATGCAGGGCACACCATGGACAATGCCTGCAGCCCTGGAGATGTTTGGTTATTTGTGAGGGGATGGACAATGCCCTGCAGCCCTGGGGATGTTTGGGTGGTCATTTCTAATGGGATGGACAGTGCATCCATTCCCTAAAATCCCTTCCCAGATTTCACAGTCTCCTGTCACCGGTGGATCCGTGGTGCTAACCATGGAGCCATCCCACAGTTAGCAGGAAATACCCAAGCACAGATTACTCACTGTGTATTTACTCCCCAAACAAGTGACTGAAAATTCACCCCTCCCTTTAAGGTACATTTGGGGACTTTTAAAATTGTGCAATTCTTTTGTTTTATTGAATTCTTTTGTGTAATTATTTTTTGTTTTCTTTTCTTTGTTTTTCTCTTACTCCCTTTCAACACCTTCCCTGCAATCTGTTGTTACTAATTTGTCTCTGAGGTTTGATCCCCTGTGGAACAGGAGAAGCAGAGCTGAAAATATCTGTTTAATGGGGTTTGATGCTGCCATGTTTCCCTGCATAATTCATGTGGTGGCAAATGTATTTCCTAGAACTTCAGTGAGAAAACCTTGGTTGATGTCAACAGTGACACTGCCAGGATGAGTACCAACATTCCAGAGCAAGAGAAGGAAGTACAGGAAAAGAAATGCCCAGGGGTTGGTTCCTGTGGCCTCTGTGTTCCATTTTATCTTTTTATCTTTTTTCTTTTCATCTTTTCTATCTGCTTTGGCAGCATGTCCCACAGGGACAGCCCACCCTAAATACCTGTCCTGCAACAACACCACAATTCTCTATTTCCCCACACACACTCAAACCTGACTGACAACATCCTCTCACAATATTCAGGCCTTGCTCTGTGCTTTTCACAGGGTCCTTTCACTGCTGTAATTAATTCTCTGCATCTGGCCAAAGATTGCATTTTTTATCTTCCCAAGCATTAAGTTACGCTATTAATATGTAAATCAGCAGTTTGTGGTTTCCTCGGAGCAGAAGAACTCTTTTTTTAAAACATTTTAATGCTAATTTCACCATGGTGGTCCCTCTCTGTGCTTCAAAAGTGTAAATTTTGCTTAGATTTCACTGCAGAAAGCCAACGTGAAAATCAGATTCCATTACAGCAGGGAGCACTGACACTGGGCAGCCTTGTCCTGCCAGTGCCAGCAGGGAGCTGCTGGAGAACCAGGAATGAATGTGCTGGAATTGGGTCAGTTTGGGGAGGTAACCCTGAACTCTGCAGGGAACAGAACAATGAGTGGGGTAGGGTCAGAATGATCCAGCAGACAGACACAGAACCACAAATCCCAGCCCTGGAAATGCCCAAGGCTTGGGGCAGCCTGGGCTAGTGGAAGGTGTCCCAGCAAAGGACACAGTTTTGCACCTAAATTCGACTCCTACTTTGCCACTTGCATTCTAGGAAATTCAAAGGGCAGATAATTTTGTGTGTAAAACAAGTAAAAAATTTCCAAACAAATAAAAAATAGTTTCCCCGTGTTTTAAGTCCTAGATAAACTCAATGTTGTGACTTCAGGAGCAGAAGAGTTTGGCCCAGCAGGAGAGTTATAATTTAGCAAGTTTAATTTCATGCACAGACACATCCAGCTTTGTTTATCCTCCCTCACTTAGCTTGGAGGGGATTGGGGCAGGATAACTCAAATTCTGCAGTTATTGTAAGAAAAACCACAGCTTTCAGTCCTGGATTAATAAACCTCATTGCTGAGGGGAGAGGGATCAAACCCACTTCTTCTTTCTGCCCTGTGTATCTCCTCCTGGTGAGATGAGAAGCCTCAGCCTCTCCATGTTTTACTCCTTTGGAATGTGATTTGGAGAATTGTTTACCCAGCATGTGAATTGTTTTTTATTAATAGTCAGTCCCAGTCCAGCTGTGTTGGACTCTCTGAGTGTATCATGAGTGTATCATCAATTTCATTATTCATTCTTGTCCAGCCTTCTGATGTCTCCTTTCTCCTTCTTTAGTATAGTTTTAGTATATCATTTTCTTTTAATATAATACAACAAGTCAGCCTTCTGAGAACTTGGAGTTAATTCTCATCTCTCACCTCACAACACCACAGCCTTGGGGGCCCTGGCGTACAGGTGGGGAGCTACAGACATTCCTCAGGTGTCCTTTAGCCCCATTTCCCAGGATAACAATAATTTGTTTTTCACACAGTTGTCTTAAAAAAATCATAACTCAGCAGGGCAGGGAAACACAAACAAATGCATTTATTTGTGGCATAAAGGGGACAACAGGGAGGGACAGCATGAAAAAAATACTAGATTTAAAGTGGATATTAAGGAAGGAATTGTTCTCTGTGAGGGTGAGCAGGCCCTGGCACAGCACAAATTAAATTAAATTAAAATTTTAAATTATATATAAACAATAAAATTAAAATTAAATATGGGGGGTTCTGAAGACTGGGCATCAGAGTCTGGGACCTGAACCAAACTTGCTGACACCAAAGCGTGTAGGATTCTTTGCCATCACCATGAAATTTTTCAAATTGGCTTAAAATCCTATTTTAAACCCAAATGACTGACTTGGACTCTTTGTATGTGTTCTGGGTCTCAAAGTCCTTAGGTTCTTCTTCATGAATTTTGCATTAAATCATAAAAGCTGGAGTTATGTTTTAAGTTAGGAAGAACTTCAAAAGTTTGGATTCTTCCTTAATCCACTGACTCAAAGGATTTTAAGAACATCAAACACAGCTGCACTTCCAACTAAATCCTAATAGCTGGCGTAATAAATTCATATATACATGCATATATTATGCATATATATTTGCATATAGGCAGACCACTGGAATAAAACCCTTATTCCCTTCCTTAAAGCAATTTCTGAGCCTGAATTCCTGTAGGCCATGCATGCCACCTCTGGCATCAACACCCCATGCATGTTTGCAACTACTTTAAACTAATTTCCCCTGGGAACTGAGAACTCTGCAGCTCTGCTACAAAAGGTGAAATACTGGGAAGCATTAGAAGGCAGAAGGGCCTGTGCTCAAGTGCTAAAGCTCAGGAGGAATGAGAGCTGCACTTGACAATTTTCCCTGTTCCAGTGCTTGTTAAGGGTGGTATTTTTAGAGCTGGGAACACATCCCTGCTCCAAAGTTGTCCCATTTCCCCAGCTGCAGCTGTTTCCTCATGCTCTGCCTGTGCGTGGCAGGACAGCCAGAGCTTCCAGCAAGTTTAATTCTCCGTGAAAATGTTTGGCTGCAATTTGTGTCCAGGGCCCCGTCAGCAGCACAATAAAACCCAGTTTGGCCTTGGTGACCTCCAAAGGTTCCTGCAGCACAGAGAGCTCTGTTTTCTCTGTGAGCTGTTCCCTGTGCCCACAGAATGAGGATGCTGGCATGAAATCAGTAAATCTCCAGCCACGACAGGTTATTACCCAAGCTTGAGTGGGAGCGGGATGCCATCTCTGGCTTGGCAATCAGCTTCCTCCAGGAAAACCTGCTTTTCCTTCCCTTCCCACTGAGTGGACATAAAAAGGCACCCAATTTGTGGTGCAACAGCAATTTGTCAGTAAAGGATCTCGGGTTTTCAGCCGTGCCAAAAGGATGTGGAGAGCCAAAAGGGGAGCAAGAGGGGTTTGAGAGAGGATTCCAGAGGTGCAAGGGACACTCAGGAGCTGGGGCTGCCAGAAGTTACTGCCCTTGGGGCTCAGAGAGTGGCAGGGCTCCCCAGCTCTGGGAATTGGGAGTTTGGAACACCCCATCCCTGTTCCCCAGATCCCAGGGCAGTGCAGACCTCAGGCTATGGGAATTTGGGGGTTTGGAACACCCCATCCCTGTTCCCCAGCTCTGGGAATTTGGGGGTTTGGAACACCCCATCCCTGTTCCCCAGCTCCAGGCAGAGCAGACCTTGGGCTATGGGAATTTGGGGGTTTGGAACACCCCATCCCCGCTCCCTGGCTCCCAGGACCATGTTCTGGGATTTCGGGGGTTTGGAACACCCCACCCCACTCCCTGCTCCTAGGACCTGTCTGGGAATTTGGGGGTTTGGAAACCCCATCCCGTCCCTGGCTCCAGGGACATGTTTGGGATTTCGTGGTTTGGAACACCCCATCCCTGTTCCCCAGCTCCAGGCAGAGCAGACCTAGGGCTATGGGAATTTGGGGGTTTGGAATACCCCATCCCCGCTCCCTGGCTCCTAGGACCATGTTCTGGGATTTCGGGGGTTTGGAACACCCCATCCCGTTCCCTGGCTCCTAGGACCATGTTCTGGGATTTTGGGGTTTGGAACACCCCATCCCGCTCCCTGGCTCCTAGGACCATGTTCTGGGAATTTGGGGGTTTGGAACACCCCATCCCCGCTCCCTGGCTCCCAGGACCATGTTCTGGGATTTCGGGGGTTTGGAACAGCCCATCCCTGGGCAGAGCAGAGGGAAGCCCGTCCTGGTCAGAGCTCCCCCTGGAGCTGGGCTGGCAGGACA
Source organism: Zonotrichia leucophrys gambelii (assembly GCF_028769735.1). Taxonomy (NCBI): domain Eukaryota; kingdom Metazoa; phylum Chordata; class Aves; order Passeriformes; family Passerellidae; genus Zonotrichia; species Zonotrichia leucophrys. The sequence goes on from NC_088169.1 coordinate 115,914,069, forward strand.
GGGTCACTGGGTAGGTCCTGCCCAGCCCACACTCATTTGTCAGGTGTGTGCCAGCACCTCTGTGGAGGATGAGATGTCCTCCTTCCCCATCAAAGCCAACTCCTGATTTGCAATTCTGATCGGGGATAATTGCTTCAGCAGCATTCCAAACCCGCAGTGATGGAGTGGGCACGCATTAACAGCAGTGATTTAATTTGTGTGTCCATTTGTAACACAAGGAGAGAGCCTCCCAGGCACCACTGCCAGTGATATTTTTGCCTGTGATACATATTGGGGGCCACATTCACAAGAAATGCTTGCATGAATAAAAGATGAGCGCGCCGACTCCTGTGCCTGCCAAACAAAGCAAACAAACATTGCCTCGGGGACACCGCGTACAAACAGACGCACGGAGCCTTGCCTTACCTGAGGAGGAGAGAGGAGCTGCCCGAAACAAACATTTCATTTGGGCACAACTGCCGGAATTCTGACACTAAGTGCTCCTGAACACCAGCTAATCAAAGTGGCTGCTAACCAGCTCGGGAGGGGAACTCGTCATTAGCAGCAGAATGAGATCTGCACTCTGGGCTTGCACTGCCTCTCTCCTTCCGAGGAATAAAGGCCTCGGTGGGCAGTGACATCTGGTTTCTGTAAGAGCAGGGAATTCTCAGAGGTGCTGGAGTCACTTCTGCAGAGAATCACAGTGATGGATGAGCTCCTGTCCCGCAGAAACAGAAGCAGTGCCTGCTTCCCACAGACCACAGCTCAAAATGCTCTTGCTCAATTCCCCCTGAGTGCTGTGGCCCGGGCCCACTGGGGTTTGGTGGTTTCTGAGTTATATGCAGGTGTTCTCATCCCAAAACAAGTTCCCAGGTAGTGTTTTGTGAATGGGATATAACTGCCTTGATGTCACACTGATATTGGGATAACTCCCCTGATATTACGCTGATATTAATCTGTATCACACTGATATTAATCTGATGTAACTCCCTGATAGCACAATGATATTGGGATAACTCCCTTGATATCACACTGATATTAATCTAACTGCCCTTTGTCACACTGATATTGGGATAACTCCCTTGATATCACACTGATATTAATCTAACTCCCCTGATCTCACACAGATATTAACCTGATATCACACTGATATTGGGATAACTCCCTGCACTCTGAGCTGCTTCCTGTGCCCCACACCTTCTCCTCCAGAGCTCAGTGGCAGGTTCACATAAGAGGAGATTATTCCTGGGTGTCACCTGGCTGCTGATCCCTTTGGAGGTTTTGGATGGAGACCTCAGCTCCAGGGCAGGAAAATGGCCAGTGCATCAGTGACTGGCCACATTCTCCACTCCAGAGCAATCAGTCATTAACCTGGGCATGTAATTAACTTGGACCAGGGACACACTGCATTTACACTGGTTATGGAATAAAAACTCCAAACAACACAAGCCAAGGAACAAAAATCTCCCAAGGACTCAGTATGAAATAAAGCAGAATGCAGCCCACTCCACCCCAAGGATAGCCAGTGCTCTGCCAGGGACCCACAGGCAGTAGTGGTGACAGAAATAAATCAGATGGGCGCAGAAATAATATCAGAGGAGGGTAGAAATAAATCAGATGGGCGCAGAAATAATATCAGAGGAGGGCAGAAATAAATCAGATGAGTGCAGAAATAATATCAGAGGAGGGCAGCATCCTCGTGGCACAGGGCACCTGCTCTGCCCTGTGAGGAGAGCCAGGGATAACCATTTTGACAGGAGGATGCATGGAAAACCCTGCATTCTGAGCAGGGCCCTTGGAAGAACAGCTTCCCTCAGCTCTGCACCTGCAGGGAGAGCAGGACGGGGCAGCCCCTTGTTCTGGGTTCCCTGTTCTAACTGGCCTTTGGGGATGGACCTCAGTTGATAATTCCCTGCTTTTCCCCCACTGCAAGTCCCATGTTGTACCATTTACCACTGCCCTAGGGAGTGCATGAAGCAGATTTTGGGAAACTTGGCAAAAGGAACTTCTTTATAGGCTCCTGAGAGGATGTGATGGACAAGAGCACCCAGAGATACCCAAAGTGTTTGTGCTGCATTCCAGGGGAACTGGACACAGCAGCTATGGAAGGAAAAGGGCATGTGTGGCTTGGAAATGCAGCCAGCTTTCCAAAGAAGCCCTGAGAATTGCCTGTGAGGCCACCCTGGAACACGCAGGGGGATGCCTGAGGTCCCCCCTCTGCCCTGGCATCAGTGCTCCCCCAAGCTTGGACCGGGGAGAGGAGGTGGCCAAAGCCAACACAAAGGGAATTCTGCCCCAGGAATGGCCTTCTTTGCCTTGTATCCATTTAAACCTGGGAGCACTCAGATCAGCAGAACTGGCCCCAATTCCCTCACTTGTACCTGGAATTAAGCAGGGAGAAGAACTGTTCCCTTTCAGTTCTGCTCACCCTTCTCTTTTTGGCCAAGGCCAGAGTAAAAGCCCTGTGATCTCTGGGTCAGCACCCAAAGCACTGAGCACACACCACTGAAACTACATCACCCTGAGGGAGCAACCACTGCTGCTGCTGGGGCTGCAGGAGGGAAGCAGGAATTGGTGAGAATTGTTCTGATATTACCCATGTAATTCTTGTATACCAGCTCATTATTATTATTATTATTATTTACATAGTCATATTATATGCAAAATGAGTGAAGAAGAATAAAAATAAATTTGTAAGGGAAGTCTGTTAAAATCACAGCCTGACTCTCAGAAAATGCCTGGAAAGCCTCTCTCACTGCAGTGGAAGGAACAACAGAGCCCTGCCAAAGACAGAGATGTTTTTATTTGCCACAGACAGGTAATGACAATTATCAGTGCATTGTGCTCTGCCCCCTTGCAGAACGCAGCAGTGCCAGACACCCTGGTGGCCAAACCCTAAGAATTAATTATTATTGCAGGCAGTGATCCCATCACACCTTTACTGGGCTGGCCATTGTGCACGCCAGAGCAGAAACCAAAGAGGGTTACTGGCAAATCTGATCTGGACACGTGAGGACACAAAGAACAAAACCATATTTAGGAAATATCTATTTAGAACACATTCAGAAATCACTTTTTGGTGCGCTGGTGGTCCATGCCCCAGTTTGTTCCCAGAAAAACCACCCCAGCCTAAATCAAACACCATTGAGAAGCAAATCACACCAATCAAGGGTTTGTCCGTGTGAGAATGAGAATGTGAAAAATTAACTCCCCCAATTTAGCCTCAAGGGAGCTTTCACCCAAAGGTGAGAAGAGAGATTCTCAGCTTGTAAATGTATGAATAATTCCATGGCTCCTGCTGATTTGGAGTGGGAGGTGCTGGAGCACAACAGTGCTGGGTGGCAAAGTGACACAAATGAGGAAGGGACTGCTGTCACCCCAGGCGTAAGGAATGGCAAATTGCTGCTTATATCCAATGTGGGTGAAGCACATTTGCTAAAAACCACTTCAAACTGGATAAAAACCAGAGACAGAGAAAGACTTTGGGAATGGGAAACCAGCAATCACAGAGATGGATTCATATTTCACAGTGAGCCTGACTTGTGGCAACAGACCCTGCAGAAGGAAAATCCAAACTCCAAAATAAATGGTTGTGGAGGGTCCCACAAAGCCTTGGGCCTGGTCAGTGTGGGGAAGGGAAGGATACCCCACCAACCCACACAAATATCCCCAAGGCTGTCACAGGATGGTGCCACACTCTGCTCAGTGCTGCCAGTGACAGGATGAGGAGCAGTGGCCATCAACTGAAACACAACGAGCTCCACCTCAGCCTGAGGGAGAACTCGTGTCCATGGAGGGGGCAGAGCCCTGGAACAGCTGCCCAGGGAGGGAGGGCCTGCAGTCTCCATCTCTGGGGACACCCCAAAACTCCCAAATTCCTGTGTCACCTGCTGCAGGGACCCTGCTCTGGGAGCTGGGGGTCTCCAGAGGTGCCTTCCAACCCCACCATGCCAGGGTTCTGGGATAAGGGATGTGCCAAGGGTCCTGTAAGGGCAGCACCTCCGAAATGTCTGGATGTTCAACCAGCAATTACTGACCTCAGGAGGGAGCAATACCCACAAACCTGGTGAGGGAACCTGGGTGGATTTTATGCAAACACTGCAATCTCTAAAGTGGAATATTTGATGCTCATTTTCAGAAGGTGAAGTTAATACTCAGTGCAGGGCCACACTGCACTGGAATGGGGCAAACAGCTCTAACAGGATGGAAATCAATCCAATTTCACTGCTCGGTGCTCAGAGGCTGAGGGGAATGGTACCAGTGCCATGAGCCTGGCTGCCAATTCCAGCCAAGGAGAGGTGCCTGGGACCTGTGAGCTGGGCTGGTGACACACAGGGACAGTTCCTGCTCTGGCAAAGGTGGCCTTCAGCATCACCTCGATCCTTCGCATACTCTGATTCCCTAGCTCACCTGATTCCTTCACATGCCTTCTGACTCCCCCCACTCACCTCTGACCCTGCATCGCTTCTGACTCTCACTGCCTGCCCACAGTCCCAAGGGAACACAAGAGCACGTGAACTGCTCCTGTTGCCTTTCTCTGGGAATAAAAAAGCTTCTCCTGCATTTTGCTGCAAACCACAGCAGTGATTTATCGGAAATGTCTGATTTTATCTGCCCTGTTTGTGGGAGAACAGAGGAACGAGGCAGCTGGGAGCCTCCCCAGAGGATGCTGTGGGATGCACAGCAAGGAATCAGGCTGGGCTGTGTGTGTGCACAGGCAGATGGGGCTGGCTGGCCTGGGGGACAGCAGCTGTGACAAACAGAGCTGGGGTCAGCTCCAGTGACATCCCTCTGCTGGCTACCAGCAGATCCTGGTTTCTTAGCTGGAACTCTCCAAGTTCCCCAGCTTTTACAGAACAATGAGTGGGTAATTAGAGAGACCAGAAGCATTATTAATAAGAGAAGCTTGTTTTAACAAGAGCTCAGCTCCCTCCTGTCAAGCAGCTGGCAGCCTCTGCAGATCACTAAATGGGGCTTTTTGATGCTGCTCTCTAAAACCCTGCTCTGCTTCCCTCAGCCTGCCGGGCAGTGCAGACTCAATTAACCTTTGATTAGAGCAAAGGGTGCCACTGGTTCTGTCCTGGAATCTCTGCCTTGCTGCTGGGCCTTCAGAAACCAGCACTGCTGCAGCTTTTCTGCTTCCCAAAGCCCCCCTTGGGATAAGAACATCTTTTCCAGATCAGTTTCCCTGCGCCTGTCTCAGCTGGAACAGGGAGCAGGGCAAGGCCAAGCCTTGCTGGTGCCCCAAAGCAAAGGGAGGCCAGATCTCCCTGGAGTAAAGCCTGCAAGGAGCATTCCCTCCCTGTGTGCCCTCCTGCTGACCACAGGCATTTTTGGGAGGCATGGCTGATGATGCTGCGTGCCTAAATGCACCTTGGACAGGCAGGCAATGTCAAATGTGGCTGCAAAAAAAGAGAGAGAATCTTTGAACCCAACAGAAACACGCTCAGGAATCCTCTTGGCTTTTCTCTGCTATTCTGCAGCCAAAAGCTGCAGGAATATTTTTGTTTACAGCCCCCACCCCTCCCCAAAAAAGCCCTCATCAGCATTCTGTGCAAGGAGGAGGAAAGCAGCAAAGTTCCCTCTGAGGTGTTTGCTGCCTTTGTTGCTCCATTTACCATTTTTAAAGAATTATGCAGCAGGGATTATGCAGCAGGAACCATGGAAGCACAATAAATAGAGACTCCTTCAAGGTCTAGAGAAGAAAAAATACTGATTTTCAGTACGTGGGAATCCTCAGGTTTATAACTCATTGTGAGGATGGCTTTCAAATAATGCAATTTTAGCAAGCATGGGCTGCAAGAGACCTCCAGAGGCCACCTCATCTGGCTTGCTGCTCAACACTGCATCAGCTGCTTTCCTTAATCAGAATAACTCAGAGGACAGACGCTGCACAGCTTCTCCACTTCAGTGCTGTGCCAGGAAAACACAGAAAAATAAAAATAAAAAAGAAAAGAAAGATGTCTGCAGCTATTTCTGCTCACTTTTTGGACTCAGACTCCTGAAAGTTCTTGTATTAAAATACTTATTTAAAATGCTGAACACTAAAACCAGAATTCTCCAGTAAAACACTTCAGCTCTTCCTGCAGGGGGAGACTCCACCAGCTCACGAGAAGTTACAAGATTCTGCAAGCCCACCTCTATATAAAATATTATTTTTATTCGTGTTTTGCTGAAACAGTACAAGCCTAGCAACAGCCTGTGCTGTTCTGGGAGAGTCTGAGGTGGAATTTGGAATTTCACCTCTCCAGCCCCAGCAGCCAGGCAGGGAGGGAGTCACTGACAGACACCTCGTGTCACAACCAACACAGTCTCGTACCAAAACACCCTCATGCATTTTAAAGAGCCTTTTCCAAAAATCATAGCTAAAAATATATCAATCCAAATTAAATATTTGCATGACAAGGGTGACTTTAATTAAAAACCTTTGGCATAATTTAAATCACATCCATGAAAACAGTCATTGCAGAATGAAATGACTCAGAGCAATCGAGCCTTCCAGTTGAGGGTAACTGGCAGGGAATGTCTGGGGCATCACTCCCTGCAGTGATGTTATACCCCTGAAAAAAGCTGATTCTGAGATCCTTTTCACAGACACTGAAGCAGCTGAGCCCAAAGTGACACATGACTCTGACAAGCCATAAGTTTCTATTTGCTTGGAAGGAGAATGGTTTTGCTCAGGTACAGAGGGGTTTGGAGAAAAGCCCCCAGGTGCAGAGGAAGCTGCTCCCAGGTTTGCAGGATGCTCAGCTGAAGGAAAGAGAACATGCACAAGCTCCTTTCCCTTCACTCCCTCTCCCAGGCCAAGAGGGTTTGAGCATCCTGCATCTCCCAGCGTCTCCTGCAGGGCTGGCTCTCCCTGGGGCCAAAAGCTGGGGATTTAACACTGTAAAGCTGCTTTTCCTCACTGCCACTGCAAACCTGTGCAGGGAATGTGCATGGAATGGAGAAACAGCCCAAGAGCTGCTGTCACTGAAACCATGGGACACACTTTGTGTTAAGGGCTGACAATTCACTCTTGCTGAGTCTCAAGAGTGAATTCGGGGGGTTGCACCCCTCAGGCAGGCACAAGGGGGTTTCTGCCCTCTCCTCCTGCCTGCCAAGCTCTGAGAAGCAGGATGGGAACCTGCACTGGGTATCACCCCACAGAGGGGATTTCTCCTGACTGTGCCTCTCCCTGCGGCCACAGCACTGCCTCTCCATCCCCAGCCTCACATGGATGGGGAGGATTTGGGAGAGCACCCACGTTTGGGATGGAGATGGGCACAGAGGCTCAAAGGCTGAGAGGAACACTCAGGTGTAGGACAGAGCTGGACACAGACAAACACTCAGGTTTAGGGTCTGAACTAAACACAAAGGCTGAGAGGAACACTCAGGTTTGGGATTTGAGCTGGACACAAAGACTCAAAAGGTCACAGGAACACTTAGGTTTAGGATTTGAGCTGGGCTCACAGAAACACTCAGGTTTAGGGTTTGAGCCGGGCACAGAGGCTGAGAGGAACACTCAGGTTTAGGGTTTGAGCTGAACACAAAGGCTGAGAGGAACAAGCAGCCCCAGACACACAGGAGGTGGAACACAGAGCACAGCACATTTCTGCATCCCAAGGAGTGGCCCAGACTCTCCAGAACGCAAATCAGGCAAGCAAAGCACATGGTGCTGCTGTCAGAACTCTGTCTGCAGCCCGTGTGGCTGCAAGGGCTGTAATTATTGCACATTTGAGCTCCAGGGGATCTTCTCTAATCTCCTGGATCTCCTTGCTAATGATGCTGCACCATCCATCTGATCCAAGGGAGAAATACCTATATTCATTCCCCCACCCCAAAACAAGAATATCTTCATTTCTCAGAGCTGACAGTGCCCACATCCTCTTTATCTTCAGGAGTTTAGAAGTTTATAATGTCATTCCTTCCTTTCCTATGAGTGTCCTGCCATTTCCAGATGTTCCCCTTATCCCCCTGCCCTGGCTCCAGATGTGGCTGCATTTTGGGATCTGGGGATTTATTCCCCACACAACCCTTATAAATCCTCCAGGCTTGCTGAAGACCCAACATTTTCAAAAGAAGGACAAGGTGTTTTTCCTTTTTGCTAAATGTTGAGGCTGAGACCTGACAAATCATCTTTTCCAGGGAAGCAGTGGCCATTGGAAAGGCCACATTTCTCCTCAGTGACAGCCCATTACTTGGAGAAAGACCAATGTAAATGCAGATTATGCAGCAATTTTGGCCCATGTTGGCCTCTGAATTTGCTGACCCAGCCACCCACTTATTGGAAGTGACAACTAATCATTTTGCAAATTTTCGACTTTGTGGTTGTCTATTTAGATATTTTTTGGTGTCTGTGTAAGATGTGTCCTTGAAAGCAACCAGGAGACACAAGGAAAAAACCCAGAACAGAAAATAAAAACATTTCTGGTGCTTGATCAGCTCTCTTTGCTCTCACATGTGCACAGATGTGCTGCAGCTCTGCAATCTTTGTGTGGAAAAGCAAACACCTGCTTGTTAATGGAAAATCTTGCTAATTTTAGACTGAAAGCTCTCAGAACCTGCAGCCCCAAAATTCTTGCACGTGAGGGGGCTGAGGAGGAGACTCGGAGCACACAGGGCTTGCAGAATTCCCAAATATTTGTGAGTTTTGACACTCCTGCAGGCTGTGCCATGAAGACACTTGTTGGAAATGCCAGCTGAGGGGGTCTGAACAACACAAACACCCTTAAACCACACAGTGACAGCCTAAGGCAGCCTGGAGAACAAGGAATATCCTTTTTCATGGTTTTCACCTCTGCTTTAGCACGTCAAAGGCTGAAGTGGGGCACTGTCCAAATTTTGGCTTCTTTTTGGTGCTGTTCCCTGGTTTGGCTAAGGGAGGCAGGGCAGAGCAGTAACACAACGAAGGGATTTTAGAAAGATCACAGATGCATCTCTAAAAAATTAATCAAAGGCTAATTCAGAGTTTTTGAGGAAAAATAAAAAAAACAATAGATGTTTATGTATTCGCATGTCACAACTGCAGAAGAATCAGGAAAGCGAGAGGATCTGACAATAGACTGGAGATCCTTATCAGCTACTGAGCCAGATTAGCTCATTTTTTCCCAGCTGTTAATGAAATATTTACAATTTAATGCTCTAGGACAAAGCTGTGACCCCAGAAACAAGGATGCAGCCCCAAGCAGGCCGAGCACAATGCAGACACCAGTGTGAGAGATCCCACTGCCCTGGGGGCAAGATCAGGTGGAGAAAAAATATAGGTGAGTAGTGATAGAAGTAATAACAGCATAAGCTAATAGGCTAAAAACATTTATCAGGTGTTGGAACCAAAAAAGAAGTTAGCTTCTGACAAAATAGCACTGAGTTTTACACCTCTTGTGTCTCACTGTTCATCAAGATTGAAAATAAAACCTTGTAAAATGCCTCTCAGTTACCCCATCTCTGTAAAAGGTAAGGAAAGCAACACCATGGAGATGATTTGATCCTGCCTGGAAAGCAGAGCCCCACTGCTCCCAGCCCTGGTGGGTATTGCATCCCCTGGGACAAACAGGGACATTCTGCATTTCCCTCTCTTCCCTGCCATTTCAGATATCCTGGAGCATGGCACCCCCAAACCTGGGGCTGACCCTGTGGGCTCTCCCATCACTGAAAGCCACCAAGAGTCAGGAGAGTGGAACCACAAAACTGAGGTAGAGACTGCGAGCCTGAATTTAGAGACTGAAATAAAGGCTCTACACCCAAAAACCCAAAATCAGAGATTTTCCTGCTTTACCTAAATAAGAATGATGGAACAACCACAGGCAGTTTGTTTGACTGGTGTTTCCTCAGGTAAACAACGCTTGCAGAAGAGCTTTGAGCCCCTCAATGATGCTGAGGTCTGTCCAAAAGGAATGGGACCTGCCAGGGATCGTTGAGACCTTCCCTGAGACACTCCAATTTTATTACTGGGCACAGGACTGGTGCAATGATTCTTCTGCAGAGTTTTAAGGTTACAGAGATATTTTTGCAGATCTATGTAGCAGAGCCTGCTTCATGCCAGAGAGAATTATCCATTCTACCTGAGTAGAAAGGAACTGAGGCAGCTTAAAAAACAGCTTTAAATCAAAATAAACACCGAGTCATTAAAATGCTACAATGAATTAAGAAATTATTTGCTTTAATACATGGACTTCTGTGGTTTACTAAATCAAGGGCTGCTGTAGTCTCCATGGAAAACAAGCTCCATTTGTCGACCTTTGCATTTATGTGCACAAATACTGGAAAGGGCCCAGAACACTGTCTGCCTGTAAATCAGCTTTTTCTCATTCTCAACTTTTACAAATGAAATACATTATTTTGACACCTTTAGCATTTATCCAGGTAACGAGTCCTGCACGATCCTTGCTCTGCCATAAATTCAGGATAACAGAGCTGAAGGCAAATGCATTTCTGGCAGGGAGTGCTCAGAGCGGGTCAAGCTGGAATCAAGCTGGAATCAAGCTGGGAATCAAGCTGGGAATCAAGCTGGGAATCAAGCTGGAATCAAGCTGGAATCAAGCTGGGAATCAAGCTGGAATCGAGCTGGAATCGAGCTGCCTGTAAGTGTGGATTCACCTGCAGGGGCTGAGGATTCCCAGCTCCATCCAGCACAGGCCCTGCACAAGCTCTGCTCTCCATTTGAAATAATTCAATATTATTTCAAAATATTGGATGCACATTTGCCCACAAGCTCCACTATAAGAGTGACTAAACCCCATCCTGAGGGTGTTTATAAAACTAAAAACCCACAGTTTTTCCTGGCATCAGTTACAGTGTGGGGAACGGGGGTTGTTCAGCACCAGATATTAGCATCATTTGCTTCACTAATTACAAACAAAGAGCTGTACCTGGCACAAATCACCAGGTCACTAATTAGGAAGTAGAAATGTGTTTTACAGCAAGGCTTTGCTGCCTGCTAAGCTTGAGGAACTGGGCATTGTGCACGAGAAGAGTGGAGTCAATGCATTTTCATTAACTGCACCTTCTACAGGAGCACTCAGACAATGCACTGCAATAATTCTTTCCTGTGGGGCAGCATTTAACACGCTCCTCACTTTGCCTTCAGTGCTGGAAAGTTCCCTTGTTTGGCTTAGGGATGCTGGGCGGAGCAGAAACACAATGAAGGGATTTTAGAAAGATCACAGATGCATCTCTATTAAAAAATAATCAAAGGCTAATTCAGAGTTTTTGAGGAAAAAATAAAAAAACAATAGATCTTTTTGTATTCGTATGTCAGAACTGCAGAAGAATCAGGAAAGCGAGAGGATCTGACAATAGACTGGAGATCCTTATCAGCTACTAAGCCAGATTAGCTCATTCTTTCCCAGCTGTTAATGAAATATTTACAATTTAATGCTCTAGGACAAAGCTGTGACCCCAGAAACAAGGATGCAGCCCCAAGCAGGCCGAGCACAATGCAGACACAGTGTGAGAGATCCCATTGCCCTGGGGCCAGGATGGGCTGGGCTGATGGCACAGCTGGGTTCCGGCTGTGACCCCGATGTCCCCAGGTGTCCCCATGGGTTCCTGCAGGGACCCCGATGTCCCCAGGTGTCCCCATGGGTTCCAGCTGTGACCCCGATGTGCCCAGGTGTCCCCATGGGTTCCAGCTGTGACCCCAATGTCCCCAAGTGTTCCCCATGGGTTCCAGCTGTGACCCCGATGTCCCCAGGTGTCCCCAGGGATTCCAGCTGTGACCCCGATGTCCCCAGGTGTCCCCATGGGTTCCTGCAGGGACCCCGATGTGCCCAGGTGTCCCCATGGGTTCCTGCAGGGACCCCGATGTGCCCAGGTGTCCCCATGGGTTCCTGTAGGGACCCCGATGTGCCCAGGCGTTTCCATGGGTTCCAGCTGTGACCCCGATGTCCCCAGGTGTCCCCATGGGTTCCTGCAGGGACCCCGATGTCCCCAGGGATTCCAGCTGTGACCCCGATGTCCCCAGGGATTCCAGCTGTGACCCCGATGTGCCCAGGTGTCCCCAGGTGTTCCAGCTGTGACCCCGATGTCCCCAGGTGTCCCCATGGGTTCCAGCTGTGACCCCGATGTCCCCAGGTGTCCCCATGGGTTCCAGCTGTGACCCGGATGTGCCCAGGTGTCCCCATGGATTCCTGCAGGGACCCCGATGTGCCCAGTGTTCCCCATGGGTTCCAGCTGTGACCCCGATGTCCCCAGGGATTCCAGCTGTGACCCCGATGTCCCCAGGGATTCCAGCTGTGACCCCGATGTCCCCAGGTGTCCCCATGGGTTCCAGCTGTGACCCCGATGTCCCCAGGTGTCCCCATGGGTTCCTGCAGGGAGGGCTGGGGGCTGCCATGCTGGGGCACACTGAGCACTGGGAAGGCAGGGCACACATCTGGGGTCTGGGGGGGTGTGAGGGGAACCATCACCTGCCCCAGGTGGGTTTGTGAGGCACTCTGGATAGCTCCTGATTGAGGGATGGCACCAAGGCTCCTTGGCTCCTGTTTGATTCAATTCCCTCCACATCTGCACACACAACAAAAACATCTCTGTTGCTGGAGGGGTGTGACAAGAAATTGATCCTGGGGATGTGAAACTCAGTTTCAGGCCAATGCTGAACCATTGCAGGAAGGCAGTTTTGCTTTAGCTACTGCAAACAAAACGCTGTGCAGGATTTTAGTGCCTCCTCTTGTGACTTTTTTGCTATTTATGGCTGGAGGCAGGCAGAACTCACCCTATTCCTCTCCATCCCAGCAGCAGCTCTGACAAATACACAGGTAGCTGATGGCAAGCATGGCATAACTTCTGTCATTTGCTTCAACTGTGAAAAATTATGCCCACAGCTGTGCCACCTGCAAAGCAAACATTTACACACAGGCTGCTCCTTCCACCTAGAATGCTAAAACTCATTCCCAGAAACTCTGAGACAAGCACAGAGAAGGAGGCAAAGTCCTGCCACCCACAGCCCAGGGATGACCAGAAATGACACATGTGAATAAAAGCTGGATAAATAACCACACAGGGCACGAGAAGTCTTTGGGGGGGATAAGAGAAGCTTTACCTTTGCCCTGAGGGGTTATGAGAGCAGCCTTAGGCTACAAACCAGAGGCAGGGACAGACTCTGAGTGAGCGCTGCTGAGGCTGGGATGGAGCTGAGATTTGGCCTTGCCTTGGTGCTGACAAAAACCCAGCACCCATCAGGACAGGGCCTCCTGCAGGCACTGTGAATTCAAACACTGACAAGGATTGCTGCCTCAATTAATTGGCCCCCAAACCCACAAAGGAAAAGCCATTCTTGATTTAGTTTCAAGCAGAGGATGTGACCTGTTTCAAGATGCAGCCACTGAACTTTTTCTCAGCAAAAGAGGCCATAAAGAATTCAAATCTGACCTTTTGGGAGGCTGGGAAGTCAAAACACAAACCCATGATAATAACATTTAACTTGAGAAGTGGAATTGCAATCAGGGGAGGAAAAAAGAAGATTGAGCAGCCATTAAAAGGAGCCACTGGAAAGGTAAAATGTTTGCAGGTAACCTAAAGAGCACTTCAGGACATCACCATATTCCAGGCAGGGAATAACACTTTAAAAAGGCTTTTCCAGAGGGAAAAACCCCACCACAAATGAACCCCTAGCAGGAATGATCCACAGGAAGGAATTTAAAAAAATCTCTGTTCAGAAATGGGAGTTTTATCAGTGTTTGGGAAATAACTGATTAATGAATTCGTGGCACCCAGCATGAGATATTCCAGAGTTTGCAGCCACAGGGTGAGGCACTGAGTGATTCCAAAGGGATTCACACACACAGCAGGTCCCTAAAGCCTCACAGCAACAGACAGGGATGGATGCAAAGACATCTAAAACAAATACAGAAATTAATCCTGGACAGGAGGAACTCAGGAATTCCAAAGAAAACCCCCAAAGCCCTCCAGTTTCTGTGTGGGTAAATCAGTCTGAACAAGGATAAAGCCAATTCTGCACAGGAATAAATGGAAATTGGGCACATATTCCCCTGGCTTCTGTGCAGGGAAGAAATGCCTGGTGAATTTGTGAGATTCCTTTCAAATTAGCAGTAACTGTAACACCACACAACAAAAGGCAGATGATTTTTTGTCTTTTTGGGCGTTTTAGCTGGCTGGCAGAGAATCTGAATCTGTGCACGCTCCTGATTTCATTTGGAGCAGTTTCTACAACAGCTCAGCATCTCAGAACTGCCCCAGAGTGCAGCAGGCTGGCAGCAGAACCCTGACACATCACAAGCAAACATATGTCTGCTCTGAAACACACAGCCCACAGCCTCCCAAAGGCAGCACTGCAGGATGGCAGGGTCTGCTGGCAAACACAGGCAAGGAAAAACACACTCCAGGGCTCGAGATCTTTAAAGGTTTTATGTGATAAACTTAGAATTCATCACCAATTTAACCCTCTTTTTTCCCCCCACCAACTACACTATCTAGTTATATACTTTTAGTGTTTTTCTCTAGATTTTGATTTTATTTTCCATATTATTATTATCTATATTATCTATTTTATCTATTATTATCTATTTTATCTATTATCATCTATATTATTCTATTATCATCTATTATTATCCTATTTTATTTTCTATTTCCTATATATCTGAAACTATGTTCTGGTCTTTTCTTGTTCCAGAAGCTTGGAAAATTCCTGTTGTTGCTGAACTTTCCTGAAGTTTTTTTTTTTTTTTCCATTTCTCCAAGGAGACTACAGATTGTATCAGTCTCATTGTTTTAATTTGTGCATCCTCTAATTCCAAATCAAACCTAAGTAGACTGTTTCATCAGAGGAAAGCAAGAACATTGCTCAAAAAGAAAAAAAAAAAAAGCGCCAGAAGAATAATGGCAAACCCAACAGTTTCATAAGGGGCTTTAAATGTTTACTCCACTGTGTTCTGATTGTGCCTGGGAGCAGTAAAATGTAAATTAAATTAGTACTCAAGCTTATCATTAGGAAACAAGCCGGTTTTTTAAAGATGAGGAGAAAACACCATAAATTAAGCCCGATGTGGGTTAGGCCCACCCGTTACATAAGCCCCTAATCCACATTAAAACCCTTTCAGTAACATATGGGCCGGAGTAATTCCCCGTGCTCTTTGCTCCTTAAGCATAACAAGCTGTTAACTGGGGCCTTGCCCTGCTCCCAAACTGGGATTTGCCCAATTTCCCACCAGGATCCCAAGAGAGACAATCTGGGATTCTCAGTTCCCAGGGCCAGCATTGGGGCATCAGGAACAGGGAACTGAAACCACAGCCATGGAACTGTGGGGGCACAGATGGTTTGGGGTCCCAGGGACACGAGGGGCCTCTCAGTGCACCCTCGTGTGGCAGGGACACCTCCCACTGTCCCCAGTGTCCAGCCTGGCCTTGGACACTCCAGGGATCCAGGGGCAGCCACGGCTGCTCTGGGCACCCTGTGCCAGGGCTCAGCATCCTCAGAGCCAGGAATTCCTTCCTAATACCAAATCCACACCTACTCTGTCAGTCTGAGCCCATTCCCTGTGTCCTGTCCCTCCATGCCTGTCCCCAGTCCCTCTCAGCTCTCCTGGAGCCCCTTCAGGCCCTGCCAGGGCTCTGAGCTCTCCCTGGAGCTGCTCCTCTCCAGGTGAGCACCCCTAGGTGTCCCAGCCTGGCTCCAGCCCCTCTGGGCTCTCTCCTGTTCCTGCTGTGTCCCCAGGGCTGCAGGTGGGCTCTCACTTGGGCTCAGGGACAGAACCCCCCTGTCCTGCTGCCCCTGGGCATCAAAACCCCTCAGGGGCTGCTGCTTTCCTTGGCTTTGGAAATCAGATGCTCCTGGAGCACCTGAGAGCAGGCTCAGATTTCCATCCTGCAGAACACAGCCCCTGCTCCACCACCAGCCCTTCAGCAGAGTCCCCAGGGGATTGCTGCCTTTCCAGGCCTTCAGGAAATCATTAATGTGCAGGGCTGTGGAACAACAAGGCAATGCCATGCTCAGTGTAACCCCACTGATGGTGGGAGCAGGCTGCAGCTCTCCTGCCCCACACTCAGAGCCCCTTTCTCCTGCATTGATTCTCCAGCGCCTCCCAGACCTTCTCTCTTCTCCCATCAAGGCAGAGCTAATCGCAAGGCTCAGATGAATGGAGAACCACTGCTCCTCACCAGTGCCAGGATTCACTGTCAGTGCTGAAATATTTGCAAGGGCAGCCTGAACAAGGCTCTTTTTTTCCATTTTTTCCCCGAAGCTGTTCAGGGGCACGGAGGGACACGAGTGAAACATTTAATGTGTCCCTGCAGGGAGGAGAGCCCAGGCCTTGGCTCTGTGCTCTGAGAAAGGGCTCTGCAAATACAGAATGGGAGCTCCACATGGAAATGTTGAGCTCTGCAGAGAAGAGGTGGCCTTTTTATTCCCCCACAAAGGGCCAGGCCCACCCACAGGGCTGCACAAACCAGAATAATAGCCATGATTGAGAAGGGAAAATATAGGCCAGAACCTGGCATTAACAAACCTCTGAAAGCTGCTGCACTGCCTGCAATCCAGACAAAAGAGATGAAACCTGGGCACACAGTGAGGAAGGGGAGAGGGCCTCCAGGCACAGAGCTGATTTCTGCCCTTTATTGGTATTTAGCTCATCTAAAGGGAAGCTGAAGGTTTAAAAGCCATTTTTTAAAATGGGAAATGATTCATTTCTTTTTCCCCCCATCAATATGTTCTAATCTTGTTCCCTTCACTGCGAACATGGTGACACATGGGGAAGGGCTGTGCAGCAATGACTTTCCTGAATGGAAAGGAAATGTCAAACAGGATTCTTCTGCATGCACATGTGACATTTCCCTGCCCTCTCCCAGCAGAAAAAGCAAAAAAGTCACAGGTCATGGCCTTGGCCACATCTTCCCAGGAATGCTGGGTTCCTATGGCACCACCTTGAGCAGGAAACTCCTCTTTTCCAAAGCATAAACTCAGTCTCAGATAACGTATAACTCTGGCCAGAGGGTTTTCTTTATGTATCAGGAATTACCCCCACACAAAAAGCCTTTTTTGCTTCTTGTTTCCCCTCTCAGAAGTCCCCAGCAGCCTCGTCCCCTCCTGTGTCCCCTTGGGGCTCCCTGAGAGAACACAGCCCTCCCTACAGCAGTACCAGGTGCCCCAAGAAGTTCAATATTCTGTAAAAACCCTGTCCTCCTTTTCCTCCCATCCCCTGCTGGTCTCTGCAGAAAACCCCTGAGAGAGCCACAGAGAAGGAGGCCGAGTTCTGCCACCCACAGCCCAGGGATGACCAGAAATGAGACACCTGAACAGACCTGGACAATAACCGTAACCAGTGGCCACAGCTGCTTGCTTTGGGAGGGACACTGCATCACCCAGAGCCAGCACAGCCACCTGCCCGTCCCACACGTGTCCCTTGAGAGGTCCCACAACCCCCAGGACGTCAGCAAGGACAAAAACCAAGCCTGCATTTCAGAGTCACAGGGCTGGCACCGCACAGGGCCCACCTGCCATCGCCATACATCAAAGGGCATCATGGAAACGACAGCAGGAATTATGGCATGGAGGGAAAGCACTTTGTAATGAAGGCAAAGCTGCTGAAAGCTCAGCTCCGAGGGATGCACGGGCTGAAGGGAATTCTGGTGGTGTCCATCTGTGACACCATCCCTCCCTCCTGTCAGCAGCTCCTGCCTTCCCTCACACACCTCAGATGGAGATGGCAGCAATGGATAAAACACCCCAAAGCCTCAGGATAACACAGAAATGGAACAGCTCACAGATTTCTCTGCTTGCTCTGTTCAAGGATTCACAGAGCAGAAAACTGAAGGACACATAATGAGAATTGTGTGTACCCCAATCACTCAGTGCATTTGAATTCTCCCAATAAAATTAAATGACCCTTCCTACTTCTCTTGTCCCCTTTAATGCTCAGCACAGCATTTAACACCTCCATTGTAACAAAGTCTGATATTTAACAGAAAAGATGTTGAAGTTATAGCAGTGATGCCACTAACAATTAACCCTTCTTTTTCAGAGAAATGCTGTTCATCACCTTATCCCTGAAAACCTTTACATGTTTCTCAGGTTTATTTTAAGGGTGAATTTGGAACAACCACTCCCTGGGTGGTGCCTCTGAGGGTGGCTGAGGCAAAACAGAGATAATAAAGAACAGAAATGATAAAATGGCACTTTCCATCAGTCCCTCTCTGCAGAGGTGCTCCTGTCAGTCACACCTGGGGACTTCAGCTCACCTGAATTTCTGTCACAGTCTGAGGTGTCAGCACAACACCCTGCAGTGCTTTAGATAAACACAGGGTGGACCTGATGATCTCAAAGGCCTTTTCCAACCTAGTTCATTCTCTGGCTTTTCAGGGTTATTACCAATTTCACTAAACCTCAATACAGATTGAGCTCCTCTCTGGAAGCATTGTTAGAAGCACAATTCATTGTTACAAATAACCCCATTACAAACAGCCAAGGCCTTCCAATTAAGCAAGTGCAGGATAATAGCAGAGCACATTTTCCTGAGGTTATGTGGCAAATGGCAAAGTTTCATCATTGTCTCCACGTCTAGCAATGCCACTGACATTCCAATTCACTAAAATAAATCCCCTCTGCCCCCTGCAATGGGGGCTTCACCAGGCTGACAAGGCAGGAATTAAATCTCACCTCTGTGGCACGTGGCTGCAGAGTGCTTTTGTGCAGCAAGATATTTCTTTGACATTTTCGATGAAAGGAACACATTTGGGGCTGTTCTACAGGTATTTCACACAAGGGCAAGGTGCTGCTCTGCCCACAGAGTGCAGGGGGTTATAATTCCCTTTTCTCTCTCTGAACACACAGTTCTGTGCTGCAGCAGCATCCAGAGTCCCTCTGCCACAAGCAAGACCTGGTTTATTTTTGTGTCAGCACAAAGCTCTGCTTTCCTACATTGCTTAGGATCAAAATAGCCTGACTCAGTTGCACAAGTCACAAATTGTTATGGCTGGCAGGTTATGCAGGTGAAAACAGCGAGATTGCACAGGAAAAGCAAAGGAATGGTTTCTGAGACAGCACACCAACTTTCCCTTGAGACTATGGGATGGTTTGGGTTGGTTTGCACCTCAAAGCCCCCAGTGCCACCCCTGCCATGGCAGGGACCCTTCCCCTGCCCCAGGGAGCCCCCAGCCCCATCCAGCCTGGCCTGGGGCACTGCCAGAAGGTCACAAGACCCTCAGCTACACGACCTTTTAAAGAATTATTGATTAATAACACACTGCCAACAAGGATGTTTATGTTTTTGACCCAATCCTTAAATATTTTATCTTATGGACCCAGTGTGAGCTTTCTTAGCCAATCATGTTGTGACACACAAACCCACAGTGCTGCACTGTGAACTCCTTGTTCACCTCTGGAACTACTTTTATTTTCTATATCCTAAACTCTAAACTTTGCTTTACTTACCTTAACAGGTCTCTATTTCAAACTCTAAATCCACATTCTCAGTTTGGGAGCCTTCTCCAAGGTCTCAGACCAAATCCTGGGTTTAATTCCTGCCTTACAGGCCCAAAATTCTGAGAATTCCCTGCATTTCAGATTCCAGCACCCCCTGAGTAGCCAGATGGAAACAGCCCTGCAAAATTCATGCTCTGGAACACAGAGGAATAATTCAAAGAAATGTCTGTAAGATTTGATTGTTGTTTGATAACCCTGGGGAAATACAGACATTTTTCTCCCAGAAATGGCCAGCCTGCTTCTTGTTAACTTTTCCAGAAAGAAGAAGCTAAAAAGCAAATTTATTCAAGCCCTAAGAAATTGCCTTTAGAGTTTTACCTGTATCTCCACTAGATCATCATTAGTGACAAAATAAATCTTCAGTGATCGCCGAATTCCTGTTTAATTTATGGACATCTTTTTGAAAAATGAAGGCTAAAACATACACAGGTACACGATAATAAATTATAGATTTGAAAAGGGATATGCAAAGGCAGGAATCTGAGCAATCATTTTTCTCTCTCCCTTCATCTCAGAAGGAGAATCACCAAACTGCAATGAGCTCCATGCATCACAACCCTGCCTGGGAGACTTTTTAGCCATAATTATTAAAATTAGGAAATACTAAACAATGCAAATGTTTTCCCCTTGTTCTCTGCACGCCACACTATTCCACACAGTGAATTTCTTTGTTATGTGTGTTAAATCTTTGGTTTTATACCCAATTCCTTGCAGCCAGTCTGGTTTTGCCTTTTTTCTGGTTTTCCCATGTATTTCTAGGGATCTGGGACTGGGAATTGCTGTTCCTGCACTCAACAGGTTGCTAAAAGTCAGATTTTACTCAAGGCACTTGTGCTGTAAAACCCAGGAAAAGCCCAAATTTCAGCTTTGGTTTTTAATAGAAATGCAGTCCACAGTTCTGTGTGGGTTTTTTCCCCCTCTGTCAATTCAAGATTAATGAGATTCAACATGAATTAATGTGGACACTTCAGAAACTCACTGAGGACTCTGTGATCTTAGAAGTCTTTTCAGACCTAAATGATTCTGATTTATGGGATGTGAGCAAAGGTTTGGATCTCAACAAACAAGCAAGAGCATATGTAGGTCACCCCTCGTGGAGCTCACGCTTTTCCTGCTGCTGAACAAAGGAAGAAAATATTTTTTTACCTCATTTTGCTGTTGCACAGAGGAAATTTTAAATATTTTTAGAAGATTTTGCAGCACCAAGCCTTTGTCCCATTTTTATCTGGTTTAGGATGGCTTCTCACCTGGATGTGAGCGTAAGAGAAGATGCTTTCCCTGGCAGAGCCACCACACCCTGGCACAGGCTGCCCCTGTCCTGGGAGATGCTGAAACCACTGGGAGCGACCTGAGCATCCCAAAAACGGGAACCAGAGGGTTCCCAGGGATGCTCCCCAGTTTCAGCCACTCTGGATCCAAAGGGGATGCTGGGTTGGGACTGTGGGTCCCACACCCCTGAACTTAGCAGCAATCTTTGTTAATTACACCATGAAAAGTGATTGTTTTTGCAAGCCAGGTGGAAACACAACCATGGGAACATGTCATCCTGGCACAGCCTTGCCAGGCTTTCTCCTCCCAGAAATTCCAGGTGATTTTCAGAAGGGGACCTGCCAGCCAGAACACCTTAACGCCCCCATCACTTCCATCTCCTTTTGTCAATATTTTAATCAGGAATCTTTCCCTAAAACATTCCCACGTGGAGATGGCCCAGCAAGGTTATCACAGAATTAGTAAAGCTGATAAAAATCGCTGTGCAGGAGCTAATGGCACCAGAAATAACATCGGGGTGAATGTTAACCAGCAGCTCAGAACAACCCCAACCCCACTGGGGCTGAAATCCACTGCAGTGAACACCAGGTGAGCATAAAATATCACAAGAGCACATGAAGGATTCTGGCCTCTGCCTGCTCTCAGTGCTGTATCTAATCTGAGGGAGAAAAAAAAAATAAATATTTTGAGGCCAGTGGCAGCAATTGAATCCGAAATGGCCAGAGGGAAAGCCCTCATTGCTCCTGGTGAGGATGGATTGATTTGGGGTTTTGACTGCCCACAGCTGAACTTTGGTGCTGAATCCAGGGCCCTGGGAATTCCCTTCCCTTTCAGCAGCCCCTTATGTCCAATGGCACTGCTCCAGGGACAGGGGCTGGATTTTGGGGTCCCTGGCTGTGCTGCAGCTCAGGATAACCATCTGATTGATCTCCCATGGTTATGTGTGGCTCTGCAGCTGTTTCAGCTTGCAGCACTGCAATGGGACACCAAAGGGCCAATTGCATGGGTCTGGGGGTGGAATATCCCCTCTGTCACTGTCACTGCCCCAGGGCTGGGGGGCACAGCAGCTGTGCCCTCAGCAGCACAGCCTGGCACACAGAATTACCCTGCCCTGGTTCTGTGCACTGCTTATTGCTGGTAATGTGGATCATCATTGTAAGCAGATCCACTTACAGGCACAAAATAATGAAGCTTTCTCTGCTGCTTTGGGGCTTTTTCCCAATATTTCATGTGATACCTCTCCGTTCTTCCCTCTTCCTTGGTCAAACACTTAAAGCCAGGAGGGAGAAACAATTTACTTATCATGGTGAGAAAATCAGATTTGTATAAATTACACGAGCAGGAGAGAACCAGGAATTAGTGCTGTGAAGGAAGACTTAAGTAACCCAAAGCAATAAGAACTGTGCTGATTAACTTCTCAGCTGGGGCATTTCACTCATTCCTCAAAGACACTGCCCTGCATCAACTGGAATATTTCATTTGCACTTCAAGCTACTTAAGAACTGTAAAAAAAGAGATCTAGGAATGCTGGCCTTGGGTTTCTCAGTTACAGCTTCATAGTTTCAGAGCTGACCATCCCCTCCTGTCACATTTATATATAATACACACACAGATTATATCTTATATATGTGTAACACACAGATCTTGAGTGACACATTCACATATAATACACACACAGATTATATCTTATATATGTGTAACACACAGATCTTCAAATATTCTAGGTGTCCCTTCAGCTGTGTGCTGAGACACATAAATTTAAAGCTGTTTATACACATCCTCAAAAGCCCATCTATTGTTTTTATCACACATTTTACTGTGTGTGGGTATATAAAATAGATCATGCAAATGCCAAGGGAGAGACAAAACATTCACAGAGTCATCCTCAGAATGCAGAGATTTAAACCCAAGAACTGCAGCTGCCTGTAGGTTCCATTTTGCCAGGTGCTAGGTAAATGATGATAGGGGCTATCAAAGCATCTATTCCACATGTTTAAATGGAAATATTCCTGCTTGTGAGCAAACCTTTAGGAGTTCTTAAGCAGTGGAGCATTTTTTTTCCCCCAAAATCCCACCCTACATCTGTGAATGGGTGGAAAAGAGTCTACAATGCCAGGAGCAGAGTGAACAGAGTTAATAAAATGAAATGATCTGTGGTTGAGATTTAAGTAATTGTTTTGAAATAAGTACGTAAGGAGGAAAATGAGTTAGGACACATTGAAATGATCTGGCAGAGATTTGGGACAGTCATTAATTTACCAGCTTGCTCATAATTAATAGTAACTAACGGCAGAAAAGAGAAACATGCACTGGGGAAACAGATCAGTGGAATAAAAACATGAAATGAATTCTTGTCCCTCCCTCAGTGTCTGCTAGGAGGTTGTTGGTTTGGGGGTTTATTTCCCCTGCAAAAAGGAACAATGGGAGGGGCTCCAGGGAGCAGAAACTCTGCCCAGGGTCAGAGTTTGGAGGCTCCCACTCATTTTATGGAGCTTTGCAGGTTGCTGTGAGCGTGGCCAAGCAGAACGGGACAGAATTTAACACAGGATGTGCCAGGACTCTCTGTGTGTGCACAGGGGGGTTCATTCCCAAAACTCTGTGTGATCACAGTGATCTTTTCATTTGTATTGGCTTTCTAATGTGCCATGGTGCTCCAGCAAAAGTACTCAGGGCTTAACATTTTTGAGTTTAAAAACTTAATTTTACCTCCTCACTTCAATGGAACTCAGGGGTGTTTTGGTCATGTGCAGTTAAAGAGAGAGGGGAAAAACTTATAAAAATATTCTGTAGTACCTTGAGCTGGGTCAGGGCTGCTAAAGTCCTGAGGGTAACAGAGTTCAAATTTCTCAGAATTTGACCAAGAAATTGAGAAAACTTCCAGTTTTTTTTTTATAAACTTCCACGTTTCTCAACATGTTAGCATACACTTGTTTTTCTGATATTGTGGCTACTTGCAAACTTGAACATAATTCTGGAATGATACAGAGGGGAAGGAGGTGTTTTACATCCCCAAATTCAGTCATGAGGCCCTGATACCAGACAAGTCTTTAGCTATCAGCCTAACAGTATTATATAAACTGCAATTTGTCTAATAATCACATATTACATCCAGGTGGAATTCCACACTGTGGAACAAGAAAAAAACCTTCAAATTCCTGTGCAAAAGACTCTGTCACCATTGATAGTATCCATAGGCTACATGCTTGCTCTCAGGTAAACAAACAAGAAATCAACATTGCTCATTTCAGGGAAACTGTCCCTGGAGAACCCAAAACATGCTGGGAGAAATGCAAACTGGGGCTCTGTCCCCCCAAAACATGAGAAATGCACAGGGGGCTCTGACCCCCAAAACCTGCAGGGAAAAATGCAAAATGGGCTCTGACCCTCCAAAACATGCCTGAGATCATTCAAAAAAATCCAGAGTATAGGAAAAGTTAAAATTCACATAAAACTCCAAAGCTCAACAGGTTCTCTGGCAAGACTCACTCTACTCACAAAGGCCGGCTGAGGCACAACAAGGAAAGCAACAACAAAAGCAAACAAAATCCAGGCAATCAACGCAGGAATGAATTGAAACGACCCTGGTGTGTGTGAAGTGTAAACAAGGATGGAAAGCTTAACAACACTTAAAATCAGCAGCACTTTAACCTAATTTATAACTTAATTTATAGCTTAACCACAACCATCTAACACGGGGACGATATTTAACAGCATTTAGGCTAAATTAGAAGTATAACTTTACTGAACTCCCCGATTGCTATGGCACAGGACCAGGGGTGTGCACACACACAGACATAGCTCATGCAATGTAAAAAAACTTGCCAAAAAAGTAGCGCAAGTGTAAAACCCCCGCTCAGGGGCGGGTGAAATACTCACTTTGGGTGTCTGGGCACCTCCGGAGGGGCGGGCGATGATCCATGGGCCACAAGGGCCGGGCTGCGGGCACACGGATGGCTCATCCCGGCCGCGTTTGGGTGGGCACCGCTTTGGCAGTGCAGGACAGGATTTGGGTGCCATGGGGGCACGGGAGGGTTCCCCACACGGGACGGGCAGCAGGAGCTGCTGCGGGCACGCAGCGCTGCTTGCTGAGCCCAGAGCCCAGCCCAGGTGCCCCAGCTCCGGTTACACCGCACCTGAGCGCAGCTAAGGGGCCGCGCCACCTGGGGCTACCACCCCAAACACACCGGGCAGCGCCAGGTACGGCTGTGGCTGGGAGCCTGCCGGGAATGCCAGTGTGGGACCCCTGCCCTGGGACCCCTGCCCAGCCCGGAGTGCCCTGTGAACACGGGGCAGCTCTTGCCAGGGCCCCTCTGGGGCTGCCATAACGCGGGTGCCGCTCCTGCCATCGCGCTCCGGCCTGTGCTGCCGCTGCTCGGAGCAGCTCATTCCTGCAACAATGGTGAGGCAGGCTGGAGAGGAATGCTAAATAAACATGAATGATTTAGGTTTGGATCTCGCCTCTGCAATTTTAGTTCTGTTGCTAGGTGGGAGTCATTCTCCTCTGGTGGTGTTTTCTTTTTGCAGAGCAGCTCAGGACCCATATGTTTGGAGCCCTCCGTGTCCCACGGAACCCAAAACCCAAATTTAAACATTCACTTGACAACTCCGAGTCACCAGGGAAAGAGATTTGGTGGCCGCACCCCTGTGCGTGTCACCTGTCCCAGGGCTGTCCTCAGCCCGCACCCCTGTGCGTGTCACCTGTCCCACGCTGTCCCCAGCCCGCACCCCTGTGCGTGTCACCTGTCCCAGGGCTGTCCCCCAACCCACACCCCTGTGCGTGTCACCTGTCCCAGGGCTGTCCCCCAGCCCGCACCCCTGTGCGTGTCACCTGTCCCACGCTGTCCCTCAGCCCGCACCCCTGTGCGTGTCACCTGTCCCACACTGTCTCCCAACCCACACCCCTGTGCGTGTCACCTGTCCCACACTGTCTCCAACCCACACCCTGTGCGTGTCACTGTCCCGGCTGTCTCCCAACCCACACCCTGTGGTGTCACCTGTCCCAGGGCTGTCTCAGCCCGCACCCCTGTGCGGCCCTGTCCCACGCTGTCCCAGCCCGCACCCTGTGCGTGTCACTGTCCCACACTTCCCCAACCCGTGCGTGTCACCTGTCCCACGCTGTCCCCCAGCCCGCACCCCTGTGCGTGTCACCTGTCCCACGCTGTCCCCAGCCCGCACCCCTGTGCGTGTTCACCTGTCCCAGGGCTGTCCCTCAGCCCGCACCCCTGAGCGTGTCACCTGTCCCACACTGTCCCCCAACCCGTGTGCGTGTCACCTGTCCCAGCGCTGTCCCCCAACCCGCACCCCTGTGCGTGTCACCTGTCCCAGGGCTGTCCAAGGTTCTCCCGTGCCCAGGAGGGGCTGCGGGGAGGGACCCGCGGGGGCTGCAGGGACAGGGACAACTCTGCCGCTCTCCCTGTCCGTGTCCGTGTCCCTGTCCCAGAACCGCGGAATCCCAGAATCCCAGCATGGCTGGGGTTGGAAGGGACCTCGGGAGAGCATCCACACGGAACCCCTGTCGCCACCCGCAGCGGGTGACACAGCCACGCGTCCGGACGGCTTTGGGACCTCCCCAGAGAGGGAGGCTCCTACGCGCCCTCCCTGTCCCTGTCCCTGTCCCTGTCCCTGTCCCTGTCCCTGTCCGTGTCCGTGTCCCTGTGAGTGCGCGAGTGCGCGCGCGTGTCCCCGTGTGCGCGCAGAGCCCGGAGCCGCCTGGCCCCGCCCGGGGCCGCCCCGCGGGAGGATCCTCCCGCTCCGTCCCTCCCGCTCCATCCCTCCCGCTCCGTCCCTCCCGCTCCATCCCTCCCTCCGTCCCTGTGGCGCGGGGGGCGCGGCGGCGGCGGCAGCGCGGAGCCCCCGCGCCATGGGCGGGCGGCGCGGAGCGGCTCGGAGCCGGCCCGCCCGGGGGTAGCCGGCATGAACCGAGCATGAACTGAGCATGGCGAGCGGCCTCGGCCCGCGCTGGCCCCGCCGAGCGGCCCCGGGCGGCGGCGGGGGGCTCCTGCTGCTGCTGCTCTGCGCCGCGGCCGGGCTGCCCCGGAGCGCACAGCAGGTGCTGCGGATCGGTGAGTGCTGCCGGGGCGCGCCGGGGGTGCTCGGGATGCTCGGGGTTGCTCGGGATGCTCGGGATGCTCGGGGGTGCTCGGGATGCTCGGGGATGCTCGGGGGTGCTCGGGATGCTCGGGGATGCTCGGGATGCTCGGGGATGCTCGGGATGCTCGGGGATGCTCGGGATGCTCGGGATGCTCGGGATGCTCGGGGATGCTCGGGATGCTCGGGCATGCTCGGGATGCTCGAGGGTGTTCAGGGATTCTCAGGGATGTTCAGGGATGCTCGGGGGTGCTCAGGGATGTTCAGGGATGCTCGAGGATGTTCATGGATGCTTGGGATGCTCAGGGATGCTCTAGGACGCTCGGCTGCCCAAAGTTGGCCCCGGTGCGCGGTGCCGGGCAAGTTGGGCGCGGGGAGCCCGGCAGAGCATGCCCGGATCCCGCGGGTGTCGGCTCCGGGCGCTCCGCGGGGCGCGCTGCGAGGGGCCCCCAAAGGCGCACGAAGGGTTCGGTGACCCTGAAATCGGTGCCGAGGGTACGGAGAGTCCCGGCTCGGAGCGCAGGAAGGGGGCACCGGGGGGATGCGGGACGCGTTTGCCGCTCCCCCGGGCAGGGGCAGCTCCGCGGGGCTGCGCGGAAAACTCCGCGGATCGGGGATTTATTTCTGAGTAGAAAACTCCGCGCCATGGAAACGGGGCTCGGCTCGCAGGAAGCCTCTCTTGCCACAGTGGGTTTCTTGTGTCAGTCAAGTGAGACGGTGCATACAAAGTGTCGGAAGAGTTCGGGGTTAGGAGAGACTGTGGGAAAGATGTAGGCAGAATCTGGCACGCCGCTGTTTCTGTTTATCCCTCTTTCGCTTGGCAAACACTGAACATGAGGCGGGGGATAAAGGAAACAAACAAGAGAAAAAGAAATTTTAAAGAAAGGGAAAGACGCTGGTTACGGCGCTGGGAGAGCATCCCGCAGTCCCACGGGCGCGCTGCCGTGCGGAGCTGAAGATCGGAGCCTTTGCCCCACAGCCCTCACCCCGCTCGGCTCTCCCGCAGCGGCGCTCCCCGAAGCCCAGGGAAGGCTCCTTGTGCCCGAGAGCAAAGGACGTGCGGCCGGAGCACTGAAATGAGGGAAGGTGCATCCCTTCCGAGCGCTGGGCGCAGCTGCAGAGCGGGGGCACGCAGCCCCGCAGCCGAGGATGCTCCCCGGGTCCCGGCTCGGGGGGCGCTCACCTTTCCCGGGGGTTCGGGGGGAGCTCGCTGCTCCTCGCTCATTCCTTTCCTGGAACACGCACCAAGCAAAGCTGGGCGATCCCACAACCCCAGCGGGGATTCAGGCACATTTCCTCCAGTGAAACCTGGCGAGGAAAATCGTGTTCTAGTCCCAGAGCGAGGCACAGAGCTGACAAACTGCCCGGCTTCCAGTGGGATGTGCAGGGCAATCAGTGTGTTAGGGGCTGGGAATGCATCAAATATTGAGTGTATCCTTCCTGCCGTGGCTCTGCTGCCTGTGGAGTAATGATGTTATAAAATATTAATCCTCCACATCCGTTAACAGCGGCAAAGTTCCTCCGTGGAGTCTGTCACTCTCGGAGGTGGCAGAGAGGAGTAATGGCAGCAACTCCTCCACATCTCTTTGTGACAACATCATAAAATCGTCCCCAAGCGTTTCTGACAGCGAGGGAAATGCCATTAAGCCATCAGATTGTTTTCCCCGTGTTTTAGTTAATTAAGGGAAGAAAGTGCAGCAGTTTGTGCCCGGATTCATACACTCAGAGTTTAATTGCATTTTCCGCTGTCAGGGAGCTTTCAGATTTGTTTTTTATTAATTTTTTTTCTGGCTTGTAATAGGAATGAATGGATTGTCTTGGTGGTGTTTAATTAGTTGAGAAGGGACGTGTGAGTGATATGAATTCCAGTTATTCCTCAGCACTGACTAACGACTCCTTCTCCAGCTCTCTAAACAAACGATGAGGGATGGCAGTGTGACCAAGTAAAACTGACTCATTAGGATAAAAGTAATGGATTTTGAGATAAGATGAAGCTTGAAGTTTCAGTAATAAAAGAAAATAAAATGAAATGCTGCTGTCTTACTGGGTATTTCTTCCTCACTCCTGCTCAAAAGCTTTTCCCTTGACACAGGAGCTAATGGAGCTGTCCAAGGAAATACCATCTTTATCTGCACATTACCCACCAGACTGTATTACATAAAAGTGTCTTTAAAGTTCATGACCCCAATATTTCTTACTGAATTCCAAGGAATTTTCGGTTTTTGCACCAAGCCCTTCCTATCTCTGCTACTTGTACCACTTGTATGAAATAAATGATCTCCAAGGAAGAATGGTAATGAACTGGAGCAGATGCTCAGGTGCAGAAACAGCTTCCAAAGACTTCTCAGCAGCAACAGAATAATCCATTTGTTGGTGCTGGATGCAGAGCTCTCATTCCTGGACAGATTACAGATTCTGAACAGGTTAAAAGGGTACAATCCAGTGATATTATGTGAAAATTTACAGATGGTCACCATCTGAGCTCCATCCTGGGTTAGGACTGACCAACAGCAAATTCTTGACGAAGCTCTGGAGTTAATAAAAGAATAATGGATGAATCTTGGAATTATCTCTGAAATTCCCAGCTCCTGGAAATGAACAAATGGGCAGGTTTTCAGGAATTGCTCGGGGTGAGGAGACAGAAACCAGAAGGATTTTCAGTAATTTGTGTGTTTCTGTAAATGGAATATTTACATAAGGGTTCGTCCTTTGCACTGATTTACTCCTTACTCAAGCAAAATTCCCAGTTTTAGTGAATTTTCCACAATACAGGACTAGCCCCATAACATTTATCTCCAGCTGAGAAATATCAGATTTAAACCAAACACATGCAACTCAACCTAACCCACAAAATACCAATTTCTAATAAGCTGAAATTTTCAACATAGATTTCAAAATCTCTGTTGGATTTCCCCCAGCAGGGCTAAAGCTGTGAGTTCTTTTCCTGTGTGAAATTGCCATTTTCCCCTCATGAGAATGATAATGGCAGAAACCTCATTAATTTCTCTGCAAATCTGCCACTTTGCACCAACTCTTTTTGAGATTTTGTTTGTGAAGGGAATGGTGCTAACACACCTCTGTGTTAGGTGTGTTAGTACCATTCCGAGCTTCATCAGTGTGAAATGGCAAAAACCCTTCTTGGAGTGTCTCTTATCATATCTGAACATCATGAAAAATGTTAGTTTACAGTATTTGTTACTAGGTATCTACATGTTACTCTATTTTAGATATGATAGGAAATGCAGCTGCATTTTTCTCACCAGATGATGAGACATTAAATACATTTTGTTCACTAGAAGTGCTCAGTGGTTTATCACTTCTTTGTGATACACTTTACCTAAGTTTCCTTATTCTACACTTAGGGAAAACTGTTTTGCTGCAAATATTTCTAAAGGATTGTCACCAAAGCATCCAAAATCTGATTTTCACGCCTCTCCCTCCTCACTGGATTTGACAGCGCTGTACAAGTGGGAGGCAGGGCAATGTTTGGCTGAGTTCAAATGGGTAATTGAGTTAAAATCCCTAAAAATGCTGCTGAAAAATGCTTTGCAGCCCCTCAGCTCCTGCTGCCTTGGTGAGTGGCTGTGCCAGGACGTGGTGACTGCTGGGGACAGGGAAAGTGTCCCAGGAAATCTCCAGCTTGGCCCCCATTGCCAGAGCCTCCTCAATGCCTCCTTGGGCAGGGAGGAGGTGAGCTGGAGAGGTGCAGGGTGCTCCTCAGATATTCCGTAATGCCGGGCTTGCTGATTTGCGGCAGCCAGCAGGGCTGTGGTAACAAAGCCTGAGGGGTGAGTGGCTTCTGTCCTGCCCACCTGTCCCCAAAGCTGGGGGAACAGCCAGGGAAAGGGCCCGAGGCCAGACAGGGCAAACCGAGGGAGGCAGGCTGGGTTAGTGCTGGGTAATTCATTCTTGCCCTCGCTGTGCTGGGGAATCCACTATTGCCCTCACGGGCACAGGGCTGGGAATGGGCACTTGCAGCCTCCCTGTGTAACCCAGGAGCAGCTCAAACACAGGACAGGGTCCTGGCAGTGCTGGAATCGCCCAGATTCCACCAGGGAGGAGAGCTGGCCATCAGGTGCCTGGGGCAGGAGGAGCCTTCCCTGCAAACAGAATAAAAAGCCATTCCGCAGAGTTCATCTCTTGCCCAGCAGGCTGTTTTCAGACATTCAGGTGTGCTAATTGTTGTTTTAGTCCCCTGGCTTCCCCACACACCCCATTTCAGATTTCCAGGGCATTTCCCCTTGCCTGAGCTCTAAGCTCCACCATATGGCCCTGTCCTCTCTCAACATTTCCATTTGGGCTGGGAGTACAATCCCAATACTGTTTTTTTCATTACAGTCTGTTTTGTATGTCCTGGTCAGTAATAAAGCTTAAATCCTGCTCTCCCCTCAATACTTTAAACAACTGCCTCTAATCTTCTTTTCTCAGAAAGGCTTGATTTGACCAACTAAACTGGAGATTGTACTGCAGCAAAGGAAACAAATCCCATCCCAGAACTGATTAGTTCTACTGCACAGCTTTGGGGCTGTGACCAGCAAGCCCAGCCTGTCCTAGTTTGGGCTGACTTTAGATTTCAGTTTGCAGTAATGAGTTTATGATCTTGGGCAAGCTTTGCAGGGGGAGGTTATTACCCTTCCCTCTCTCTCCCTGATGAAGGTTAGAGGGTATTTTCCAGGAAATTATGAGCTCTCAAATGATGAATTCGCTTTCTCAGGGCAAAATCAAAATTCCAAGTCAAAACAGCTTCATTATTCCCGGGACTGTGGCATTGTCTTCACTTGAGCTACAGGAGCCAGTATCTGACAGGGCTGTTAAAGTAACTTCTTATTTTCTTTCCTTTAAATTCCTCTGACAGTGCAGACAGTTCCTTACATACTCTTAAAGATTCACTAAATGAGAGTGGCACAAACAGAGGGAAATGGGAATGGGTTCTGTGGCCAGAGAGGCAGAACTGGTGTCAAAGGCTCACTTTTGAGCTTCTTTTCTTGCCATCACACCTTCCAGCTGGTTTGCTGTTGGGTTTTGTTTTTCCTTTAGCTTTCAGACTGCACGAGTTTAAAAGAGGAGAGTTATAAATTCTCTTGGCACTGAGGTGTGCCAGCCCAGCCATGCCCACACGGGCTCTGGGCGAGGGAGGAATTTGGGGAGTGGTGTCCCTGGCACAGTCCCTTCACTCTCCCCATTTCCTGGCCCAGCCCCCTGAGCCGGGCTCAGCAGAGCTGTGCCATCAGCAGCCAGAGCAGCCGGGTTGCTGCAGCCACAGGCTGACACGGGTAAAACTGCCTTTGATGGTGCCACCGTCACTCGGGAGCTGCTGAGAGCTGGGCCAGCTTTGGAGCTGTGCTGCACTTTTCCAGGGCCTGGCACTCACTGACACGTCGGGCTGGGCACTGGAAATGCACCCTGAGGAACCTCAGCAGGCCCACACGGATCACAGCGTGGCTGGCCACAGGAAATAAGGGAGCAGTGAACCACCGAGAACTAAAAGGAATTAAAGGAATTCCTGCCCGCAATTTTGAGACTAAATTGCAATTTCTGACTGAAATATTTTTGTTTTGGTTTGCCTTTGCTTGCTTTTATTCATCTTAGAATTCAGAAAGTGCATAGGAGAAGACTCAAAAATCAGAGATGATCCTTGATAGCCTGTGGGAATGGGAGAGGAATGAGTAAATAAATACCTGGTACAGGGCACAGGAAGGACGTGGAGTCACTGCTGGGCTGTTTTCACCCAGAATTGTTCAGACACATTTTGTGTGATACACTGGGCTTGTGCCAAACACTCCCAGCCTGTGTGAGTGCAAGGAGGGCTTGGACAGCCAGGACAGGTGGGGTTCTGGGGTGTCAGTGCAGGGGCAGAGCTGGACTGGGTCATCCCATGGAGCCCTTCCAGCTCAGCTGTGCTGTGATTCCCAGCAAAACACCTAAAGCCCCAGTTTATTTGCCTGTACTTACAAATATTAAATGCAAAAGGCCACAGGGAAAGGCTGCAGCAAAGGAGGCAGGAATCCTGTGGAGTTGGTGTGCACTGGGTAACAAAAGTGGGTTTGGAGTTGCTCAGTCGACGTTAGTGTGGGGATTCCCGTCCTCTGGGCTTTTACTTTAAAATCTTGGGTGTTTATAGGAAAGGTTTGAGTCCAGCTCTCTGTCCCTGTGTGAAACACAGCCAAAATGTCCTCTGAGCTCCCCAGCCTGTCCCCTGTGTCCCCCTGTCCCCCGTGGGGCTGCCCGTGTGCCCTGTGACGAGCTCTGTGCCTGAGCCCCTGTGAGAGCTCTCCTGTACAAATGATGTCTTTCTCCTCGCTATCTCTGATCCAACAACTTGTACACAAACAGCTTTTTGTTCCTGCGGCGCCGCTTCCTTTCAGCTGTGCCCAGCCGCCCCAACACCTTATCAGTGGGGCTGTGCAGCTGCAGCCCGATGGAGCTCCTGCTTCCCTGGCTGTGACTATCTCAGAAAGCCCCAAATTGTTTACTTATCTGCCAGAAACACGCGCCGAGGGGAGTTCAGGCTCTGCTGCCCAAGGTGCATTTTAAATCAGGGGCAGAGCTGCTTCAGATATTTCGCATTACATCTCCCAGCTTTATCTGCTGCTGTAAATGATGAGGCTGCTCCATTGAGCTGCACCAAGATTCAATTTTTGAGCAGTGTTTTGTGAAGAATGGAGGGTTTTCTCTGTGCTATGAAGAGCCTGGCTGGCTCTCACTCTGCTGCCCAAGCCTTCCCTGTCCCTCTGCTCCCTGGGGACACAGCTGAGCCATGTCCTGGCATTAAGGCATCTGCAGAGGGTGAGGGTGCTGTGCCCTGCGCTGCAGGAGCCCTGGGGAGCTGCCATCCTGCTGCTGGCATGCACAGCTGCTGTGAGGAAGAGGAGCTGGGAAATGCATCCTGTGCTGTGTGCAGCCCTTCCCCTGGGCTGGGGTGCAGGGGGTTAATAACCCAGCCATGTGGAACACTCCCTCAACACTGCATTCCTGCCCGCAGCCCTCTCCTCTGCTCCCCATGGTGGGGGCATCCCAGCGTGTTCATTGCAATTGATGACTTTTAGCAAGACCCAGTAAGAAGAGAGTGAAGCTTTTAGCTGGGGTTGAGCTGCTCTGTGGTACCAGAGCATCTGCACAGTGAGAGCCGGAGTGGGGGGTTTAAAGAATTGAAATAAGGTAGTTTAGGAGATGCAGAGCAAACTTTGCTGGGGAGCTTTAATTAATGCTAAAAATCCAGATTTTTTATGTCTGCACTCATCTGTTTCCCACACCAAGAGTGTATTTTATGGCAGTTCTTAGAATGAGGCTCAATTCCTGCTAAGGAAAGTGGTGCTGACAAGCTGACATTTAAAATAATTTTCTCCTGTTGGCAGGGGTGAATAAAGGGGGCACAGGCTTCCAAAGAGTCAAAACTTGGTGCTTGTCCCATGGGAGTCACCTTGTTAGAAACCTCCTTGGCCACAGGTAGAGTGCAGTGACTTCACATCCAGCTTCTCCAGGAGATTCCAGTGACAGGAGCATTAAATTTAGTAAATTTAACTGCAAAACTTCTTTCAAATCCAAGCCCTTGCCCTTATCTGTGAGCTCTTGCGGAAAATCTGTGAGAAAATTTGGTACAAAATCATCTCTTCTGGCTGCCTGCCCTTTGTTTTAAGTGGCAGAGCACTTTTTCTCAGGGAAAAAAAAAGAACAAATGACCCAAAGACTCCTTCAGCTCTGCCTGCGCCGGAGTCAATGGAGCTGCAGCAGTTTACAGTGATGAGGTTCTGGCAAGTGCATTATTCTGGCAGAGGAGAACAGTTGGGCAATTTACTGCAGCTCATCCCAACTGCAAATGAAGGTTCTGTATTCCCTCTGTTCGGGGAAATCAGCAGGAAAAGCCTCCTCCTCTCTCTTTTCTATCCCCAGCCACTGATTGAGCCACGGTTTCCCACTCCTGCAAAGGTTTCCCTCTCTGCCCTGCCCTCCTCAGCCCAGCAGAGCAGGGGAAGAGCCCCAGGTTCCCTGGTTTGTGGTAGGAATCAGTGAGCAGTGAGTTATTCCAGCTGGGATGGAATGGACAGGCTGGCATTGAAGAGCTGGGCTGTCTTTGAGCCACATTCTCCTGAAATAACATTATTATTTACATGCAATTCTGTGGCTGGAGCAGTAAAAGCCCAAAGCTGCCTGTAGATGGGAAAATGTGTTATTGGGAAAGAGTGTGGCCCTGCTCTGTGCAGCTCAGCACAGATTCTGTGCAGGATCTATCAAATAGGGTCAGGCATGACACAGTTCTGGTGTCATGCTGAATTGGTGCTGGAGCTAATATTGTTACAGCCCTGTTGTGGCTGACATCAAGCTGTCACTTCTTCAGGAGGGTGATTCATGAGAGACACGGGAGAATCAATGGAGGTAAAAATAGGGAATGCAGCACCAGCATCCATCTCATCACCATTTGCCTGTGTTACACTGAGTAACCTGAGTAAAAGGGTCATGTTTAAACATCATCTGGCACGCTGCTCTGAGAAGTGAGAGTGGGAGAGGAGGAGCCCAGGCTGGGGAGCCTTGGAGCTGGGACATCATCAGGGCAGCAGCAGGGGAGGAAAGAGGGCGGTGGGCAATCCCCAGCACTCCCAGAGCCCGCACCCAGCTGAAGAACTGCAGCCAGCCTGGCACATTCCTGCTCGGAGAGAGCCAAAGGGAAATACAACAGGCCCACAATTTGGAGACTAAATTACAATTTCTGGGGGGTGGTGTCATTGCAGAAAGGAGATCTGCCTTTTCCCCACAGCTCAGTCTGCATCATCTCTTGGGGATGATGAGCACAAAGTCAGAGAGAGAATTTCCCCTGCCCTTCTGGAGGTGCTGTTTCTCCTGGGATTCAGGATTGGAGCTCTGAACTGCAGGCTCAGGATCTCCTGTCATCCTGGGCTCAAGCACCAGCTCGATACACGGAGGGGATAAAGAGAAGGAAACAGAATGGAAAAGTCTCAGATAAGAGGGAATTGGCAGGTTGATGATAATCTTAAGTACGTGGGAGCTGTGTTTATGCCTGGTTTTGAGTGAAACTCCAGTGCTTTCCAGCATGCCACATGCTTAAGGGATTACCGGGTGTGGGATTTAGTGCCAGAACTGTCTGGAAACTCTCAAACACTCTTCTCTCCTGCTGGCACATTGTGCTGTGCCCCCAGCTTGAGAGGGCACTGCAGTGGGAACTCAGACACCCAGGAATTCAGGGGGATGTGCTCAGAAAGCCTCCAAGGCAGTGCCAGAGTGGATTTGCAGCTAACAGGGATAAAGGGTTTCTGATGTTCCTTTCGGGGATACCTTTGAATTAAGTGTTTAATTCAGTGTTTCCTAGCTCTGTGCAAGCTGTGAGGAGGACAGGCAGTGTGCTACAGCTGAGCTGAGTGCAGTGCCCAGGCAGCCCAGGGTGCTGCTGCCAGCCTGTCACTGGCACCTTGCAGGGCGTCACTGCTGAGCAGCAGCAGCCAGAGCAGTTGGAGCAGACAGGTTGCTGCAGATGACAGCATCTTTACAAGGGGCAATCACCATGGCATCAGTGTTTGTCCTCGGCAGCAAGCGGATAAATCACAGCAAATGGGCTTCCCCTCCGAGCTGGAATCTGCTGGGTGATTTCTGCCCAGCCACAAATGTTTCTCCAGCACGTGGAGCCAGTGCCAGGCACAGCCCAGCAGAAACTCCTGCCCCCGAGCACAAAGCTGGGAGCAGCGAGGCACTGCAGACACTGATGCTCAATCAGAGGAGCTTTGGGCAGATATTGAGGGGTGTCCCACCTTGCTGGGAGCCACAGGGGGTTTGCAGTGTGCCAGGGTGAATGAATGAGCACGGGTTTAAGGGGGGCTCCTCTCTTAGGAGGCCTTTGGGGGACACTGAGGTCACACACCCTGGCCAGGGCTGCAGGTGGGCCCCAGGGCAGGGATCACATTCACTGTTGGCTCACAAACAGAAGGGTAATTTTACCCAGGTAAATACTGAAATGCAGTCTTACCTCCACGCTCAGGCAGTTTGTTTTCAGAGAATAGGCACTTCCCAGAAATGGTTACATAAATCAGAGGAATTACAATATGAGCATCCTCTGGAGCTTTTTCATTTCAGTTTTCAATGTCAAACAGTGTTCAGTGGTGGAGGTTTGAAAGGATGAAATTAGAAGCCCTGTAATGGAGTATTATGGAAAGATATCCCTCAAGAAAGCTCATTCCCAGCTCCTCACCCTCTGGTGTTTCGCCCATTACCAGCGAGCATGAATTCTGCATTTAATCTTATCTGATGTAATGGAGCTGTTCTCGCCCTCCCAGGCTCCTCTTCTGCTGAATCCCCCGAACCCTGAGCTCTCAGGATCACCTTGCAGGCACACATTCCCTCAGTTAATTATCCCTTGTATCAAACTGCATTTCCCTTTATCCCTCTCAAATGCAGTGCGTTCCCATTTCTCCGAGCATCTGCCTGTATCCACACAAATGAAAAGGATCAACTGGAGAGGATAATCTTCTGCCTGTGTCCCTCTTGCTATTTCCTCTAGCTGCATCCCATTTGCTCTGCTCTGTTCCATCTGTTGGCTGCTCCATCCCCAAAGGCTGGGAGCCTCCATTGCCCTCAGTATTAACTCAGACCCCTGTTTTAGTTCTGGTTTGAAAAGATGCTTCCCTGCTGAGAGGGAAGGGAAGAACCAGCTAAGAGAACAGAGAGAGGTTGGTTTTCCTTCTGGAGTCGTCCTAATGGGAATATTTTTGGTCCTGAAGGGACATTCCAAGGTTAAACAAGAGCAGCAGGAATTTCACAGCTTGGGGTGTGCATCTGTGCTGTTGGTTGTGCTTTCTCTCCTCCCTGTGCCAGAAAAGGATGCCCTGAGAGGAGCAGCATCTCCTGATCTCCCAAAAAATCCCCTTTTCCTGAGTGCCCTGCTGGGGTGAGGTCTCTCCTTGGCTGTGTAGATTTTTGGGCACAGCACTTCAAGGTCACCCACCAAGGTAAAGAAAGTGCTCCTTTTCCATGTGTGAACCGGGACATCAGGGACAACACCAGGCTTTGCAACCCACTCAAAGTTCCCTCTTCTCCAGGTGGGCTGTCCCACCTGGCAGGCAAGGTTTCCTTTCAAAACAGCCCCCTGCCTTTCATTCAGCACTCTGCTTTCTGGAACTCCCTCCATTTTCCTGTTCTGAAGGGGTTTGGTCACTTTATGAGACAGAAAAGTTAAACTCTGGCTCTTTGTGTTTGTCCTCAGATAAGGCTGTAACTGGTATTTATGCACCTACATAACAAAAGACACAGGGGCTTTGTGGGTGTCCAGTCCTGTCCAGCTATATTAATATTTACCAATCCCATTGCTTTTAATTCCCATGCAGGAATTCTGGCAACTGCAGAGCTGCTGAGAATCCATTTTTTACATAAAAAGAAGAGTGGTTCTTTAAATCCTGAAAGCCACATCAGGAGGAGATTCTTGGATTTGTTGTGCTGGGGTTTTATGGGGAAGAGGGAGACCAGCAGGAGGAATTTACATGGAAGGATTCCTGAGAGCATGCCAGTCGATTATGTACCTATTTCCAAAGGATTAGGTGTTTAAAACTGCATTGTACAGCCCCAGTGAGGGCAGAGGGCTCCTTTCTTTCCTGACAAGAGAGCTGGAATGGCGAATCAGGGCTCCTTCTTCCCCAGGGTGGGGGGGTGGCATAGCAAGGAGCAAATTCTCTGGGGAATACACAAACGTGCAGACACACACTCCCTGCTGTGTGCCGAGGAACCACAGAATTACTCAGTTTGGAAAAGGCCTCTGACAGAGTCAGGTTCAGCCCCAAACCCAGCACTGCCCAGCCTGCTGCTAACCGTGTGTGCTGAAATCACCTTTCCTTCCCTGAGAAACCTGGCTGTCCTGCCCTCTGAGAGGCAGAAACACTGCAGGTGTGCCTGTGCCAGTCCCCAGAGGGCTCTGAGGATGCACTTGCTCGGATGAGCACACGGAGCTGAGCCCAGAGGAGGTGTCAGTACATCACTGCAGAGCAGCCCAGGCTGTGCAAAGGGAGCTCTTGCCTGGCTCCTGTCCAGCCCTGCCTCCATTCCCCCTCCTGGGATGCTGATAAAGATGCTTCATAGCTGTGCAGACAAGCCCTGACAGGATGGCTGCTGAGCAAGGGGCTGGCCAGGCACACGCTCCTCAAGCAGCAAATGGGAAATGCAGTTCCGAACTGCAGTGAAATCCAACAGCTTCGAGTTTCTATTCATAATGGTGCAAAGATTGGAGATCAACAGAAATGGAGATGCTTGGGTGGCCTTGACCCATGCCAGCACAGGGTGGGTGCAGAGGAAACACTGGGGAGTTGCTTCATTTCTACCCACGGGAAACAGAAATTACCCTTTACTGGGTACAGAAATAGCCCTGTACTGGGCACAGAAATACCCTTTAATGGGCACAGAAATACCCTTTACTGGGCACAGAAATACCCTTCACTGGGCACAGAAATAACCCTTTACTGGGCACAGAAATAGCCCTTCACTGCCCAGGCCCAACAGTTCATTTGCCCAGCAGTTCATTCTGATTCCTGAGACGTTTCTGTCCCTCTTAGGAGGTACATGAGGGCTCACAGAGACAGGGGACACGCTGTGTATTTTCGTTTTCCACTCCCTGCCTCAGCTGAAAGGCTCATGAGCCAGGGAGCAGCTTTCCTGTTCTAAGGTAAATGTAGGAGTTTTCTGGTGCCCTGTTTGGGGTGGGCAGCTGCAGCAGGGTGGAGTTTTGAGCTTCCCAGCCATTCCTCCTGCAGGCTGTTCCTGCGGGGAGCACTTGGAGAAAGGAGAGCACAGACCAGGCTGTGTGCCTTCGTTCATGCCCTGGCTCACGGGGCTTTCCAGAGCTGCTCAGGGTCAGGGCATTCTAAAAAAATCCTCCTTTGCCCTTTTATTTGTTCCCTTGTCACAGGGTAAGATGCTGCCTTGGACACTTTGTTCTCCTCTGCTTGATGTATTTCCTAAAATAAGCTGAGAAAGGATCTGAGCACCTTCCCCTGTGGGAAATGCAGGGCAGTGTGAATGCTGGGTGGTTTTTCCCTAGGAGCCTGTCCTGGGAAGCCGTTTGCTGCTCCCTGGGCTTCAGCCACACAGAAGCCAAAGAAATGGAAGTTTTACTCGTGCCTGGAAGATTAAACCCCTATTTATATATCTCAATCCTATGAGCTATAAAGCTCTTTTTGGCTTCTTCTTTTTTATTATTATTTTTATTTTTTTCTCCCTGAGCTTTGTTTCTCCTCTCTTTTGTGGGTTCTTTTGAGGTGTCAGTCACTCAGGTTTGGGAAATGTGCTGGAGCTGTTTGTTGTACAAAGGAGAGCATCATGGGGAAACTCTGAGATGAGAAGCTTCAGACAGAAGTTCACCATGAGTGCCTTTTGCAGTGTGCAAACACATTATCCCCCCCAAGCCTGCCTACACAGAGAGGAAAAAATAATGGCTAAATAAACTAATAAAAACCCAAACAGGCAAATAAAATACTTAGTGGGCCTCTAGAGAACATCCATCCTTCTCCTGGACCCTGCACTAGTGGCTCTGCACTGCCTGGCCTGATGCAGTTTTAAGCACTGAAATGTCACTTTAAAATTTAAACTTCAATGGTTTTTCAAAAATAAATGACTGTGGGGCAGAGAGCAGAGTGTGGCAGGTCACCTGGGGACAGTCCCTGCCCATGGGACTGGAGTGAGGAGGGAGGGAATCCCACCCCAGACTCTGCCCATGTCCCAAAATCCCACCCCAGACTCTGCCCATGTCCCACTTTCAGCTCCCTGTTTTTGAGAAGCCCCTTCAGGAGCCATAAATTTGTGCCAGGATTATGAGAGCACAGTGCTTTTGCTGAAAAATGGCACCCCTCAATATCCATCAATAACCTGGGGTTCTCCCAGCTGCCTGCAGCCTAAATGTGGTTTCAGTTCTCCCTCCTGGGCTATTCCTTCTTGTGTGTGTGCCTAGAGATGAACATAAGTCTGCTGTCCTCACATTGAAACATTTCCTTGTTTATAAATAAGTGTGTTCTGCTGTGGGGGTGTTCATCTGCTAAAAGCAGAGTTTGTTATGTTTGATCCATGCGTGAATAAATCATGAATTTGATGGGTTTTTTTCCATTTCACTCAATGGATTTTCTGATTCCCTGGTCAAAGAAAATGGAGGGATAAATTGCAGTTTGATCTGATGGGGATAGCTTTGATCCAGTGAGGCATTTCCTAGAGGCTGGACCAGCCTCAGGACACAAACTGACCACAGAGGAAGTTTGTGGGGAATAAAGGAGCCACTTTGACAGGACTCATTTGTCAAGATCAATGGTGTGCAGCCCAGGTGGAGAACTGGTAACTGCAGGTTGTCCGTGTGGAATTGTAGTGATTTTTTCTGCTGCTCTCCCAAGAAATATGAACAGTGCCAGCAGTACCTGTCCAGGCTGAGAGTTATTTAAGTGGCAAATAAAACCCAATTCTCTGAAGAGGTTTTTGTTGTAAGCATGGATTTCACTTAATGGCTTGAACAGTGAAAAATTGCCTCAAATTGCATTTTGTGTGTTGGTTCAGGTCCAGATATTTCTGAGCAAATGTGGTGCTCAAGCAAAAATTAAGTTGTTTGCTCTTTGCTGTGTTTATTTAGTTTTCCTTGTTGCCTTGTGGATGCACACAGTGCCTTTTTCTGAAGGGATGCAGCAAACGGGGCACTTCCCTCCAAGGCAGCCCCAGGGGGACTCAGCAGGGACAAGGAAAGTCAGCTCTGGCACAAGAATGATTCTGCCTCTGTTTCTGGGTGTGCTGAATGCCAGAGGAGAGGAGCCTGCTCACATGGGGGGTTGGCAGAGCTGTTCACATTTGGGAGATAAACTGTGTGCCCTCAGATATGCTGGATCCTGCAGGGATCTTGGCTGCTCCTGGGGTTCCTCTGCTGCTCCTTGGAGAGGTGGGAAGGGAGAGTCCCTTGGAAGTGCTGTCTGAGCAAAGCAACGGAGTCATCATCTGGTGCAATCATTTCAATTTGAATAATTTTGAGGAAGAATTTTTTCGTGGAAAAATTCCAGTGAGCTGCCCAGGGAGGTTTGGAGTGCCCATGCCTGGAGGTGTCCCAGGAATTCCTGGATGTGGCTCTCAGTGCTCTGGGTTGGGGACAAGGTGGGGATGGGGCACAGCTGGGACTTTATCTGGGAGAACCACAGAATAACTTAGCTCACATCTTCCTGGTGTTTCCCTTTCCTCAGGCACAAATTCTTGTAAAGCTGGCAGCTTTCTTAACCAGGCACAGGGTAATGGCATTGTGACATATCCTGTGATGTGTGTCCAGCTCCTTCCAAAGGGGCCATCAACTTTAAGGAATTAATGTCCATTTGGGATGCTCAGAACCCTTTTAGTGTTATTTCATTGCACTCACTTGCCTTTCAGACAGTGCTCCCTGACCTCTGCAGCACTGTCCTTTGTGCCAGAATTAGATGATGTGCTGCTTAGAGCAGGAATTAATATCCTCTTCCCAAATTCCCTTCTGTGTTTTCCCCTTCCCGGCTTTTGTTTCCCCACCTTGCCCATCATGGCACTGTCACTACACTGGCTCATTTTGCTGCTGGATGCATGGGATGGGTTTCAGCTCCTCCTGTGTAACCCTGGTTAATCCACTCCCCCCTGCCAGCTCTCTGCCTCCCCCCTGAACAGAGTGCTGGGCACTGCACCGAGTGCCTGAGATAATAAATGTCTTTGCCCTGCCCTGCAGCGCCAGCTCCAGCTGTGCTCTGCCCCAGTGGGGCCATGGAGCAGGAACAGAGCTGGGCACAAACACCAGGCTCACCATGCCCCTCTCAAAGCATCTCCCCACGGACATTTCCTATCCTGCAGCAGAAAACATCTCTCAGTAGGAAATACTTTCCATTTTGTAGTCATCAGTTTGGAGCTGGTGAACAGCTGGGAATAAAACTGAATCCAGAAAACAATTGTATAGATTAATATCTAACATGAGAAAGATCCCTTCTGAGAAATCAGGCTTTTCTTCAGTACTGCTGTGCATGCTTGCAAAGCCTTGAAAATCAGTGTGCTAATGTACCTGAAGGCACAGAAAACATCTCTTTGTTTTCCTCCCAGAGATGTAACATCATTATTTTAGGGAAATTTGTGTGGACAACACAAATGTTTATTCAAACTGTGCTCTCAGGGATGCCCAGGGTGTGATCCCATTTCTGCCTCTCCCAGTCCCATTGCCACTTGGCCATCCTGACCTGGTTTAGTGGTGTCTACAGCAGAAATATAAAATCCCAGGGAGCCCCCTCCCGAAATCTTTGGAGGAAAATGAAAGCAGTGATCCAAAGGTTATATTTCTCCCATGTTCTTCTGAGCTGATTTCATTTCTCTTTCTGAGGAACATGAAAGAAATGGATGAGCCACAAATTCAATTTCTTCCTGATGTTCTTATCACAGACATCTCAATGTGGTGTATTTTTTCTCATCTTGTGTTTACTGTAAAACCGGGAAGTTGAAAAGTACAAGTATGAGATCTGTCCCTACCCAAAATCTCATATGACCCCCAAAAAATAAAACTTTAATCCCAAAAAATGAATTATTTGTTCTAGTGGCAAGATAAGGAATTTCTTTTGCTGATAAAGCCATGATTTTGCATCCTGCTTAATAAAAGGACAAAATAAAAATCAGTTTGCAAATGACTAGAATTCATTAAAACCTAATTATTTGTGAACTTCCCTGAACTGATGTTCCTGATGAGATGAGCTAATCCTGTGCCACTTCCAACCTGAACGGAATTGAAATGTAAAACTCAGTACTCAGGGAATGCTTGGGGAGTGTTGGGCAGATGCAAACCATGAAATGATGAAACATTTCCTGGGAGTTACAGGCTGAGCCAAAAAGCCACAAAGATCTTTAGGCCTCATAACTCCACTGTAGTTTTTGAACATTTAAAACTGAATGTGATTTTTGTTCTGAGGCTGTGTGACTTGGTTAGGAAGCACATTTTAGAGGCATTGGGGTTTGGATCCAACCTCTTGCTGTGGGATCAGCACTGTGTTTCCATGGATGGTTCTCTGAGGGACAGACACTGGTAATCCCTCTTTGCATCCCTTCCTGATGCCCATCAAAGGCCCTGCAGACAGAACAGACACAGAATAGAAATCCTCTGTGCAGAATCAGTTGTTTTCTCCTCACAATTTTGGAATAAATAGGAGAGGTAAAGGCAAGGATCCAGGCTGAGCTAATTAATGATATCCTTAAATATTTATGGATTGATATCCTAATACAGAGGCTGTTTTTTTCCCTTTGGTGCAGGAAGTTCCTCTTAAACCTTTGTGTTTCTCTGTCCAGCTTGTCCACTTTTGTGTGTATTGATAGAAGAAAATTGATTGTTAATCCTGCTGTAACATCTCATTCAGGTGCCCGTGCCAGTGCCTGATACTCGTTTTGGATCCTTCTGGAGAAAGGCCGAGGAAATGGGCAGATTCTTTTGCAGAGCCTGTTCTCTGGTGAAGAGCAATGCCCTGCGCTGGA
This sequence comes from Zonotrichia leucophrys gambelii, assembly GCF_028769735.1. Classification (NCBI taxonomy): domain Eukaryota; kingdom Metazoa; phylum Chordata; class Aves; order Passeriformes; family Passerellidae; genus Zonotrichia; species Zonotrichia leucophrys. Next base: position 115,958,287 of record NC_088169.1, read on the forward strand.
GGCACATCATGGCACTGCTGGCACTCAGCATTTCTGTGCTGCTTTGTTTCCTGCTCGGAGGAGATGGTTCCCTGTGGCCAGATGGCCTCAGCGTGCTGCTCTGGGTGTGTGGCAGGGCTGTCAGAAAACACTGTTCTGGGAGGCATTCTATTCAGAAAGCAGCGCCCTGGAAGGCTGTGTGTTCAGAATTCCCCCCATGTTTTCCCACTCCTGCCAGACCATATGCACACAGACAGTTGGCATCAGGCGCCGGTGCCAATGTCTGGATTACTGCTGAAACAGGGAATATTTGATAAAAGCAGGGAGCTTTCTGATGGCATTTCACACCCCATTAGAGGCTCGAGGGGCAGTCACTGATGGGGTTATCCCAGCTGTGCCAAGGTCCCTGGCCATGCCCAGCCTGGCATGAGGTGAATCCATCCTGAGTGTGCAGGAGAGCTCCGATGCTGTGGGAGGGCAGTGTCACTGCTAACTCAGCCTGGCAGCTCTCAGCACAGCCTGCTGACAGCTTCCCGTGCTGGAGAGGCCCTGGTGATGCAGAAATTCCTCTGCATCAGCTCCTTGTGCCTCTGCTGGGTGGCAGGCTCAGCACTTGGGAGGGAAGTGCCGCCCACGGGCACTGCTGGGTGCAGAGGAAGGACAGCAGAGTTCTGGGCTGTTTCTGGAACTCTGAGCCTCAAAAGCTGCTCTCCATCTCAAAATCCTGGAGAGTGTCTGCTCCAGCTCCAAACCACTTCCAGTCAAGATCCAGGTGTCTTTGGCACAGTAGCCCCAGGCTTGGGCATGAGTCACCTCTCCAGGAAACCTGTGCCAGTGTTTAAGCACCTTCTTGGAAAAAATGCTTGCTAAGGTCATGTCCAAAGGCTTCCCCTAAACTCCTGCATGCCCTTTCAGCCCCCAGCTGCCAGTGCTGGCTCCCAGTCCCCTGGAACCCCAGGGGTGGCACAGCAGGGACGCGCAGTGGCTGGGACCTGTCGCAAAGCAGAGACTTGGGGCTGGAGTTCTGTCACCGGAGCGTGTTTGTGTTACAGAATCACGGCCCAGAGAGTGTCAGCACAGTTAAATCAGCCCGGCCCTGACAGCTTGTGGGGCTGTGCCTGTCTGCACCTCGGCAGGATCCACGAGGAGGAGGGACACAGAACATTTACAAGGACCTGGAGGGACAGGACAAAGGGAAGGGCTTCAGTCTGACAGAGGGCAGGGATGGATGGGATATTGGGAATTAGGAATTGCTCCCTGTGAGGGTGGGCAGGCCCTGGCACAGCTGGGGCTGCCCTGCATCCCTGGCAGTGCCCAAGGCCAGGCTGGACAGGGCTTGGAGCAGCAGTAGAAGGTGTCCCTGCCATGGCACTGGGTGGGATGGGATGGCTTTAAGGTCCCTTCCACCCAAACCATTCCAGATCTCCCACAGTCACTGCGTGTTGGCACAGTGTCAGCCCCAGAGCTGCAGTGGGAGCAGATCCAGGTTTTGGCCCAAAGATGCAGCTGAGTGCTCTTTGTGAGTCTCCCTGAGTCTGAAAGTTCATTTTATCCACGGGGTGGTTTAAGCATTCTGGATGAACGCTCCTGTGTACTTTGCTCAGTGATTCCTTGCTATTCCAGGACCATAATAACAAGGTTTATTATGTTCTTACCCAGCGTGTTGTGACATTATTGCAAAATTATTGTTTTGTTTCTCCTAAACTCAAGATTTTTTTGTAACGGTAATAATAATAAAAGACATACAGGCTGATGAATTATCCACCATGTCAGACTGCAGCACAGCACAGTCTGAAATAGCTGAGAGAGTAAAACAGAAAGATATCTCAATTTACGAGTGAAACACTAACACACACTAAACTTTTGCTGCACTATTCCTCATCTGAGTTTTAGTTTTCTCTTCACTAGCAGACAAGACTTACACTTCTCAGGTGATAAATCTTAACCAGAGTAGACACAGGCCTTTGGAAAGCATAAACTGTGGGGTTTGTGCAGGCCAGGCTCAGAGGAAAGCACTGCTCCTCAGCCTGGTGAGAAATGCATTTCCAATGAATAAACATTCACTGCTGGTCACAGGTAGGTAATAGCTAACTTCTTGTGTGATGTATCAGCTGGGATGGTTTGGCATTGAATTGCTGCTGCTGGCCACGTGCAGTGAGTGTTTTGCATTTCCTGGCAAATATATCTGTCTTCCAAAAGGAGCCAGGTGAGGTTTAAGATCCCTTTCTGTGAAAAAATTCCTCCTTTATGTCCAAAACCAACTTATGTAAATCTGCTTCCCTTCATTCCTATTCATCTGCCATATGCTCCCTGTCCTCCTGTGTGCTTCCCTGTGTGCAGAGCTAACAGGAGTCCTCACTCTGGGCTGCAGAATTGGGAAGACAATTTAGCTTTGATTAATTCTAGCTGCCAGTGATTGCAGAACATGCATGGGGACAGCTAGCCTCTCATCTGTGCTCAGTCCCAAGCTTCCCAGCACGGAAATACTAATCATTATCTCTCCAATTGCGCAGGATGAAATGCTCTCTGATTATGGGGGAAATAACTTTATCAGTTGCAATTGGGAAGGTAATCCTTAGTGTCATTCACTGGAATGAAAAGGTGCTTTTCTGTGCAGACATCCTTGAGGATTGTAAGGGAAAAAGGCCAGGAAAACCTGCAGGTTCTTTCTTCCATTCATCCCCTCCGGCTTGTCTGGTGTCACAGAACACTTGGGGTGGGTGGGTCTTTGATCACCTGATACTGGAGAAAAATGGTAAGGTCAGGCTTTTTGGTGCTCCATCCCCCCCACATGGAGTTTTAGTGTGGCCACCTCTGCTCTGCCTCCAGGTGTGAGCCATCAGGTGCCCTGCCATGGGCTTCTGTTCTTACTGAGGATTGCTGCTGTTAATTTCATTAAGAATCAGAGTGTCATTAACTCTGCTGATGGAAACAGGTTCACAATGAAGGTGTGATGAAGCCATGGCACTTACTGTGCCCCCAGTCCTGTGTGAGATTTACCCAGAACAAAGCAGCCTTTCCCCGTCCCAAGCTCCCTGTGCCCCCCATTCCTGTGTCAGATTTTCCAGAACCAAGCAGCCTTTTCCTGTCCCAAGCTCTCTGTGCATTCTGAGGCTCAGGGGGTTTCTCTCCTGTCCCTCACCATCGTTGTACGCAGCCAAATTCTGCGCTCAGCTCCCTCTGGGCAGCCCTGCTGCCTTCAGGTGCATCCAGGATGTACAACCTCACTGGGACTGAGGGGATCTCCAAAGGCACGGTCTGGGAGGGATGGACTCGTGGAATATTGCATTAATTGCAGAATATCCTGCTGCTGCTGGCTGAACTTCTGAAGGGGGGACAAAATACTCACAAGGAAAATATCAGCTGAACTAAGTGGGACACAGCAATTGCAAGGCTTTGATCTGTTCTTACAGCCCATTTGAAACTGATTTTCTTAGCACCACTTCTCCCTAAGCGGGGGTTTGGTAAAATGAGGAGTTACTGGAGCTGCTGGTGATTTACATTTGCATGGCATCTTTTCTGTGTCTCTGTTAAAGAAGGCATTTTGAAGTGTCCCAAGTGGTTCAAGCACCTGATTAAGAGACTCAGAAGTGCTAAGCAAAAGCAAACACCAAAAGTCACATGTCACAGAGGAAAAGGAAGGATATATTAAAGGCAGCTTAATTTTTAATAAGAGTTTTAATTACGTTTTCTTCCACTATGTCAACATTTCCAGAGGAAATCCAAGCTTTGCCTCCTTGTATGCCCTTTCAAAAAAAGACCTGCAAAGAATCATTTTTCTCCTCTGTGAGATTGGAGTACAGATCAAGTTCAGTAAAACTTGTCTCTGATCAGACTGCAATGATTTCTCCAAATGGCTCTATAAATTAAAATATTTGTTCTGTGTTGAGCACCAAGGGAAGACAGATTGTAGCTCATTCACCAGGAAAGGTCAGCAGACCCAAATGAAAATGCAAAAACATCAATTGTTTCCATTCACTAATCACATATAATTGGTCTGGCTCACCTGAACTAGAACACATTTGTTATTATAATGCATAATTAAGGTTCTTTTCATTTTGCTGCTTTCCAGATGCAATTATCTCTCTTTTAACAAATGCAGAGAAGGAAACTTCTTGTAAAACTGAAGATACATTTGACAAATTAGTATAATTAAGAAAATGTCCCTGAAAGAGGAAAAACTTTCTAAGTAGGAACACTGTCAGTTCCCAGTACTTATTGCTGTCCTTTGTGACTTCCATCGACAGCAGAAATCCTGATTTACGTGCGGGATGGAAGTGCCCAAGTCAGCAGGGCTGAAATATGAACATCTTGGTGTTTTTGCTCTTCATTTCCAGTCCTCTCATGAAGAAGAGATTTTTGCTCTTCTTTCCCCCATTCCTGGAGCACAGTGTCCCCATCTCTGCTGAGTTCTCCCAGTGCCAGCCCTCCTCCCCAGTCCCCCTGGGCAGTGTGGGCAGTGGCATCGGAGCTGCACAGAATGGATTCAGGTGAAAGATGAGGTGTTTTGGGGGGAAATCCTTATGAATTGCACCTCTAAAGTGAGCTCAGACATTGGAGCAGAAGGTTTTGCTGCCAGGCTTTTAGTGTGGGCTGGGCTTGAGCCCCTGAACCAGAGGCTCCTGACTCCAATCAAACATCCTGGTGTTTCTGCTCCTCTGTCCCAGTTGCCTTCTGGAGATGCACGTGTGCTGCACACAGTAGGTGTAATAATCTCTGACATACATAAAATACAATAGAAATCTGTTGGCTCCTGGGAGCCAGAACAAGCCTCTGATGCTGTCCCTGCAGTCCCCATGGGACATCCAGGGAGATGAAACCATGGCAGGACAAGGGCACAGCCCAGGCTGGGCACAGCAAGGATTGCCCTATGGAGGGGCAGGACAAGGGCACAGCCCCAGCTGGGCCAGGCTCAGCTCGGGCACAGCAAGGATTGCCCCATGGAAAGGGTGCTCAGGGCCTGGCAGGGGCTGCCCAGGGAGGTTGGGAGTGCAGTGCCCATCCCTGCAGGTGCCCAGGAAGGGCTGGATGTGGCACTCGGCACTCTGGGCTGGGCACAAGGTGGGCACTGAGCGCAGATTGCACTCACTGGTCCTGGAGGGCTTCTCCAGCCTGGATAATTCTGTGAAACTCTGCAGAGATGATCTCCTGACAGAAGACATTCGTTCTCAAAGCTGGATGTGTCCCTGTGCAAGGAGGGACATGAGGGCAGTAGGAACAGGGACATCTCTCCCTAAATTGCAGCCAGCTGCTCCCTGCCATCCCATATTTGCAATATCAACACAACAGGTTCACTTAAATCTCACCTTCTGAATGAGCTTGCCTCTTTCTGATGCATAATTTTGCCTTTTTCTGCTGCATAATTACTTCCTGTAACTTAAAACTGATTTTAAATAATGATGTTAAAGTCAGTAATGGGTTAGAGGCTTATTAGTATCTTCAGGGATCTAAGATTAAAGATTTTAATATTAGGAAAATGCATGCAGCTATTAATGTGTTTTTGAAGTGTAAAGCCTGTCTAATCTAATTTACTGTATTACAGTATGAGCTATAATTTTGACTAATTAAATGTCTCTAATATTTTTGCTAGCTTAAGCTTCGATTAACCAATATTTACTTTATTAGGATAAGATTAAACACCTCAAGAAAAATCACTAAAAAGTTGAACATACCAATTTCCATTGGAGCAATGGGCACAGGGAAGCCAAGAGCCATTTTAGAGAACCAAAGTGTGCTCAAAGATCGAGCACACCATTTCCCTAACAGTCACTATTAAGCTGGTAAAATAAATTTAATAGAATGTTGTAAGCACAATACTTTGTAATGCAGGACTTATTAGGGTGCAGGAGAAGCAAATTGCTTTATTCTGGTCTGCTTGTGCAGCCCACAAAGCGAGGCAGGTCTGAGACAGGTGGAGGCTCACCTTGTGTGGGTTCTCAGTGCCAGCCAGAATGAATAATGACTATTTCTGTGTGCAAATAGGAGGCACTGCAGGGAGAAAATGCAGCGTGACTGGAAGGCAATTTATTGAACTCCTCAGCACCGTTAAGTGCAGAATGAAAGCTGCATTTCCAGGCCAGGGAATGCATCAGGCAGGACAGGAGCTCGCAGTGATAAACAAAGGGGAAGGTTCTGCACAGAGACAGCAGAGGCATCTGAGCAGAGCCCTGCCTCCAAACGGGGCTGCCAGCAGATATTTCACACTTAGGCTTGTCAAACACACCTATCCTCTGGGAATAAAACACCCCACAGCACCACAGACAGTTTGTAAACAGCCCCCAAAGGGGAGGCAGTCACTGCCTGTCCTTCCTGCTGAGGGATGAGCCCGCAGGAACACAGCTCCCCTTGCCCAGCGGTGCCCGAGTGCTGAGCGCTCCCTGCTCCCTCACCCAAACCTGGATTTCTTGGCAAGGGGAGGAACAGGGAGTGGAAGAGAGCTTTTTACCCTTTTCCTCCCCTTTTTCCCCCCACTGCCCTCTGAGAACTCGGTTTTTAATCTGAGCCTGCTGGGATGGGAGGCTGCTCCAGGAGCGCCTTTGGATGATTCATTCACAGGCACATCTCCTGTGCTGGTTGTGTCCTTTCCCTCCCTTTGCACCCCACTCCACACCACCAAAGCTGCGATTAGAAGCAGAAGCACTGCTCTTGCAGGCTGTTTTGCTCTCTGACCGAGCCTTTCTGGCCCATCCCCTGCTCTGGGGATGGATTTTCCCTCCTCCTGGGCACCCTGGCAGCTGTCTCTGCTCCCCTTTTTGGGATGTGCAGGTGATGGGGAGTGCGTGCTGTGCTCCTGGGGAGCCCTCAGCAGGAGCTTACACTTTCTAGGGGAGAGCACCCAGAGATTTCATTTTCCCTGCTCGTGGGAGCCCAATCCAATCAGACAGTAAATTTCCACACAAACACCAGTCTGCTGCAACTTTGCCATTCCTTTAGAGGCTGCACTTTGTTCCAAAGGGAACATTCTGTTTTGGAAGCAGCTGTGGCACTCCAAGGGAGATCAGGCTGCTCCTGCCCAGTCCCCATCTGGCTCTGACGGCACAGAAGTCAGAGCTGCACTCTGTGAGAGGTGCAGAGCAAAGCCCAGCTTGCCAGAAGGGGAGGATGGCACGGGGTCATGGAGTAAGGGGATTTGGGAGCAGCCAGTGGTGTTGGTAGCCCCATGCCACCCCACAGCACCCCTGGCAGCTGTTCTTGTGCAGCTCCTGGTGAAAGGCAAACTCACACCCACCTCTGGCCTCAGTCAGACCCAGCCTTCCCAGCAGAAAGTGCTCCAGAGCACTGGCTGCAGGCCAGCTGCTGTTTGTTTGTTTGTTTAAAAGATGTTTGTTTGCACATCTGCCCTGCCTGTTTGTTCCGCTTGGGTGTTCTCTGCAGGCAGCCCTAACCTTGAAAACATCCTGGAATGGTTTGGGTTGGAAAGGACTTAAAGCCCATTCAGTGCCATGGCAGGGACACTCCCACTGTCCCAGGTGGATCCAGCCCCAGTGTCCAGCCTGGCCTGGGGCACTGCCAGGGATCCAGGGCAGCCACAGCTGTGCCAGGGCCTGCCCACCCTCACAGGGAACAATTCCCAATCTCCCATCCCTGCCTGCCCTCTGGCAGTGGGAGCCATTCCCTGTGTCCTGTCCCTCCATCCCTTGTCCTCTCCAGCTCTCTTTGGGCTCCCCTCAGGAAGACATTCACTGAGAAGCATTAAATTACAACCTACAGAAATAATCTCATTTTGAAGCCTATTGTAGAATAACACTACTGTTTTTTTACTAATATTCTTTATCCTTTACAATTCTGGCTCAACAGACCATAGCTGGGCTATGAAGCACAGAGCAACTACAAACAAAACAAAGGGAATTTTTTTCCCCCTGAAAATAATTCAATTTAAAAGCATTTTCCTCACCCTTTGCAGTGCAATGTTCACCAGTGTTTACAATAATTGTTTTTGTTTGGTTTAGTAAGGTGTAACCAATGGTACCATGCAGCAGCACACTGTCTGTTTTGGCCACAGCAGCGGAACATAAATGATCAAATTAAATGGATATGATTGCAATAAATATTACTGGGATGGAAAGAGAAGTTAGAGCAATTATCCTGAAATGAAGTTAAACCTGAAACAGAAAACTTCCGTACCATAATTGCAAAAAATACTTCCATACATTAACCTGGATCTTCCCAGCCCTCGTCATCCCTTGCAGTGCTGGCACCTTACCTGGGAAATGTTGTTTTGCACTTTGTGAGAGGAAATGTCTTGGTCCATTGCTGCCCAGAGCAGTGCCAGGAATGATGTACAGAATTTTTAGCAGTGGGCTGGGGATCCATAAAAGATGCTGCATGTGATAGGAATGCCCAGGGATGTGTGTGGAGACAAAGCTCTGGGTGCCCTGGGTGTGACAGTGTGAGGAGGGCAGGTGACAAAGGGCTCTCCCCTCCCCGGACACCCACAAGGGCTGCTCTGTGCTGCTGACCCAAGCCCTGGCACGGCACAGGGACAGCAGTGCCAGCTCCTGCCTGGCTTTCCCTGGGATCTGCCACTCAGGAGGGGCACAGCTGACCTGGGGGGAGCTGGGGAAGGCACCTGCAGGTCCCCTGAAGGAATCCTCGGGCCAAGAGCTGCCCGTGGTGCAAATGTGAGAGCAAGCATCCTCTTGCTGATGGAGCACACTTTGGAGGAGGTATCACTGCTAATAACGATGCCTGAGGGAATGGGCTCATATATCATCACGCTAAGGATATTTATAAATATATTTTAAAAGCAGGAGGGGAAGTAGCAGGCAATTTTGCTTCCAGAACATAAGTCAAGTGTGTATTATTAAGCCTAAATAGCCTGGATTAATCAAATGTCATACTGGCACTTCTAATAATGGCTTTACATTGCAAATTCCATTACCTGGCTTTGCCAGCCAGGAGAGAAGCTACAGAAGATCAATTAAACAAACAGGAAATTACCTTTTCTCTTTATAGTCCGTGACTTTCAGCACTTACAATGGTGCCAGGATCCTGAAAATTAAACAGGCATTTGCATAAGATTAATAACTCACTTGCTTTCTCCCCAAGTCACTGTGGCTTATTTAGGACCCCAGAGTTATCCGAGGTCTGCTGGAGAGGCTGGGGATGATGGGAGCAAATTAAAAATGGCTTAATGTGTCAGAGAGGATCCCACCACGTGGCCAGGGGCTCTGCTGTTAATAAAGGCACCTGCAGCATCCCAGAGATGGATGAGCAAGGTCTCAGCAGAACTGATGGGGGTAGGGCTGTGCCTACACTTGTTCCTGGGAATGCTTCCCTCCCTGGAGCATCCCTGTCCTGCAGGGGGCTGGGAATGGTCACCCTGGAGGGCTGCAGGGAAGCTTTTGGGGACAAAACCCTCTGTGCCATGAGCAGGGAGCTGGGTTAGGGCTGCATCTCAAACAGGGCTCATTTCCCTGCTTCTGCTGATGGTGGATGATAGATTTTTAAGGTAGATGGTAGATTTTAAAGGATGCTCCAAAGGGGGATTTCTTCTGTCCCACAGAAAAGAGCAAGGGGTGAATTTCCAGCCCCAAGTTTTGCCTGCCTTTGCTCAGGATGGGGTTTGTGCCAGCAGCACCAGGTCTGGGATGCTCAGAACTGTTGCAGCTCAGAGTTTGGGTGGGGCTGGGTGGGAGCAGCCTGCAGGAAGGCACAGGGTCCCTTGTGAGACACAGTAGTTGCTGTGGGTAAAGCCAGGCTGGCATTTGCAGGGGAACAGCCATTCTGGTGGCTGCTCTGCACATCCTCACCCAGCAGGGCCAGGGTTTCTCTGGCCAGGAGTAACTGCTGAGGTTGTTACTGCTGGAGCTGCTTACCATGCCTGGGAGAAGAGGGATGTTCCAGGTGCTCCCAGAGCTGGCTGCTGCAGGATCCTGGCCAGGCCGTGCCCTGAGATTGCTGGGGGATCATTGCCAGAGGGAGCTGAGCCCAGAGGAATGGTCACAGTTCCAGGAGCCCTGTGTGGAAACCCAGAGCACAGGGTGAGTTCAGAGGGAGCTGAGCCCTAAGGATGTCCCCAAGCCCCTGCACGCTCCCCTGGCTGCTCCTGGGGCCCCAGCAGGATCCTCATCCCTCTAAGGAAAGGCTGTGGAGGGCTGCAAGGAGGCCAAAGTGCCCTTTAGGGGCAGTTCTAGACAACAGGCACAGAAGGTGGGAAGGCAGGAGGGCAGAGATCTTTATCCAGTCCAAATGAGAATTCCCTTCTGCTTAGGGTGAAGGATTATGGGCAGCTTCATGAAAAAAAGGAAAAAAAAGAAAAAAATTAAACCCCTGTAATTCCTCACTTTGGTACATGAAATGAATATCCTTAAAAAAAAAACCAACAACCTAAACCAACCAATGAACCAAACAAAAACCCCAGCAGGATTTGGCAGTTAATTCCTCCGTGATTAAAGGATGCCCAAACACATGAGGCAAACCCAGGCTCTGAGGGTGATTAAATGCTGAAATGAACCCAGGGACATTTGATAGCTGCACAAGCAATTTACTGCAAATGTTCCTTCTAATTCTGATGGCTGCCAGAGTCTCCACTGGAGGAAAATAGCTTTGAGTAACCCCCAAAGACAGATTTTTGTATATGTAATAGCTGTAACAGGGGGAGTTTGGGAGCCTGTTGCTGCTGGGGTTTGGTTTGTTTGTATTCTGAGTTTGCCATGCTGAGCTGGGGCTCAGCTGAGCATTGATGGCCTGGAGCTCACCAAAGGCTCAGCCCAGAGAGCAGGATTGAACAGGCAGACCCGTGAGGTACCCAGGGTGTGCACACATTATCTGGGACAGCACTGCCTGCTTTTCAGGAGTGAGGGAGGGTCAGCAGGGACAGCTGGAAGCATGACAGGAAGGAGAGCAGAGCCAGCAAAGACACGGGGCTGGGAAATCACCCCAGGTAGGGAAAGAAGGTGAACACAGAATGAGCTTTGCCGGCCTTGCTGAACACAGGGATTGGGGGCACCAAGGGCAGCTGCCCAGAGCCCAGAGTGGAGCAGGGGCGATGGAAAGGGCTCCTCACACAACCTGCAGCTGTGACACCTCTTGCCACAGGGCACTGAGGAAGCTCACAGCCTTCCAGGGGCTCAGAAAGGCACTGGGGAAACGATCTGGCCAAGATGCTGATTGCAGAGCCGTGGCTCTGCCTGTGGGGCTGGGGAGCTGCACTTGCCAGGTTATCAGGGCAAAAACTCCTGTGAGGACAGGGCTCACACCCCACCGGCAGCAGGCAGCTGAAACCTGCTCTACCCAGAGCTGAAAGTGCATCCCAGGGAAATCTAGGAATGCTCACATTTGGAAATAGCCAATTAAGTCATTCTGGTTAACAGCTTTAATTTAACGAGATGTAGGCACAACCTTTATGCCATCTTAATATGCTTCTGTCCCAGCATCTCCTTGGTTTTATTAAGATTTTAGTAACTTTGTAAGCAGGGAATTATGTCTGGTATTGACTGAGTTATGGCTAAGTTAGAAGCCAGCGAGTCTGGGACCTGACAATTCATTTAATTCCTGGTTCCAGACTTGTTTGTCACAGACTGCTCTTACTCTCCTCAAAAGTTACAATCTCTTTTTGGGCTGGAATCTCTATCTGCAGTTGATTTTGAGGATAATAGCAAATTAGGGCTCTTATCTCTGTTCCATTACCCAGCCTCAGGCACCCACTGCTCACAGGGGCGAGCATCTCTCCATCCTTGGCAAAACCTGTGCCAGGAGAAGGAACAAACTCTTGGATCCTCATGGGAAAGGAGACAGAGGTGGGGCTGCAGCAGAGATGAGGTTGGGAAACACAAGAAAAGCTGTGTGGCTGAGTAATGGAAACTGAAGGGGAAAACTGAAGGGGAGGAGGTGCAAGTGAAATGAAAAGTGAGAGGGAAGGGAGGATAACAGAAGGATGATGTGAGCTAAAAACCGAGGCGAGGAACAGAACAGCTGAATAAGGGCTTGAGAGGAAAACTCTGCAAGTTGTTCCCACTTTGGGGCTTTTTAGGAAAGGAGCCTCAATTTTATGCAATAATAAAGAATAAAATGTGAGATTCAAAGCAATGTTGGTTGGGATGCGCTGGAAAGGGAATAAAGTGATTTAGGAAGGAAAATATTGGCAAGGAAAGTAAATATTGGCACAGGGTGAAAGACCAGGAGTGATGAGTGAATAAAAGTGGGGATGAGAAACAAACTGGGGCACAGAAGGAAACCAAATGGCTTTTTTGGGAGCAGGGAGCAAGGCAGTGGCAGAAAGGAACGAGGGCACCAAGGGAAAGGAAGCAAAATGCCACAGTTGTTATTTTGTTAGAGACTGGAAAAGCAGGGATGGGGGAAGGAAGGGCAGAGGAGAGGTGTGAGAGGACCCCGAGTTCAGCCTCTCCAGTCCTGGGGGTGCTCAGGCAGGGCAGAGGGGCTTGTGGCAGCCCCAGATTCCTACTAGAACCTGGCCACCCCCTCCTGCTCCTTTCTGGCACTCAGATGTGTGCCATGAGCCCAGATCCATGGGGAACCCTCCCTCCAAGGGCATGGCAGGGGAAACTGGGCCATCTGTGTGCTTTGATCCCAGCACTGCCCAGGACAGGCGGATGGAGCACATTAATTCCAACACTTGTCTGTCACTGCCCTCAGTGAAGAGTTTTTTCCTAATATCCAACCTGCACTAACCCTCTCGCAGTTGGATTGTGCATTTGGACATTGATGCAAAACACTATTACCCAAATTCACTGTAATTCTCCAGCACCATCTGCACTATGGCTAGCACTTGAATAAATTTAAACAACCCTTCAATTTTTCTGACTAAAATGTTGTTGCTATTTAATATTCCCCAGTTTTCCTGCTGCACTTCCCCCGTGTCGAGATCAGGCAAGGGCTCTGTGACAGCTTTAGCATATTTGCAAAAATTAACTGATTCATTTTTTTTAATGCATATACTTTGAATAAAGCATTCATTCCCTCTCCATCTTGGATGGAATTCCTACTTTTTAAACACAGTTTCTATTGTTTGAAGTTTCTCCTGTCTCCAGTAGTACCAAATGGAGGATATGGTGAAAAATATTACGAGACACACACCCAAATATTTCAGTGGAGATGACAGTTTGAATCCATCCACCAAGTCCTGCCCTTTGGCAGCTTTTCCTGGGAGATCCATGGCCTGTTAGTGGTGTGTGCCATTTGGAAAGTTTGTGGATACTTCTATTGCAATTACATCTTACCCAGTTCTGTGGTGCTCACATGAAATTTCTCTGTAGCTGCCACCACCTCTGGGAAAATGAAACATCCCCCAATTAAAGAGCAAAGAGAGGGGCAAGGCTCAGAATGGAAGCTCAGCAGGAGACAAAAATCGCATTTCTCTGAGCGGATTAGTGCAGGAAGCTGGGCCCTGGGAGTTATGAGCGGGTCAGAAAAGGGAATCTGTCAGAAAACACAGAGATTTTGCTCAGAGGAGCAGTTCTACACCTGATGGAATCTGCAGCACTCAGGGCCGGGAATATCTCAGCTCCCCAGGGTTTATTAGGCAGCATCCCCTTGCTGCCTCAGTGTCTCACTGGCTGCACATTTACCCACCTGAGTGGGCAAGGATGGCATCATTTACATTTGCAAACCCAGCTTTTATGTTTCTCCAGGAGAGTTAACAGCCCTGACAAGATTTCCCAGCTGCATCATGGCTACATGGAGGGGAAGAGCCCATTTCAGCATCCCCTGCCTCCTCTGCATATTAAACAGCATTGCTGGGGAGGGGTGCATTAAACCTCTGTCACATGGGGTGTGAATCTGAATTACTCACAATATTTAGATGGAATCACTCTCAAGCCTATGGAGAAGAGTGGAAATTAAGTTTTATAAAACCCCTCATGTTTTGCCTCCTTTAACATAATACCTTTTATTTTTGTTGTTGTGCTTCTTTTATTTTTTACTTGATGGGGGCCCTGTTTACTTTTTTTTAAGTGTACTACTTAAAAATAAAATTTTATAAGACATATAGCCCATGCTTCACAAATCCAAATGCTGGAACATGGAAATAGTTTTTAGAACTACATTAAGGATGATCTGTCTTTTTTATGTGTGCCAAAGGCACCACAGTGATGTTTTTAGGTAATGCACCATAAGTTTGCCAGTGCAGCAGACCCCAGGGAAATTATTATAACAATAAAGCACATATTTAAAGAAAGATTTTTAAGATTTTTAGAGCTGTGTTGCAAAAATAAATATAGAGTAATTTTGTTGCAAAAATAGATATAGAGTAATTGTATAATTACTGGTTTACTTTTTTTGGGGGAGAGGGTTCTTTTTGAGAGGATATCAAGTCAGGCTCTGGTTTTAGGGGAGCAATTTGCCAGAGACAGATGACTCTGGGAACATTCCATAGCACAGAACCATCTTTCTGTGGGATAATCAGGTAGGCAGAGATGCACTGCCAGAAAGTGCCCTTGCCCCTAATGCTTGGAGTTGTACCTGTAATTACCTGCAGGCACAGAGGCTAATCCTGAGAAGTGGGGCCATCAGATCTTGAATAATTTACTGCAGATGGGTTGGGTAGGTGCAAGTAGTACAGAATCCTAAAATCCAAGGCATTTGCTACCAGCACATGGAATGGGTCAGCATGGACCCAGCCCCTGCAGCACAAGGCACTCTCTGCACAAGGTGCACTGTGCTGGCTGAGGGAATTGTGATTAATCACCACCAAGTCTGAATAATGCAAAGGAAGCACTTCCAGAACAGAAGTCCCTGCATGAAGAAAAACTTCATTTCTTTAAGAAAGAATAAATCTTTAAGTGATTTGATCTTTAAAACCCCCTTGCTGCTCGCAGATGATTTAGATATAGGAACATCTCCAGCACATGCATGATTCAAAGACTCTTCTCAAATAAAGTCTTTTGATGGAATAAGGGAATTAAACATCAAACCCAACATCTCCCAATTGCCAAAGAGTCCTTGGTGTGACAGCTGGTCAGCTGAGCAGCAGAGAGCTGACAGCTCCATCACTCAGTTCATTACCCAAATGTTTCAGAACACGAGATGATTTTATTAAACCAGGGATGTCTCAGAGTTGTTAAGAAAGCCAGCAGAAAATACTCCCTGAAAGCTAAAAAGAAAACACCAAAACTGTGTTTGGCACTCTGGATGGAGCCATACAGCTTCTAGCTGAGCTTTGCTTTTTTTATTATCATAATGCCACAAAATAATTTTGTGTGCTAAGGAAAAATCAGTCTCACTGCTAGAACATCAAAGCAAGCCCAGGCCATGCTGTGTTTTAAATAAAAGGACAAACCTTTGGTCTCTCCATTTCTTCCTTGCTGGAAAGCTGCATCAGCAATCTTCCAAAGGCTTGAAATGTAGAAAACACTTCATTTTCATTTCTGCAAATTCCACTGGTTTTCAGATGGTTCTCACATCTCTCCATTTTCAGCAGAGAAAAAAAAGAGGGAGAAAATGAATTAATTTAAGTTTGCATTGCTATTGTACAACCCTCCTAATTTTTAGTGTTTAATTTGATGAGTGTCATGGGGCAGGTTAGGTAAAGTTCATGTCACAATTTCCCAAGTTCACCTAGATTTAGGTAGGGCATGTGGCAAGATGTCTTCCAGGGCAGAAACAGCGTGAAATTCATTTTTACATCTTGGTGTAAAAAATGCTCAACGTCCACATGAGGAGATTTTAAAGATTTCCACCCCTTTGGAAAGACCCCAGAAGCTCACCAGAAAACACCTGCAAAAACAAACAGCGAGTTGAGGCAGCAGGAGTTTGCCAGTCAGAAACTTCTGGATGATATTTTTAATTTTCTCCTGCTCTTCATTTCTTGCCAGTTCTCACACATTGATCGAAATGTGTTAAGGACCAGCAGCAATTTCTTATATTAATAAGCTAACTCGGCTCCCTGCTGCAGCTTGATTGAACAAAAATGAGTTCTAAATGCCTAATAATGTACTTTTACTGCCTTTTCTGTAATTCAAACCTTCAGTCTGCCTCTGCTCACACTTTTGGGGGAGGAATTCCCCTGATACCCAGCCTGCCCCTCTGCAGAGCCTTCCAGCACTCCCACCCGGTCTGGAGTCATCTGGGCGTTAAAGGGTGCCCTCATTTCCCTTTTCTGAAACAGTTCAGTATTTCAAAGATTTCATTTGCTACACTGGATATGAAGGCAATGGTTCCTCTCAGGAAATACTCCATATTTTGTGCAAGAGAGATGAAATAATCATCAGGGAGCAAAGAGGAATCAGAACGAAGCTTTACAAGATATCCACACGCAGAAAAGTGTGAAATTTCACACTTCCATGTTCTAACTCTTTTATTTAAAGAAGCTTAGTGTTTGTTCTCCTCTCAAAGCCATTTAGCTGATTTCTATTTAATGCTCTCTCAAATCCCAGGTGGTTTCATGTACAGGTTTCACTGAGCAAGGGGTTTTTGATGCAGCACAGAGCTCAAGCTGGCTCCCTTCCTCTCAGGAAAAGCAGCATTTCCAGAATGTTCCCAGGCTAGGGAGGAGCGCAGATCTCCTCTGCAGGGCTGGGTTTGTAAGAAAAAGGGGTTTGGGAGGTTTGGAGAGCCCAAGGGAAGGCTGGAGGTGGCACTCGGTGCTCTGGGCTGGGCACAGGGCGGGGATGGGGCACAGCTGGACTGGGTGATCCTGGGGGCTTCTCCAGCCTCAGCGACCCCGGGATTCTCTGATAATGGAATTGGCAGTGCTTCGGTGTCCCTGAGCCTTTTCCAAGGGGAATGACACCTCCATTCTGTTACTGACCCCCAGCTCTCCCTGATGTCACAGCATTCCTGCCAGGGCAGCCAGTGCTGGGCTGTCCAAAGGCCAGGGGAGTCCATGGAACGCCCTTCCATGTGGGATCAAAGCCCATCCCCAGCCCAGGCAGCTCCAGGGGAGCTGGGCACTGCCCTCCCACTCCTTCCAGCCTGGGCCTGCAGGGTCCTGTGGCTGCTGTGCCCTGGGGCTTTGCCGTGGCATTTCTGACATCCCAGTGAGGGGTCCTGGCAGATACAGCCTCAGGCTGCCACCACATGCCATGGGGACACTTCTGAACCTGCAGGGTCCTTCACTCAGCAGCTCTTGGTGAGCACTGACAGACAGAAGAATGGAGAAGGTTCCCAGTTCTTCCTAATTCTCATGGGAGCAGATATCCAAAACCTGTTGCCAAGGTGGCTCTAAAAACCGCAGACATCATAAACAAACAAACAAACAAATAAATACCAGGATAGGGTGATTTTGCAGCGGCACCTGGTTCCACAGCAGGTTCTGCTTGCTCTGGGAAGTGGCTGCACAAGTGTTCAGAGGCACAGAGCGAGGCAGGAGCCCCCAGCTGAGATCCTGCAGGACACAAATGGAATGCAGGCAGCGGATGATCCTCAGCTGAGCACAAGCTGCAGGGGAAAACATAAGCTTCAATCAACTCTTGGAAATAATTTGAGCCCAATGCCATAAGTGCCTTAAATTAAATCCCTCTCCAGAGCAGCCAATCTGAATCATTAGACATATGTCACGTAGTGAGCCATAATCACCACAAGAGTGGCGTACACAGCGTTCCATTTACAAAGGGGATGCATGGCACTGGGTAATTTCACCATTTCTCAGCGTTCTGTGTCTCAGGAAACACAGAGGGGGAGCAAGGCTGGTGCTGTCACACCCCTGTGTGACACACAGCGCTCTGCCAGCCTCCCCCCCGGCTGAGCATCCTTTGCTGCTCCAGGATCTCACAGAGTTCCAGGAGCAGCACAGGATCTCCGAGGATCTCCCAGCATTAACAAGCAGCTCAGTTCCATGCCCTCACCCAAAAGGGAGCCAGTCAGTTCTGCCAAAAAACAAACCTGTTTAAATGTGTTCATGGAATATCCTGAGTGGGAAACCTGACACACACCGAGGAAAACTGAGCAAGGGAAAACAGCAGCTGCATTTTTAAGTTTGTTTTGAAATTTAAGTTGTTCAATCAGATTGGTGGTAACACATGGAAATGATGGCCATTATGTGCCATCATTTGTTTCATCAGTTATGGAAATATTTAATTGAATCAAAGCCATCTTTACACACTGAACTAATTACAGCTTCCTCTTCACAGCAAGGGTATTTTGTGGACTTTCAATGGAAATTGCGAGGCTAAAAATGTCGTATTTCATATTTCTAGAGTCCCATACTGTCACAATCATACTTCTAGAGTCCCATACCTTCTCAGTGATATTTCTTGGTGGGCAGTTCTTCACAGCACAGACTCCTTCCTCTGCTTGTTGCTGCTTCTCAGTCAGGGCTCCCTCCAGGCTGTCCCTGCCTGGCCAAGCCCACCCCCTTTTATCCCAGTTACCTTCACTGGCCACAGCTGCAGCCCAATGAAGGACATCACAGCTGCAGCCCATCTACAACAACCGGGGCTCATCAGGGCAAGGCCTAGACACAGATACTCAATGTACAATACAGATATTCAAATACAATACAGATATTTTACTAGAACTCCTACTATATAAAAATAGCCCCTACAATATTTATGCCCAGTGGCATAAACTTTCATGTTTTAAAAATATGAGTAACAGTTTAGTAACTCAGACATTCACCTTGTGGGGCCTGGAGATATTCTATCAGTTTTTCAGATAATTGTCTTTTGCTTTCTTTCATGTCTTTATTAATTTTTAACACAGTTTTAACCCGTGGGTAAAATTACCCAGGATTTTCCTGCCAGTTTTTTCAAAGTACATATCTAACTTCCCTATCCATAAGTGTAATAATTACAACTAATACGTGTAATATAATAAATGTAATAGCTGTAACTACCATCTGTAATCAGTGCCAATAATTCCTGATAAAGCTGTTCCCAGTGAGGCTGCTGCAGTGGAATGTCTCAATCTGAGTGTGATTTGTGGTGAAGGACACTCTGAGTTCTCTTTTGAGGGAAGCATTACAAGGAGAAAGCGTTCCTAGAGTTGTTTGGGTTCCCATCCCATATTTCTCTCGGAGCTGTGTAATTCAGCACTTGATGTACAGCTGTCATCAGGTGCAGCAGTGTTTTGTTTACACTCAATGCTTTAATATTTGCAAATGTAGACATTGAATAAGGCATTCTTCAGACTCAAATGGCCCTCAGAAGATGGAGGAATAGAAATGTTCCAGATTGATAATTACCAGGGAAGCTTTAAACTGCAGGCACCTCCATAAGTGTGTGTTCAAGAGGCAGCCATCATTATGATGAGGAGATGTGGCAGCTCAGAGCCCAGGTGCTGATTAAACATCGCTCATGAGAGTGGAACTGCTGGCAAATCTGCGCCCCCACCCCTAAGAGCATCGTCTCACATGAGCTCCTCACACATTACATTCCAGGGCTGGAAGTGTGCCTTGGCTTTCTCTAAAACAGCTGCTGCCGAGGCTGCAAGGTAAATACTGGAGAGTGGCAGCCCATTTTCTCTCTGTCCCTTCCTGATACCTGAGGAATTAAGGATGAAACTGCATTAATGGCACTTAAAGGGAGGCACAATAATGATGCAGCAGCACGGGGAAAACAAGCTGCTGCAGGGTTTAAGGAAAATCCTGAGCAAAACCTTCCTCATGTCCCCCAAACATGTCCCCCAAACACCCAATGTGTATCTGGAGCTTCAGGACAATCAAAGCCAAGGATCCAGTGGGAAATCTGGTAACATTTGGGTTTATATCCTTCCTTCATGCCGAGGAAAGATAAAGGAGGGGATTTATTTCTTATCATGAAAACCAATCAAATCACTTGTGTCTCTTTGCAGTTATTATTATTTTTAAACTTCAGGTTTATCCTCCCTTAATGCCAGGTCTGGCACAATCTGGGGAGAAGGAAGGATGGGGACAATCACGGGCAAAGTCCTCTGCAGCTTAGCTGAATGATGTGAAGCCTTTTTCCCAGAGTGAGAGGAGCCCTCCAGCCTCAGAGAAATCTGTCATCAGCAATTGTTGCATTTGGGAGGGAAGGCAAAGCCAGAATTCCCCCTGGCCTCGTGCAGAGGCTGTGCCAGCAGGAGCTGCTGTCCTTTTGGATCGCCAATGTTTGAACTCCTGATCAGGACGGGATTTTTACATGGTTCCAAGTGCAGAGTGTGCTCAGCAGTTTCCAGATGGGGGATCTGCTGCAGCCCTGGGGCTCCCAGGCATCCCCCATGGCCATCACTCCTGGCTGGACTGGCAGCTCTGCCTTCAGGGCAGCTGGAATCCAGAAACAGCAGCCAAAGACCAAAGTTGGAGCTTAAAATGTGCCCCCTGCCAACTTTAACCTCCCTCCACACCTCCTCTCTGGAAGGGATGTACTTTGGGACAGCCTGTGATCTGATTTATCCATGCTTTTTCAGGATAAACTGGGATTGCTTCAGCTTTAATAAAGACCTTACGTTCCTAAGCATCTTAGAGATAATAGTGCTTAATGGGCACTCAGGAAAAGACAGACTGTGTCATTTTTAAAGATATAACCCTGACATTTATGCACAAAAATGCTGTTTGCTAAATAGTGCTCATTTCAAAGCATTGTCTTGGATTTTGAAATGCCTTTCTATTCCTGGCTGACAGCTGGAGAAAAATGGCTCTTCCTGCAGCAGTTCCATTGCAAATGCAAGCTCCAACTGCTCTGCAGTGGGGCCATCTCCCCTCCCCTCAGGCTCCTCTCTGGAGTGACTTCCAGGGCTCTCTCGAGTGAACGTTTCTGTTTCCAAGGCTCATCTGCTGTCAGAGTGCAGAAAAACCTGCATTTATTGCTGCTTTCTGTGCAGCCACTGCACAGGACAGTGTAAAGCACTTTTTGTACAGATATCCTCCTCATTTAACCAGGTGTTTGTGTCAAAGCAGTGGCAGAACCCCTCTGAACTCCATTTTCCTTGCTGTTGTTTTAGGGGTCTCTTTGGCTTCCTTAGGTTTGAGGTTTCCTCAAGTGTAAGGTACAATTGCTCTGTATCTGCCCAAAAATTCTCACCATATTTGTAAGCTATTGAATACTTTTGAGATGGACTCAGATCAAAGCAGTAACAAAAATTCCAGCAGAAGCAGGGCTCTGAAAGACTCACAAAGGCAGGAGAAAGCAAGTTTATTTTCCAGAGAGACTATTTAAGCTGTTACAGCGTGGTGGGAGGAATGCTCAGCCGTGAGGGAATTTGATCAAACCCTGCTGGGATCAGGAGAAATGTTTGGAACAGCCCACAGCTCATGGCCCTGTGCAGGCAGAGGGAAATATAAAATGTAAAGGAGAAAAGCAACAGCTTTAAAACTTCCTATCAAATTGAGAGTTTGCACCTCGAAAATCATGCTTTAGTTCCTGCCTGGTGTTGCAAGAGATACCTAAATCAGGTCAACCAGATTCTTTTGCTGTTTGTAAAAAGGAAGAAGTTCATTACTTAGAAATTCTGTAACACGAATCATGCCAATTGTGCCTTTGGGAACTATCTCCACTTGCAAGCTGAAGTGAAATAAATCCCGTTGGAAAAGGCAGATCCTTGTATCTTAATAAGCTCAACTTTTTCTATATATACATACACACATGTATTTTTATCCCTCTGCTTTCCAAAGGATCAAATCAGGGCTCAGTGCACCTTTCTGGAGTGCAGATAATTATAAAAACCTGCCCTGGCTCTCAGGGGGATATTTTGGGTGGAGAATTACTTTACCATTTTTATTTAGCCCAGAGTGGGATTTATAGCAGTTTTGTCTCTGGTCATTCAGCACCACCCATGCTGCACGAAAAGGACAGAAAGGCTGAGTCCCTCTGAGAGTTCAGCAAAAAAAATCAAGGAAAATTTGAGCAGCCTTGTTACAGCTGGGGGCAAAACCTTCGCAAAAGCAGCTGGAATAAAACCACATCTGGAACATGGAGCTGGGTTTTGGATAGGCAGTGAGGAACAGAGGAGATACCAAATGTGACAAATAGGCAGGGACCTTGCTATAAACAAGTCTAGTCTTTTTTAGAAAAATCCCATTTGCTGAGTTTGACACTTGGGGTCATCCCCTCCCCTGGTCAGGGTTTGGGTCCTGAGCCTGTCCCAGGTCTCAGCTGCCCAGAGCCACAGAAAGGAGAATTAAACCATCCCCCAAGCCCAGATCCAGCCTGCATTTATTGCATTTAAAAATTCCTCTGTTTGGCTGCAAATATCTTACAGTCCCGAGAAGCTTGCCATCTACAGGGACAAGGAGTTATTTGGGGTAAGGGAGGCTGAAATCCAGGGGGGTTCCAGAGTGGGGTCTTTGCCTTTCCGTGCTCACCACCTTTCCTTGAGGACTCTGATGGCTGGAAACAAGGAGGGGAAGGTGCAGGAAGGGCAAGGGCAGAGCCTTGGGCTGTGTTTGAGTGCACCCCAAAAGCAGGAGCCCCCAGATGGGTGATGAGGCACAGAGGGGCACTGATCCTGGAGCAGGCAGGTATCAGCCAATTTCTGGATTATGCTGTCAGAGAGGTGACTTTGCAAAGGAAGATGCTGCTAAACTGTGAGCAGTGATTATTTTCTGAGCAGATGATGTGGTGAGTGCACAGGTACTGCCTCCCAGCTGGACACCACATGGCACAGGAGAATCTGTCCTTTGCTAAGAGATAAGGATGGGAAAATATGCTTGGAGGGGGTTCCCAGTAGCAGGTGCTGCAGTGCAAGTGGAGCTCTGTCAGAGGGAATTATCTGCAGGAAAACATCTTCCTCAGCACTGCTTTGCTGTGCCCTGCTCCTTTCTGAGCCTTCCATGTGCCCCCAGCCCCAGGGAGTGCCTGTGATCCAGACCCCTCTGGAATCCACATCCCTGCCAAGGAGCCCCAGGGCAGACCTTGTGCTGGCTTGGCTTCCTGAATGCCCCACATTACCCTGGCACCAGCAGCAGCAGCACGGAGCTCACAGCCATTGGGGTTCCAGCTCTCCTTTCCCTGCAGTGCCTGCCTGGTGGTTTCAGTGAGTTCCCTCGCTCCTCCCGGGGTTCCCTGTGGCAGGAGGGGAGAACCAGAATCCCTGCAGGGATGGATGTCCAGGTGTTTGTGGGAGCCCTGCTGGCAGAGCCCCTGCCAGGGCTGGCACTGGGCTGCCTCTGGGAGCTGTGGGAGGCAGCAGCATCCGGCAGGGCCTGTGCTTCCACGTGGCTGCTTCCATGTGTCAGCCGTGTCCCAGCTGACACTCAGCCCGGGAAAATCCTCCTCTGAGCCAGGACAGGAAACGTGGCCACCAACCAGGCACAAACAGGGCTTTATCCTCAACCAGAAACAGTCACAAGCTGTAAAATCCCCCACTGGGAATGGATTCAGCCCTGACCTTTGCTGAAGCTCCCTCAGTCCCTGATGGCTCCTTGAAATGGAAATGTTTGCTTGGCACGGAGAGCTGGAGGAGCTTTTCCAGGTGTGCCTGCTGAAGTGTGCTGTGCAGTTGTGACATTTCCCTTGCTGTGGGCATTTTTGTGCTCAGAGAGTGAATGGAGCTGATGCTGTCACTGACTCACGTGGCTCAGCCCCTTTTGGCAGAGCAGCTGGACCCAGGCTGTCATTCCCTCTTACCTTCCACTGCTAAGCTCCAAGGAGGGGCAGATACTGTTTTTTCCCTTCATCCTTGAAGAAATCACATTACAGATGATGTGCTGTAAGTGAAAAGTCAGGTCTGCCACTGAGCAGCCTTTGGTCTGCTGTGGAGAATTCACTCTCTGACTGAGGGAGGAGGGAGCTGAAAGGGAAGACTCCAAAATTTACAATTTTTGCCACCTAAGTCCTACCAGCAGCCCAACATGAAAGCCAGTGCTTGTTTCCACACTCAGCAAGAACAGCTTCATTCCTGGAACATCATTTATGTTGAGTTAACATCGATTTCTTCTTCCTTCCTTCCTTTCCGTGTATAATGCTGTGCTTAATTTGTTTTTAAAATGTTATACAGTAATTACTTTATTCAAATGAATCATCTGACAAACTGGTTCTTCATCAAACTTGTCACTTACTCTGCTATTTTTCTTTTAACCTGGACCTTACAATAAATTCTGAGCTTGGCTGTCAGTCATCAGCAAAAGAAGGAGAAGAGACTATTTATGGGATTGCTGGATTTCATTAGGGATGTATGGATGAAAATGCTCCAGCACAGCTTGTTTGTGATGCAGATTTATCCAGTCATTCAGCTCCTTTTAGCAGCTGAATGGGCCTGAACACAAGAATCAAGCTGAAATAGGTCCAGCCCAAGCCTTTTCAATGCCAAATCCCCCAGCTCAGTCACAGTGAGGAATTACTGCCTCCACATTCCCTCCTGGGCTCTGTCCATGCCTGGGCGTGGGACTGGATGAGCTTTAATGCCCCTCCAACCCAAACCATTCCATGATTCCATGTTTTCTCCAGGCTATCTCACCAGCAAATAAAGCCTGAGTGCTCTCCTGCTCTGTTCATGTGGGCTAAAGGAACCTGGAAGTGTGTTGATAGTGCAGAGTTTTCGTTTGTTTGCTCAGAAAACACACCCACACAAAACTTGCCCTCTTTCCCTCCCTGCCCTCCTGCTGCCCACTGAGCTGGCACTCTTCTCCAAAAGGAAAAATCCTGTGGAATTCTGATAATGAAGTATAAATAGTTCCTGGTTATACATCATTAATTCAAATTAATCTTCATTTAATAGGCAGTTGATTAGAGGGATGGAAATGGTTCTGGCCCTTAGATGAGGAAGTGCTTGTGTACATCCAGGTATGAAGGTTGCCTCAAGGGTGGTTGGATGAAGTAGTTTTAATTAATTTTAAAAAAAATTAAAAAAAGAAGAAGCAGAAAGTGATGGAATGTACAGTAATAATTTCTGAGGTGGAAGAGATTTTTGCCAAGATCAAATGGCAAAATACCCATCCTGCTGGAAGTGGGGAGCGATTGTGGGGTCCCTTATTTCCAGGTGATCTCAGGCTGTCCTGTGACATCCACCCTCCCTGATGGAGCAATGCTCTGCTGCTTCCAGCAGGGATTCCAGGAAAACTCAGCAGTGGAACCTTCCTGGCCCAGGCCCAGGCTGGCATTGCTGCTGACTGAAAAGAATTGTCTTCTGTGGGTGAAATGAGGGAAAGATAATTGAATTTAACCACTAAACTTGCTGGGAGTGTAGTTGGGATGAGGAATTACAGGATTGGATCTGAAAGGACAGGCTTTAGATTTTGTTCCCCTTCAGGGAATCTGGAGTTTGCAGCTCTGGAAAATCCTGCTGACTTTTAGCATTCCACTCGATGTTTTGGTTCCAAATCCTGCACTTAGGCTGGTTTTGGGGCTGTTTTTGTGTATCACACTCCTTTGCAATCACTTGGATATTTTCTGAGGAAAAAGGAAGAAGTCTTTAAGGTTCTGATACCTGCACAATGCACGAGAGAAATCCGTGGAGTGTACAAGAAAATTGCTGAAGCTGGCAGATTGTTTAAGCCAAGTCCAGGCATTGCCCTGTGTGGGTTCAGGAGACAAACCAATGCTGTTTGTTCCAGGGATAATATTACCAGAGTGGGGTTGGTAGCCTCCAGGGTCTTCACTGCTGGATTAAAATTCAAACCAGGTTTGATTCCAGTGTGTTCCCATTTCTGATGGTCAGCTAATGACTGCTCTGTTCCTACATGGGTGACATCAAAACTGCAGGAGGCTGCAGCTCATGAGCTGAATGCATTCAGAGGGCCAGAAATTACAGAGAGAGGGGCCTCAAATTTAACATGGGGAAGTGGGGAAATGTGTAAGTGAGAAATCCAAAGTATTCTCTAGTGACTTGCACTAAATGAGTAAATTATACTTGCAAAATCAAGCAGTGAAGCTGGAGATTGCTGTTTAGAGGAGCTCTTTTTTAAAATCAGCTGTGTGTGCAGTGCATCCCTCAAATCCCTCTGCCCCTGGGCAGTGGAGGCTGGGCCGTGAGGCACCTTCCCCATCCCAGAGCACACTCCAGGGAAGATCATCACACTCACTAAATTTAGGTTATTTACAGTCCTCTCTGGGAAAGCTTGCTGGCGTCCACGGGTTCAGCTCCTTTCCTTGGAAAAAGCAGGAATATTCCCCTGTCCCTGAGCAAGCAGCAATGACCAACAGCTGCTGGGGTTTAGGAGAAAGCAGAGGGAACACAGAGCTTCAGGGGGACTCTCAGTCCATTTGCTCTCGAGCTCCTCCGTGGATCCCGGACTGCCAGCGAGTGCAGAACAGCTCAGCAAACATCCACACGTCCAAGTTCCATCTCCAAACATGAATTACACTGCAGCAGGCAGAACAAGGCCCATGCCCATCCCTGGTTTCATTACAAAGGAGCTGCACAGGAGTTTTCACAAGCATTTAACGTGTTCCTCTGAAAAGGCCGGACAATAAACAGGCATCATCTTCCCCAGATGTTTGTGGAGCAGCATTCATAATTCTGAGTTAACCCAGTGCCACAGCAGATCAAAACCAACCATCCTCCCTGCTCTTGCTGTAGTGCTTTGGACAGCCATTGGGTTTTCCTAGATGAACACTCAGAAATTATAGCTCATAATTCATTTTTTACTTGTTTCTGTGTGGCAATTAAGAGGTGAATAACCCTCCCCATAATTAATCTCTGTTCCAACAGGAGGGATATTCGAAACTGTGGAAAATGAACCTGTGAATATTGAAGAATTGGCGTTCAAGTTTGCTGTCACCAACATTAACAGGAACAGAACACTGATGCCTAATACCACATTAACCTATGACATCCAGAGAATTAACCTTTTCGATAGCTTTGAAGCCTCAAGGAGAGGTAAATATCTCAATTACTGTGTCAGTTACATCCCTGCTTTGTGCTTTATACCTTTCCCCAGCCTGATCTCCTTTTCTGCTCTGCTTGTATCATGTGTACCATAAAATTAATCTTTCAAAGGTGCTTGAACCAAGAATCAAGCTGGGCTTGGAGCTGTCATGTGCTTTCTGAATAAGCCCCTACGTCCTGTCTGCATGCTAAGAGCCCCAGATGGCAGGTGGCAAGTCCAAGCCATTTTTCTTTCCAAAACACAGATTTGCCACCTGGAATTCTGCAGAAAAATGATCACAGACTCACAGGAAGCACAGGGGGATGTCACAGCCCAGAATTAGCACAGATACCCATTATTGGTAAATTATTTCTACTGCATTTTAAAGACCAGAGGCCAGTAGCCCCCCTGCCCTGAAATATTAATGCTCAGTGGCCAGGAGGAAGAAATAAGTTTCTCTGTTATAAACAACTGTAGGAATTGGAGTGGTCAAGTGTGGAAATTTTTTTGCCTCTGCTTTTTTTTTTTTCCCCTGAGAAGGAAAATTATGGCCCAATTCAGTCCCATCTAATTGACCTGCAGGCCAAAACAGAGAGGGGTAATAAGTCACAACTGTCCTTCAGCTCCATGTGTTCCTTGGCCTCTAGGAACCAAGCTCAGAGTTTGATAAAATGCTGTAAAGAGCAGCCCAGTTCCTGGAACTGGATTTGCTGTAAAATAAAAATGCCTCGCTTCAGAAACCAGGCTGGTGAGCTTGCACCTTTCAAACACCTGCACTACCAAATTCTCCTTGTGCCACTTCAGTTTGTTAGCAAGAGTGGAGAAAAGGAGAATGACTTCAAAGAACATCAAAAAGAGCTTTAAGTGGCATTTTTTGCATTCTTTTTCAGTTGTCAGGTATATGCTGGAGCTGTATGCTGTAGAATCTCAAGCATGGGGGATTTATAATCCATATAATCCAGGCTGATACAGAATTTCAGATTCCCTGTAGAGTGAGAATCTCTTCTGTGACTATTGTGAAAGGACCTCCTCCTTTTAATATGTAAAAAGCTGTTAATGTACATGCAAGAAACTCACACAGACAGCAGTAATTTCTTCCCATCATGAATTACTGAAGTTATTTATGAAATTTGCACATTAAACCTGTGATGCTTTAGGAAGGCTTCTGAATTAAACTTGGAAAGCCTGTGCACTTCATGCTGTCTGTGAAACACTCATTTGTAGAATGGAAACAGAAAATAATTGATTTTCTGTCATATTCTATTGCAGTCAGAGAGCTAAATGCGAATTTAAAGAATCTCAGCTCATTGTGGCAGTTGGTGTATTTAATATTTCCCTCAATCAGAGCAATTGCTGGACTTCCCACCCTCACAAGGAGAGCAGCCCTGCAGCTCAGAGCAGGGCTTTGTCTCAGTCGGGAGCCGTGTTAAAAACATTGGCAGTAAATTTCACCAGTGGACAGAAATAACTGATATTACTTCATCTCCTGTCTGTCAGCCTGCAAAGACATTGGAGAGCAAGAAAAATGCAGAGACAGCTCCAGGCAGGGTTCTTGAGGCTGAGATATGGGCGCAGGAGAAGGAAAGCTTTGTTGATGTATTTGGCTGGTTTGGAGGGGTATAAAATGTCAGTGTGTGGGTTCTTTATTTCCCTGTGCTGTTACCTGGGGCTCTGGGCACTCCTGCCTGCTCTGCAAACACAGATTGTGGAGGGCAGTGAATCGTGGTGCCCCTGCAGCTGCCTGGAATGAGAGCAGCTCACGCAGGCAGAGAGGTGCCGGTGCCAGGGGGATCCCTGGAGAGCCTGCTGTGCCTGCAGGGGTGTTACCTGATGCTCTGCCGTGGAACTTCACTGCTGAGACACTCCTGTGGCAGGCAGAGAGCCCCTGCTTCCTCTGGGACAAGGCCATTCTGAGAGAGGCAGCTCAGGAACCCGTGTGATCTGCAAGGCAACCAGCAGAGAAGGTTTTATTTGCAGCAAGGAAATTTAGGGGTATAAAGCTGATCAGTAAAGCCATTTTCAGAAGCACAATCAAACCAGGATCACTGAGGCTGGAAAAGCCCTCGAGCTCTGAGTGCCACGTCCAGGAATTCCTTGGACACCTCCAGGAATGGGCACTCCAAACCTCCCTGGGCAGCCACTGTTTAACAACCCCTTCCATAGGGAAATTCTCCTGCCATGCAACCCAAACCTCCCCTGGCCCAGCCTGAGGCCGTTCCCTCTCCTCCTGTCCCTGTTCCCCCCCGGCTGTCCCCTCCTGTCAGGAGCTGTGCAGAGCCACAAGGGCCCCCCTGAGCCCCCTTTGCTCCAGCTGAGCCCCTGCCCAGCTCCCTCAGCATCTCCCTTTACCCTCTAAACCACCCCTGAATGCCTCAGGAACCACTGGCACATCTCTGGGTGGGTCTGGGAGCAGCACAATGCTCTGATCTCATGGGAAGTGATGGAGATGGAGAATGCATGGATGGATGGATGGATGGATGGATGGATGGATGGATGGATGATGGATGGATGGATGGATGGATGGATGATGGATGGATGGATGGATGATGATGGATGGATGGATGATGGATGATGGATGGATGGATGATGAGATGGATGGATGATGGATGGATGGATGGATGGATGGATGGATGGATGGATGGATGGATGATGGATGGATGGATGGATGGATGGATGGATGGATGATGGATGGATGGATGGATGGATGATGGATGGATGGATGGATGATGGATGGATGGATGGATGGATGGATGATGGATGGATGATGGATGGATGGATGGATGGATGATGGATGGATGATGGATGGATGGATGGAATGGATGATGGATGGATGGATGGATGATGGATGGATGATGGATGGATATGGATGGATGGATGGATGGATGATGGATGGATGGATGGATGGATGGATGGATGGATGGATGGATGGATGGATGGATGGAGATGGATGGATGGATGGATGGATGATGGATGATGGATGGGATGGATGGATGGATGGATGGATGGATGGATGGATGGATGGATGGATGGATGTGGATGGATGGATGGATGATGGATGGATGGATGGATGGATGGATGATGGATGGATGGATGGATGGATGGATGGATGGATGGATGGATGGATGGAGGGATGGATGGATGGATGGATGATGGATGGATGATGGATGGATGGATGATGGATGGATGATGGATGGATGGATGGATGATGGATGGATGGATGGATGATGGATGGATGGATGATGGATGATGGATGATGGATGGATGGTGGATGGATGGATGGATGATGGATGGATGATGGATGGATGGATGGATGATGGATGGATGAGATGGATGGATGGATGGATGGATGTGATGATGGATGGATGGATGGATGGATGATGGATGGATGATGGATGGATGGATGGATGATGGATGGATGGATGAATGGATGGATGGATGGATGATGGATGGATGGAGGGCAGCAGCCCTCAGAGAGCACCCCCAGCCCGTGCTGTCCCGCACTGAGCGTGCCTGGTGTGCCCCAGCCTGTGACCAGCTGGCGCTGGGCGTGGCGGCGCTGTTCGGGCCGGCGCACAGCTCCTCGGTCAGTGCTGTGCAGTCCATCTGCAACGCCCTGGAGGTGCCCCACATCCAGACCCGCTGGAAGCACCCCACCGTGGACAACAGGGACGCCTTCTACATCAACCTGTACCCCGACTACGCCGCCATCAGCAGGGCCGTCCTGGACCTCGTGCTCTACTTCAACTGGAAAATCGTCACCGTGGTCTATGAGGACAGCACGGGTGAGTGCTGTGGGGCTGTCAGACTCCACCAGGCCTGGGGCAAGCTCACTCTGCCATGCCCTCTGCAGCTCTCCTGGCTCACAGGGGAAAAGCCCCTGCCCTGCTGCTGCCATGGCTTTGGAAAGCTGCTCTCTTCACCAGACCCTGGGAAGGAGCCCCTGGGGTTTGAATAGTCAATCCCATTTTGCTTCCTGGTTGTGGAACCCATAACACAGCTTCAAAGTGATCCCAGAATCCCAAAATCTGGAGATCACCCAGTCCAATCCCCCTGCCAAGTCAGGGTCACCTGGAGCAGGTGACACAGAACTCTCCAGGTGGGTTTGGGATGTCCCCAGAGATGGAGACTGCAGGCCCTCCCTCCCTGGGCAGCTGTTCCAGGGCTCTGCCCCCTCCATGGACACGAGTTCTCCCTCAGGCTGAGGTGGAACTCGTTGTGTTTCAGTTGATGGCCACTGCTCCTCATCCTGTCACTGGCAGCACTGAGCAGAGTGTGGCACCATCCTGTGACAGCCTTGGGGATATTTGTGTGGGTTGGTGGGATATTTGTCTGGATTGATGGATCCCCTCTCAGCCTTCCCTTCCCCACACTGACCAGGCCCAGCTCCCACAGCCTCTCCTCACAAGAGAGATGCTCCAGACCCCTCATTCTCTCTGTGGACCCCACTGGACATTCTCCAGTAGCTCCTAGATAAACCTTCTAGACAGAATAGAAACAAGGAGAGGTCTTTTCCTGCCCACTCCACAACCAAATTGGCATTCCAAAAGGTATAAGCACATCAAGTGCTGTGTACATGCTCAGCCACAAAAAAGCCTGATATTAAAGAGATTTCATTTGCAGAGGTATTTACAAAGTAAATTAATCATCAATCATCTTATTAACTCAGAGTCAGGAAAGTAAACATGTCAACTTTGATCAGTATAAATAGTCCTTGGATTTGGGGTTAGAGTGGTGCCAGTTAACTCCAGCTCTTTTATTTCCCATCCCTAATGTTTGACGTCGTTACACCACAAGAAATAAAAACACCTTGGCCAGGTTGGACGGGGCTCAGAGAGCACAGGAGATGTTCCTGCCAGGGCAGGGGGTGGCACTGGATGGGCTCAGGCTTTTGCCATGTGCTCCTGAAAAGTAGCTGCAGTTCTTTGCACTGCTGCTTTGGCCTCTGCAGGACACCACACCTGGGCTCCATCTCCAGTTTGTGTGGCAGCAGGAAGCGTTGGGAAGTGCAAGGTCCCAGTCTGATGGGACCAAAGGAGATATTTTAAGGCACACAGTAATTTCTTCCCCTGAAAAGGAGAGGGAAGTGGGTCAGCAAATCCTTTCGGATTTTTGCTTTTCACCATTTGCACTGAAGTACTTTTTGTTGCTGGGAAGACAAACACCAGTTCTCAGTGGGAGGTGAGGATGAGATGAAGGCTTCCCGGACTCCTCCTCCCAAACCTCATTTTCCCTTCTGGAGCTGCCATCCCAGGCACTGCCCCCAGGCTGCACCTTCCCAGCCAGGTGACCCCAGCCCCTTTGTCAGTGAGTGCTGGGAGCCCATTCCCATCAGAATCAGCTCCAGTGGTTTCTGCTCCTCAGCTGGCTCCTGGCCAGGCCCAGCTCCGGGTGCCTGCAGCATTTCCAGCTGAGTGCTCATCATGTTCCATTTTCTCTATTGATTGTTGGTACTAGAAAACCTGCGAGGAGCAGGCCTGGCTCTGCAGGCGGGGGCAGAGCAGCTTTTTCCCAAGCATTGCCAGCACTTGAGAGAAAGCCAGCAGCCCTCGAAGCTCAGGGGGAAGAGGGAGCTTTGTCTTGCCTTAGATGTGCCACTCAACCAGGGGCACTCACACCCCACACAAATATTATCCCCACTCCCAGCAGGAGAGGCAAGAGCTCCTTCATTTTAATAATTTGTTTGATTTTTGTCCAAGAAGCGCTCCTTGCCTGTGTTCTCTCTCCCTCTCTATGCATATTTTTAAGGCAGCCTTTTACTTCCCCTCAGCAGGAGATCAGGAATTTTTTGTGGGTGAATTGCATTCGTGGATAATGCGAGGCTGTAATCACACACCTCAAAGAGCCCTTAACTATCTTCCCTCGGTTTTGGAGGCAGTGCAAATTACACTGGAGTGCTGAATTAGCCAGTCGAGCTGCAGTGTGTTTAAACACTTGGACAAGGCTCTGGCTGAGCTCCACTGGCTTCAGCTGAGGCATGTAAAGCTGTGCCAGCTGAACACCGAGTCTGAGAAATCACCCGTGTTTGAGGGAGTAGAGCTGCATCCCAAAGGATTCTGTAAGAACTCACAGCTGCTGAGTGGTGACACTGGGCCGGAAAGTTAGGAGGAGGTTTCCTCAATTTTATCTTCTTGCTGTTTGGAATTGGAATAATAATGAGCTGCACAGGAAGAAGCCTTATTTGCTTTTCATGTCTCAGTTTAAACATACTACACTATGTTTATATTGTATTACATCAATGCAAACATATCCTGTAGTCAAGCAGTTGAAAACACCTTCCAAAATATTTAGAAGCCAAGTATAAACATGGGAATGAAACGCTTTAACAATATTAGCTAGGAAGCTGGCAAATATGGAGCTAGCAACTATCCTTAGGGAGTGTGAGAGACCCTGTGTAGCTGACAATAAATCCTCGTGGCACGGGATGGTGATTGTGTCATTGCCTGTCATTTGTCAGGTCTGATTCGCCTGCAGGAGCTCATCAAAGCCCCTTCCAGATACAACATCAAAATCAAAATCCGCCAGCTGCCCTCTGGGAACAAGGATGCGCGGCCTCTGCTGAAGGAGATGAAGAAGGGCAAGGAGTTCTATGTGATATTCGACTGCTCGCACGAGACGGCGGCAGAAATCCTCAAGCAGGTACGGGGCACGGGGAGGCCGAGCGCCCCAAAATCTGCCAGCCCCTCTGATCCCGCCTCCTCCAAAACCAAAGGCACCCCAAGGGGCACAGGGGGCCTGTGGGTGCAGGGACAGAAATCACAACAAAAGGTGCACTGACACCCCAGAGAGCCCCACGTGTGCCCACAGGAGCAAACAGCTTTTCTTTCTGACGTGCCATGTCCTGCCTGGCTGGGGACATCACTCCATGTGTTTCAGCTTGTCCTGCTTTAATCAACAGGTTTTTTTTCTTTCCCATCAAAAAGAGAGGCAGAATCAGAAGGAAAATCTATCCTCTAAACTGATGGGAGAGGTGGTTGTGTGAGGGCTGGCCCAGCCTGAGTGTGAGATTTGGGCAGCCACAGCAGGCAAGGACAAACACAGCCTGACATTAACGGGCTGGGATGTTCCCAGGGGCACACAGGGAGTGGTGGGAATTGCAATTTACTGCTGCCACTTGCTGTACATTCCTCGACAATCCAAGTCTCAAGCACAGTTTGGTGACCTGCAAGAACCACCCCCATACATTTTGAGGGCAGCTCCCTTCTTGCTGCACCTCTAGGGATGAGTTGTTATTTCTCCTGCCAGGCAATCTGATGGGATACCCTGATCCCAGAAGAACATCAGACTAACTGCCCATAAAGGTCCCTTTCTGTTCCCATCCCAGAGTGTTTTACTGCAATACTGAAGTTCT
The DNA here is from genome assembly GCF_028769735.1 of Zonotrichia leucophrys gambelii. Classification (NCBI taxonomy): domain Eukaryota; kingdom Metazoa; phylum Chordata; class Aves; order Passeriformes; family Passerellidae; genus Zonotrichia; species Zonotrichia leucophrys. The sequence continues at coordinate 115,992,216 of NC_088169.1, forward strand.
GCAGAGCAGCTTTTTGTGCCCAAGTTGGTAAGGCAAGTTACTGCATTTGTGTGTGGAGCCTAGAATGTTCCTCCCCAGGCTGGAGGAACTTGAATCCTAGATGAGCTGCAGCACACAATCCCTGTGAGCCTTAGGGTGAGATTTCCTGCTCCCAGGAATGCTGTCCTGCAGTAAATGTTAGGATTTCCTCAGTGTGACTGGTTTGAGGTGCAGGGGTGGGGAGGGCACTGCAGCAGCACTGTGTGGGCAGGGGGAGTGGGCTGCCTCCCCACTCTGCTCCCTGCAGGGCTGCCCAAAAGCATTCCCAAAAGGAGATTTGTGGGGGAAGAGTTAAGTTGACAACACAGATTTTGAAGGACCAGCAAGATGAAGGTGCAGATGTCTGGCACCCTGCAGGAGGCACAAAGCTTCCAATATGCCAAGCTGAGTATGGAAAAAAACCCCAAAAAGCAAACCTGGGTGTCAAAAGAAGAGGAGGGAGTGCTGAAAGATGCACTAAAGCAGGGCAAAGCCGCAGAAAAGTTTGTGTGGGATATGGATCAGCTAGACAAGTGACAGGTTGCAGATACAGATAATGCTCTCCAGTGCCTGAAGAACTGGGGGAAGGAGGGGGGATGAAGTGTGGGAGAAAACAGGCAAATTGAGAGAGGTACACCTGTGGGTCAGCGCTGTGGGAGAGGGAGCCACATAAATATAGGCTAGAAGGAAAGGGGAGATGGCTTTTCTGTGGGCTAGCTCTGTGGCTGAGCGTGGATGCTGGCAGCAGTAACTCAGGGGCTGAGCTGCTCCCTGCCAGAGGCAGCTGTGAAACGTGGAGGTGTGCAGGGCTCTCAGTTCCTGAGGCTCTCCTCTGATGGCAGGTTACAGGAAGAGCCCCGCTCATCTCCCCATCCCTGCACTCACAGACCCCTCTGTCAGTGTACCCTGGATGGGAGCAAGACATCAAACCCTGGAGAAATCACTTCAGGGGAACTCTGTGATGTCAGTAGAGAATATTTCTGACTTTGCAAACAATCCAGTAGCTATCACAGGAAAAACAGGTGGTGTTGTTAAATTATATAAGATTTCTAACAGGAGCAGGAGTCAGGGTCACCTGAAGCTGTCCCCAGAGCAGCTCCTTGTGGTCTGTTCTCTGTATTTAGGTAAGGCAGTAGGTGTTTAGTAGCCCATGGGGCAGGGAGGGGACACTGCTTGTTTCCCAGGGAGGGAGGTGCCCAGAGGCTCCTTTGGGAGCAGAAGGATCAGCCCAGAACTCTGCTGGAGCTGTGCTGGCAGCGTGTGCCCCAGGGACCTCCTCACTCCCCTCCTCCAGCCTCTGCTTTACAAAACACCACAAAAGACAGATTTCTGCTCTAATTTCTGCTTATTTATGGCTTCCACTAAACCCCATCAAGCCACGCTTGTTGTGTGCACAACAAGAGCAGGTGGATCAATAACCTGATTCAGCCCAAGTACAGAGCCTGCACTCAGCTGAACAAGCTGTTCCCCTTCTCTCTGACAAGCTCAGGGAGCCCGGATTCCCTCAGCCCCTGCCCAGCCCCACCAGGCCTGGCCTCCCTTGCTGATTATGGCATTCCCCTGGAATACTGGGTGGGCAGAGGGTCTGTGCTCTGTCTGCATTGGACAAGCACTCCCCGAGCAAATTAAATGTGGCTCTTGCCAATTGCAATCTGTTTTATGCACAAAGCCTGCAATTTACCCTGTACACTATTCATGATATTGCCTTTTGTGAGAGGAACTTGGCTGAAGAAGTTGAGTTGTTGTGCTTAACCCGCAGTTTGTGCCAACACACCAGGACCAATAATCTGAGCACAGATTTTACTGCTAGACAAACTCACCTCTCAGAAAGTACATCCCTGCTAACCTTAAATTACCTACTCCTTTCTTCTCACCCCCAAAATACATTTGAGGAAGTGTACTGTATATTTAATCAGGTTTAAGGCTCTCACAGAGCATCCTGTAAAGAGGATGTGACAGACAACGAAAAGAATCATTAATTCAGTTCCTCCAGAAGGCAGAAAAACCAGGTGTCACCGTGGAGTACATTCCTGGTACAGTAATAGAGGTGGGAATAGAAAACTTCAGCTCCTGCTCCTTCCAGGAACCTGGCAGGTAGGCTGGAGCCCACTCCCTGCTAAGAAAAGGCTGGATTAGCTCTATTCCCACTTCCACAGAAACACCAGTGGCACATCCCCTCTCTGTGGGTGAGAAGCAGGGATGGACTGGCCTTAGGAAACAGAGGGGTAATTAATTGGAAAATGAAATGCATTTAATGGTCATGAAATGAAATGACAGCTCGAGTGAGGGAAATGCAGAGTGCAAGCAAGCACAGGACTTGGTGCAGTTCCCACTAATGCACTTGCCCATCATTCCAGTTCCAGCCCGCCTCGAAGGCAGACTGACAATGGATCTAAATGAGGCAGGGCGTTTTTTACAAGATGAACAAATGCAAGTTAGAGCTGGGATGTGATTCAAGCCAAGAACAGGGCACCCAAAAGAGATTTTCAGACATAAGAGAGTATTTTTATCCAGTCTCTGTCAGCTCGCCATATATAATTTGACCACTGCTATTTTCTTGGATTCACTTCGTGGTTCATGACCTGCAGCTGAAAGTGCACAGCTGCAAAGGACAAGGCCCAGGCTCCTGATCTGGAAGGGATAATTAGAGATGGAAGTGTCTTTATCTCCCATTGTCCAAGCATATCTGAGTTTGGCTGAGGAACAAATGTTGTACAGGGAAGGCTGGGCAGGAGATGTACAAGGAGAATATCTGAGGCTGATTTCCCTAGTTTACATTCATCTGAGTTCCACTGTAACTAAAAGCTATTATTATTTAAATAGAACATTTGTATCAGGTGCATAATTATTTACATAATGACATGCAAAGTTATTTAAATAGCGATGAGCAATGAAACCTCATCCCAGTTTCCTGTGGGCAGGCACACAGACAGAGGTGCTGCCTTCCCCTGTCTCTCAGGCCAGCTGCCCTGTGGGAGGCTTTGCCAGGTGCCTCAGGGGTGTCCCAGCCTGAAATCCACCCCAGCTCCGAGCAGGCTTTCACTGTCCTGCTCCTGGGAGCTGCTGTGAGCTGCTGGGATCTGCTGTGCTGCAAACACTCAGCAGGAGAGCCCTGGGCACCCCTGTTTGCACCGGCAGGAGCACCCAGGCAATGGAGGCTTGCGAGTTACTGATGCTCTGGGATGTCCAGCATGATTCTCAGCATTCCTCTTGCTTTTGCTTTGACTTGATTCCATCTCCTGTTTCCCTGCATCAGAGCGTTAAATCGTCCTTTGGTGTGAATTTTGCTTAGCAGCCATATTACCCTTAAACATGAATTATTATTGCAAAATCTGTCTGATCCTGGAATAAAAAGCTCCTATTTAGTATCTAATGCACATGTCAAAGTGCTAAATAGCTTTTAGCTAATTCTCATCCTCAATGACTGAGAGAGGGGAGGACAACCAGTTGAGGCTGTTCTCCTCAGGGGCTTTGTTTCTGTTTGTCCTGGGGTTTGGAGGCTTTCCTTGCTTGTTTGGGCATTTTTTCTGCCTTGTTTTGGGTTGGTTGTGCTTTAAAGAACAAACCCGTAGCATGCCTTCTGCAAGACTTCCCACTGGGCTCTTTGAGTGCAGTTCCAGCTCAGAGGAGATCTGCATCATAAAAATCCCATAAATTTGGCACCTCCTTTGCAAAGCCACAGAAATCCAGTGGCTCCAGGGAGGGGGACAGAGTCCAGCCAGGTCAGCTGGGAAGCACAGCACACAAAAGTTCCCCTGGATGCAGCTCTGCACTGTTATCTGTGCATAAGCAGGGCAGGAGCAGCCGCCTCCAGCTTCTTCTACAGGTAATAAAGGAGCTCCAAGAAACAGAATAGAAGAGGATTAATAAAATCAGAAATAAAAAAGGCAATTTTGATGTGTAAATCCAGTGGAGCATTTCAGTGAAATAGTTGCCTTCTGGCTTGACTTTTAGTGGCTGGAAATGGATCAGTTGTTTGCGATTAACACTGAGCTGGTTTTATTATCTGCTCCAGCTCAGAAAGTTCACGGTTTTCTTTCTCCCTTCCTTTTTCTTTCCTTTTTTTTTTTTTTTCTAATCTGAGGAATTGCTGTAGACAATCCCTCTATTTCCCCCTGCCTTTCAAACAGCTCTTCAGGCACTCCAAAACTGTCCTAAAAGGGTATTAGTGACAGATCCTTGCATTGCTGTGATCAGGACTGAGCAGGAATTAACCTTGGTCTGTGTTACTGTCGTGGCCATGAATTCCTCAGCACTTTCCCAGTTTATAATTCCTCCTCACAAGATGCCAGAGAGGGCAGAATTCTCCCAGACAAGTAGAGGAAGGCTTCAGGGATGTTGTTTCTTCCAAAGTTTCTCCCATCCCAGCTGTTTTGTCACCCTCCTGCTGACCCACATTCCCTATTGGAACAACAGGCGCTTAGAGAAACTTTCTTCTTTCTGTTTTCCTGCTTTACTCCTGAGCCCTCAGCAGTGTCCTGTTCTCACCTGGCAGCAGAATACAAAAACCTGCCCCTAAGCACTTCTCCTACCAACCGTGTTGTCAGCTAATAAATTCATTTTTAGCACTCCCAGACTGCAGACTAAAGGATTTTTAAAATCAGCATCTCGTTATGTCTAGTAATTTTTCTTGTCCTGGAAGTTTTGCTCTCTTTAATCTCTTTCCTGAGCAGAGGTGATAAAAACATCATTTAAATACAACAGGATATTTTTGGCTCCTAAAGTAAAATGTGGGGTTTATTGCAATCAAGCTCTCATGACCTGCAATGTGTTTAACCCTTGCTTTTAAAGGCACTGCAGTACACTGGGAGCTTTCAGAGTAAAGTACCTTCACCTTTCCATCTCCTCCACAGATCCTCTCCATGGGAATGATGACAGAATACTACCACTACTTTTTCACAACCTTGGTAAGGAACACTATAAACATCTGGGGCGGGGGGGAAATTCCTCGGTTTCAGAAAAGACAGCTAAATTCTCCCCTTTTTTAGGAGATCTTTGTTGGCATTAGTCAAGGAAAGCCCTGGAGAATGGGTGCTAACACTCCTTAGGAGTATCAGGACCCACAATTTCTTAAGAAAGCTGTTTGGCCCCATTTCTGGGACTGGCCAACACTTCAATGCAGTGAAAATTAATTGCAGTATGCTGATTAACAGGAAACCATCAGTACAGATGGACTGCAGTGAACAAAATAAAGAGTGAATGGCTTTGCGCTGTGGGCACTGCTGGTTCATCACTGTTTAATTGTTTCATTTACTTACAAAACCACAGAACCACAAACGGATAAAGCACTGAGGAAATTTTGTAACAGAAGTTTTCTTTGATGGCAGGAACACAGCTTGGGAGGGTCCTGCATGGTTCAGCCACCCCAGCTGCCCTGTAAATGCCGTGTGGAGCACATGGAGCCTGTCCATGCCACAGCCTGGCAGAGGTGCCTGGAGAGGCACAGCAGGAGAAATTGGGATTCACAAGCAGCCAAAGCACAGCCCTCACCGTGTCTCTCGGAATTTTCCTCCCCTCAGCTTAGAAAGCAGCTTGACAGTGGCCAGCCAATTCCTCATGTCGGCCTGTCAGAGCTGCAGCACTGCTATAAATTCACATGTGCAGGTTGCTTGCAAAGCAGTTCTGCAGTGGGGAATTGATCTTTTCTCTCCCAACAGCAGCTGTGTGGTGTCACCCACCTCACTGACACAGCTTTGGCTCAGTCAGGTTTCACACGGGAGCCAGGGCGGGCACAGGGGGAAAGCTCCACAATTTCCTTTAGAAATGGTTCTGTTTGTGTTGCTGCTGGCGCTTTAGGACCTGTTTGCCCTGGACCTGGAGCCCTACAGGTACAGCGGGGTGAACATGACGGGCTTTCGGCTGCTCAACATCGACAACCCGCACGTGTCGGCCGTGGTGGACAAGTGGTCCATGGAGAGGCTGCAGGCACCACCCAAGCCTGACTCGGGGCTGCGCGATGGCACCATGACTGTGAGTGAGCCAGGGGGCACGGGGACAGCGAGGGAGCAGCCAGGGGGGCACGGGGACAGGGAGGGAGCAGCAACACTCTGAGAAGTGGCACCAATCACCAGTCAGTGAGCACCAATGCTGCCAGGGGTGTCACTGTGGCAGTAAGTGAGCAGCCAGACTGCCAGGGTGGCACTAAGTGAGCACCAATGCTGCCAGGGGTGGCCCAGGGACAATGCCCCAGCACGGTGCCATTGTTCATCTCAGCCCTGTGCAAACTGAAATGCTGCCTGCCCCACTTCTCCCATCGCCTTCTGCACTGTGCAGCAGGAAACGCAGCAGAAAATGGGACTTCCCCAGCAGGTGCAGGATTTGTGACCTGCAGGGGCAGATCCCACACTGTGGGAAGGGAGTGGCATTTTGAAATGGGTGAAGTGCCCTTTCTCCTCATTTCCATCACTACAGAAGCTCTGGCTTTTGAGAGGTAATTTAAAGATAGATGAGAGGTATCATCAAGGCAGGGAATCAGGATTCCTCCCAGCACTCCCCCAAGGAGGAAAGGAAAGAATAGGAACAATTACAGAGACTGCATGACTCCATTCAGTTTGGCAGGGTGAAGGGTTGCCATCTCTTTGCAGGATGAAATAATGTGTCTCATGGACTGAGTGGAGATCCAAGCGATAAGAAATAGACTTTATTGCAGATGATTGCAGGGAAAATTTGGAAATGTCTTAACATCCTGAGGAGAAATGCATTAAGTGTGCTGTCCCTGGCATTGCACACACTGGTGCTGCTTTGGGCTGGGTCACCATGCTCACTCATACCCAAAGCAGTGAGAAAGCTGTCCCTGGGAATTCCTGATGGGAATCCACACAGAAATCCCCCAAATACAGCACTGGGAAAAGCCAAGTTCTCAGCACTCTTCTGCTCTCCTTGCCATCCCTGACTCTCGTGCTCTCCTTTGCATCTTCATATCTCAGTGTCCTTGATGCCCGGGCAGAGCACTGAGGGGAGCCTCTCCCTCCTTGCTGGGATCATTTCAGTATTCCCAGCAGGTTCCATTATTGCCCAGGTTGATGGAGAGCTGCACCACTGCTGCATTTCATTTGGCAATAAGGCTGTGACAGGCGGCAGAGTGCACGGAGATCAGGACTGTACATCCTGTTATTAACTCAGGATTTATCCCTCCTAGTTCATGCTCTGCTGTTTGCCCTGAAAGCAGCTTGTGGGAAGTCAGCAGGGCACAAGCAAGACAGCTCTGAGTTCACGTCCTGCTGGATGCCCAAGCTGCACCCAGAGGCACAGCTGGTCTAATGAGATCTCTGCCTTTCTTTGCAGTGGCTTAAGCAGCACACAGAAATGAGAAAAACAAGTTCCAGGACTGGCTCTGCCATAAAAGCACACAAGTCAGGGTGAGGTGTCTGGGAAATGAGGTGACCTGTTGCACCCCACAGCCCTAAACAGAGCCACGGTGAGGGGAGAAGTGACAAGCCAAGGGAGGTGGCACAGCTCCCCACTGCCACACGAAGCAGGGCCCAGTGACAAGTGGCACAAGGACAGGGCTGAGCAGCCAGGCCTGGCAGTGCTGCAGCCACCGTGGGCTCAGGGCAAAGCATCAGCACTGCCAGACAGAGCAGAGCAAGCACAGAGGAGCTGTCTCACCGAGCATCTCCTCCCAGGCTCTCTGGGACACAGGCAGAGCCAGTAAAATCCAGCCCTGACGCCCAGTCCAGTGTAAAACTGAGCTCTGCTGACATTGATAGGAATATTTCCATTGGTTTTGTGGGATTTGGGGTCAGCCCTTGATGCCCTGAGTGTGCTTGGAACAACTGTCTGCTGTGAGACACTTCACAGTGAGAGCAGCTGGCATTGTCTCCTCCTGCTTGACTCATCACTCACAATGTTTTCTCTTCTCACCATTTGCTCCCATTGTGGAGCATTATTTTGGGCAGATTCTGACAAGCACATCAAGACCAATTCCTCTTCTGCTCTATCTTAAGATTAGTCCTTAAATTCAGATACACTTGAGCAAAACCCTCCAATACTGGGACCACTGATGCTGTTGTAATTTAGTCAAGTAAATGGAACAAACAAAGAAGCAAATGTGTTAATTTCCCTGAGGAATTGCATGGAAAAGAAACAGAAAACTGATCAGCTCTGTAGTTCCTATAAAGGAGTCAGTTTCTCATCTGCAGAATTGCTGCCTTTTTCCTTCAGGCCCCAGTTTAATTATTCATTAGGTTTACCTGGAAGGTAATTTGTGCAGCATCATTAGGGAGACACAGCCATTCCCACCTCACTGTGGGAGCACTGAAGCCCAGTGCAGGTGGAGGTGAGACTTTTCTGAGGTGGCAAAGTGGGACAGAGTGTGTGATGTCACTTTGAGGCCGTGCCATTAAACCCACAAACCCTCTCTCAAAAGAAACACACACTGGGGCACAAAGAGCACCCAGTAATTGTGGTATCTGAATATATGGGGTAATATTCCAGGACCCAAGGCTGTAGTGGGAAGTTAGATGTGTGAGTCCAAGTTAATCCTCCCAAAACCACACCTCCAAAGGACATTTCCCCTCTCTCTAGGGCACCATTGCACACATTTGTGCCAAAGGGCAGGATCCTGGAGGGCAGCAGATACCTGGGCAGTGGGATGTGTTCCAGGTGATCAGTGGGATTGGTTTCCCTGGAAAGCAGGGCCAGCCTGTCCTGTTGGGAAGACAAGTGCCATGAGAAGAGTGGCTCATACACCTGGCACTTCTTAGAGCCCCTCTCCAGCCTGCCTGGGACCCCGGACCTCCCTCTCGCTGTAGCTCCCCGGCGTGGTTTCCCTCCAGTGTGAAAACACTCCAAAATAACGCGGAGAACTGGATTGGGGTGCTCCTCAGGGCTCCAAGGCGAGCCCAGGAGAGGTTTTCCCTGCGAGGAGCCTCGGGCAGGGCTGGCAGCAATGGGGAAAGGCAGTGCCTCACTCGGGGCTGTGTTTGGGCACAGCAATGGGCAGTACCTCACTCAGGGCTGTGTTTGGGCACAGGGTAGGCAGTGCCTCACTCGAGCTGTGTGTAGCAGTGCCTCACTCGGGCTGTGTGTGGGCACAGCAGCGGGCAGTGCCTCACTCGGGGCTGTGTTTGGGCAGTACCTCACTCGGGGCTGTGTTTGGGCACAGCAGTGGGCAGTGCCTCACTCGGGGCTGTGTTTGGGCACAGCAGCGGGCAGTGCCTCACTCAGAGCTGTGTGTAGGCAGTGCCTCACTCGGGGCTGTGTTTGGGCACAGCAGCGGGCAGTGCCTCACTCAGGGCTGTGTTTGGGCACAGCAGCGGGCAGTGCCTCACTCGGGGCTGTGTTTGGGCACAGCAGCAGTCAGTACCTCACTCAGGGCTGTGTTTGGGCACAGCAGCGGGCAGTGCCTCACTCGGGGCTGTGTTTGGGCACAGCAGTGGGCAGTGCCTCACTCAGGGCTGTGTTTGGGCACAGCAGCGGGCAGTGCCTCACTCAGGGCTGTGTGTAGGCAGTGCCTCACTCAGGGCTGTGTTTGGGCACAGCAGCGGGCAGTGCCTCACTCGGGGCTGTGTTTGGGCAGTGCCTCACTCAGGGCTGTGTTTGGGCACAGCAGCGGGCAGTGCCTCACTCAGAGCGTGTTTGGGCACAGCAGCGGCAGTACCTCACTCAGTGGCAGTGTTGGCACAGCAGCGGGCAGTGCCTCGCTCAGAGCTGTGTGTAGGCAGTGCCTCACTCAGGGCTGTGTGTAGGCAGCACCTCACTCAGGGCTGTGTTTGGGCACAGCAGCGGGCATGCTCACTCGGGCTGTTTTGGGCACAGCATGGCAGTGCCTCACTCGGGCTTGTTGGCACAGCAGCGGCAGTGCTCACTCGGGCTGTGTTGGGCAGTACTCACTCGGCTGTGTTTGGCAGACGGAGGCTGCGCTGATGTACGACGCCGTGTACATGGTGGCCGTGGCCTCGCAGCGAGCGGCCCAGATCACCGTCAGCTCCCTGCAGTGCCACCGCCACAAGCCCTGGCGCTTCGGGCCCCGCTTCATGAACCTCATCAAAGAGGCAAGTGCAGAGCCCTCCCTCCCTTCCTTCCTTCACTTAATGTCTGTTGTGGATGTTGTCGATGATTTCTACAAATGTGAGGTAAGCACAACAGTGGAACGAAAAGTGAGTCTGTAGCTCTGTCCTTGCTTCGCTGTGCAATTCCAATTGTATTGCAGATTGTTTGATCAGGGATCAATATCCAGAAAACATTGCAGCCAGTATTTCTAAAGAGGGAAATTGCTTCCTGAACCATGACTGAGCTTGATCCAGAGATGTCTTAAAAATGCTCACTTTAGTTGAAATGCCTTCACTCTTTCAAAAGTCCCGGTTTTGTTTTGATTTTCAAATGGAAATCTTTCCTTTAGGGAGGTGTGGAAATGAAAATTGGAAATCAGGTGGAGCATCCCAGATATGTTTTACCTTTTCCTCACCTCAGTCCCTGCGTTTGAAGAATAATTATAATGGAATTGAAAGATAACAAAAGACTTTGTCTCAGTGAATGCCCCTGCAGTGATGGCCTCCTTATTTTGGGGGATGCTGAGTATAAAGCTAAGGGGTCCTGAAGCCTAAACCAGAACACTTTGCCCAAGAGTAGCAGATGTACCCCAGCAGATCAATTCAAAGCCTGAACAGTGACACAACTCTCATTTATCATGGACAAGCAGCTCCTCTTGCATTGAGTGAGATATGGGAGCTAATTACTGATGGCCTTGCAAATAGAGTCTCTCTCATGGTCAGTAAAACACTGATTTAAACACTCTGAGAGTCTTATCTTCCTTATGTAGCCAAAAAAGGTGGTTGTTAAAAGCAGAGGATAATGTTTAACAAGAGCATATTGAGTTTCCTGTAAAGCCTAAAACATGAGTTGGAAACAAATAGCAAATACATTTGGACCCCCAATCATGTTAGGGTCTGGTTTGTTCAGCAGGGATAGAGGAAAACTTTATAATTAGGAATCAGTGAATAGGTATGGAGAAAACAAAGTCAAGGAGGCAGAGCGATAGCTGGGCCCACATAGGCAGAATTTAATTGTCCTGGGTTTTGATGTGGTGCTGACATTCTGTGAAGGCATTTTGCAGACTGATCTAAAGACAAATATTCAGTACTCCAGACTAAATAGACCAGTTTCAGACAAAGAATTTGCCTGCAGTGATTCCTGCAGATGCTGGAGTTAACAAGTGCTTCAGTGGCTCCCTGGTGAGTTTTTGCATTTTATTTTGGTGCTGGAAAGAACTGAGGTCACCTCATTTGCTTTGTGGGCCAGCTCTATGAAATGTCTGAGACCAAGGCTCTGCAGCAGCCCATTAAGGAGTTTTTAATGAGAAGTAAATCCTTGTCAGAAGCTGTGTCTCTCAGTGACCCAGTGCCATTCACAGCTGAGGGATGTTCCAATCTTGGAGCCTTCTGGAGGCATTTGCAGGGAGTGCCCCTTGCCCTGCTCAGAGGGAAGAGGAGATGTTCTCTGTCTGCAGACAACAGAAAGGATGATCCTGCCTTTTCTGAAGGAAAAATGGGGGTAAACATGAAATATGTTTATAATTGAATGATCCAGTTCTGCTCATGTCCCCTCTAAAGCACAAGATAAGGCCCCAGATTATGATTGTTTTTCAATTATCATCAAAACCAGTGGGAGCTTCCCTTGTTCAAACCCAGCCACAATGAAAGGAACAACTGTAGAGAGAAGGATGGAGATGCAGGTTGGATTCTGAGGGACTGTTAAATGGCCTCAGGCAGAATCACAGAGAAAGATCTCAGAGACTGAAAGAGATCTGAAGAGATTTCAGCTCCTGCTGAGTTTCTGAGGAGATCCATGCCAAGCACTGAGACCAGGAGGGAGAGCCATCCATCTGCATTCAGTACTGGAAGGAGAGGGGACTGGAGGCTTCTCATTACAGTAAAAGTAGAAATTTAAATTATGACAGAAGGGAAAGCAATCCATCTGCAGAGGGATCCATCAGTTTGTTGTGTTTCTGACTGGCAGCAGCTCCAAACACAAGAGCACAAAGAATCTCATAAGAACAGAACATTTCTGTTGTTTAATGGTCTTTGATTACTCCCAGAGTCAGCATGTCAGAGTGCTTTCCTGGGAGTGTTTTCCTGCAGAGTGGAATAAATAAAAAGGAGAGAGCAGTACAAGAGCCTGATGCCACAAGAGCCAGGAAATCTCCCCTGCTCTCTGAGACAGGGGCTGTGGGGCAGCACTGAAATCTTTGTGCAATGACTGGGAAAAGATGACAACATCTTGCTCCAAACCATGAAATAAAATCTCTTCTGCTGCATCTTTTTTATTGCATTTTAGCCCTGAGCAGTGACAGGGTCTGGGGGTGCTGGCTGGATTTCTTCTCTGGGCTCTGGTGCTACAATATTCAGCTACATCAAATTGAAACAGCTGTTTACTTTGGTTCGGCTTCTCTCACCAGATAATTTAATAGTAACACTTGATTCACTCTCACTAAAACAATCTTTTTTCTTTGTTTCATTTCTCATAAACTTTACTGCTAGTCCATGAAGTGCATTTCTGCTCTGAGCCTATTAGTGGCTGCTGCTTTGACCTGAAACCTCTTAATGAGGAGAGCAAACAAAACAACTGCCTGACCTGCATCCCATGGTGCTTTATTAGGAAATAAAGCTCAGCTTCCCGAGAAGACAATGAGGCTGAGGGCAATGTCAATATGCATTCTTACTCTGAAATCAAATTTCAAGTGGAAAAACACTTATTTATGGAATTATCTATGCCCAGATTGCAAAGTAATTGCAGGATTGCATGCTGGGAATAAATACATATTGAATTGATGAAAATTGATAAAAAATTATCTGCCAGGGTACTGGCACTGTGATATCCAAAATCAAAACAAGCTGTTTGACAAAAAGATTGCATATATTTTCTTCCATTCTGTTTTCAGCTCATTAAATGTTTCCTGGGCAATAGATTTGTTTATAAAAAGCAAGCTAGAATCATTATAAAGTGACTTTATCTGAATGCATGGAGGATGTTTTGATATTTGCTACACAGAACATTTTTTCAGGACATGTTTAATATATCCAGGCTTACTCAAACACAATTCACAATTTTCCCTGTTCACAGTCCACTATAATCCCATCCCTCTGGCCGTGGAAAATGCCCCTTTCTGCCTCTCACTGCATCTCCATTCCAGTGCTGCTCAGGGAAGGGCCAGGACTTTTCCTGGACCTCTTCCAAGAAAAGAGGCTGTGGAGCATCATAATTCTCAGTTTATCTCCACAGATAAAGCCCTGTGCTGGCGAGTGCTGAAATTCTCTTTATTCCATCAGTTATGCCAGATTTGGAGCAGGATAATGGCCAAGCCATATCCTAACTCACTGAATTCCATAATCCTGGGGGATCTCTGGTAATAAGAGGATTAATTGTGGGGGCTGACAAGTTGATGTGTGGCTCATCACACACGATTTCCACTCCAAGAAGAAGCAATATCACTGTCACTCCAATCTGGCAGCTCTCTCTGCAGTTCCAATAAAGCAGGGGCTTTCTCTTCCCAAAGGAAAGAAAACCAAAGGAAAATTAAACTGGTCTTGGTCAGTAGCATTTTGGTTATTATTTATTGATTTATTATTTATTATTATAGAGGTATTGTTATTTATGGCCTTGGGAGGTTTTGTTACATAAGAGAAACCTGAGGTGTTGTGAGCATTGTAGGTTTAAGTGTTCCTAAGTTTTTGAATTCTTCATTCAAGTGTCAGGTACCATCAAAGCCCTCATCAGAAATTGGGAATATTGGTTCCTTCACCCCTGTGATTAATTAGCAATGTACATTAAATCAATAACTGATGTTCATTTTGCCTAGGAACTTCTGATAATAAAGAGATTATAACCTCAAGAATTAAATATATATGCCATGGGTCAAAATAACCCCAGGACAAAACAGAGCAGGCAGGAGAATATTCTTATCTCCAACTAGACTTCACTCCAGCTTGTGAGTGTACTCCTCTCTCAAGGAACAGTCCAGTGAGTGATTTCTGACCAAACTCCCATTAAAGCCAGGGAAAAACCCAGCTGATTGCTTGCCTTTAGGGGAAAGTTTCCAAATATTCAAGTTACACTTAGACAGCAAGAGAAGGGAAAAAGAGAGAGCCAATAAAAAATACAGGTGTGTTCTACAAAATAAATAACTGATCTGGTCTGTTAGGGGAATTTCTCGAGTCAGTTTGGACACCTCTCCCAGGGATGCACAGGGTGGGATGGTTTGGTGTCTGTGCAGGGCAGGGGCTGGGCTGGGTGATCCCTGGGGGTCCCTTCCCCCTCAGGACATTCCATGAGTCTCTGATAGGTCTGGAAGGAGCTGAACTGATCAATTCTGGGATGGAACTGTTGATTGGCTCTGGCTGGAATGGGGGCTGCTGCATCGATCCAAGATGGTGAAGAGGAAATTGATACAGACCTGTGATGGGTGGGAATTGATAAAACTCCTCTGGAGTGTTTGACCTTGGAGGCTGAGTCAGCTCTGTTCTCCTGATGTTGTAATTTCCCATCAAGCTATTGATAGGGATTGTAACTGGAATATTTAACCCCAGAGCTCAGCTTGTGCTTTCCCCACAATGCTCATCCTTTCCAGCAGTGGAAGCAGGGGGTTCCACAGTGAAAACAGGGGGTTCCACAGCTCTCAGTAGGCTGCTTGGTGTATTTTGGCCATGGAGGTGCCTGCCAGCTCTGAAGCTGTGTCTGTAACCTGTCTGTCCGCTCCCTTCTCGAGGCTCAGTAAGAAGGGGTCTGAGCAGCTGCTGACAGTGATGCTCTTTGATCAATTACCTGATCAGGCTCCAATTCAGCTTTTATTATGTCCTGTAACACTCAATGTGTCACCAGAAACATAAAATGGGCTATAAATCCTGCGTGTGAAAGCATGAAATCCCATCCCTGTGATACACACAGATGCAGCTCCTGGCTTTTCAGGAAGTTCTGCTCCATTTCAGTTTGTTAATTAGCAAGAACTCTGCATATGATGCTTTCTCTGTTTTGGTTTAGAAGCAATAAAATAAAATTCAGAAATTAAATTCAGAATTCAGATGGTATCTGAAGCGTGTTCCTCACCATTAGGATTTTAAAATCCCATCATCATTTACCATTTCTGAGAAACACTCCCTGAACCTCCTGAGAAACTGATCTCCAAAGAGCAGATTTTATAAAATGTTGCAACTTTATGAAAAAGAGATGGGGGCACATCAGAGGAATAAAAAGACAGGCTGGAAAAAGGGATGTTAGAGATTGAAATTCATCCATATGTGTCCATATTCATCCATATGCTATCTATCTTGATTATATCATTATCATTAATAAGTAATAAATAACCCTGCAAGTGTTTCACTGTTTACAGCAGAGACTTGTGTATGCTCCCAAGTCATTAAGATGGAAAATCTCACAGCAAATTTGTTGCACTGATGCTTTTCCATTCTTATGTTGCTTAAGTGTGTATCCAAGTGTGTATTTTGTTTCCACAAATTCCACATGCACCAGATTTGCCTGAGGCATGTGGTGAGAACTCCCCAGCATCCAAGATTAAATCCTGCAGATTCAGGGCTGGAATTCAGATTAAGCAGAGACGGGGGACACCAGTCTGTAAGTGCGATTTTTAATGCAGCTTTACTTCTGTCCTCTGTCTCCAATAAATTAAATGAGGCAAGGAACGATGTGTGGTGGAAAAGCTTGTAATTTAAAATTATATGGCTGACACACACGAAGGAGCAATGCCATCATTTATCGTCAGCTCTCCTTGTATCTCTGACAAATTTAATCTAATGGGGGGCCTCCCAAAAATAGATTATCAAGATTGGCTGCACTTTTAAACCCATCACTTTGTTTTATGGATAAGCACCAGCTCTGGGGACAGAATGGGCTGGGAGGGAGGGAAGGAGATCTCATTTCAAACAGGCTTGGTGGGAGGCTCGCAGGACCAGGAGACTGAAACTGTAGTGAGTTCCTGTGCAGTGCACAACTGCCCTGGCTTTGGGCAATATGATTCTCCCTTTCTCTTTGGTCAGTCTGCATTTTTTTCTCAGTACCACACATATGTAAATCAATCTATGTAAACTCTCACAGACTTGTGCCTGGTTGCAAAATGCAGAACATATCAGAAAGAAACTAAACAACAAAAAAAAGGGTTTTGTCAGAGTAGCAAAGCCATATATGCTTGAAAGCCCCCAGATGTGGAAGTGATCCGACGCCGTGGTGTATTTGAATTACAGTTGTTGTTGTTAACAGCCCCTGTCATGGGCTCAGAGCGGCTCCTGCTGGGTGCCACAGGCAGGCTGTGTTTGTGTCCCCAGGCACGGTGGGAGGGCCTCACCGGGCGCATCACCTTCAACAAAACCGACGGGCTCAGGAAGGACTTCGACCTGGACATCATCAGCCTCAAGGAGGAAGGCACGGAAAAGGTAAAAAACACGGCCTAAAGTTCATTTGACAAGGGCATGGTTCCTCAGCTGAACCTCCTGTGACTGGGGTAAAACCCCCACCATTCTCAAGTGGTTTGAGTCAGAGTTAAAGCAGAGCTGCTGAGATTGGGTTTTTATTGTGCAGAGCATTTCCAGGTATGGGAGAGGAATGTGGGGCAGGCAATATTGTCTAATGGAAAGAATCATCCTCAGTGCACCTCGTTTTCAATTCTTGCCACTGCAGCTGTGGCTGGTAAATTCATACCTAGAGATAGATAAATTTATCTAGCAGTGCACAGATGAATGTGACATGAGGGAGACAGGAAAGAAGGTGCTCGAGTAACAACCTCCACGAAGAGGAGTTGCTGGGAATTCTCCAGGTTTCTGGGGCTGGATTTGCTCTCTTTCCCTTTGCCAGCCCTCAGCCAGCGATATGGGCTGCCCTGGGGGCGGCAGCTGCGGGTGTCCCCAGCCCCAGCCCAGGGGACAGCAGCTCCCGAGGCTGCTGGCCCTTGCTCTGCGTGCTGGCTCAGCTCGGGGTGGGGATTGCTGATGGGTTAATGGAGAATTTAACTGTAATTGCTCCCACACAGCTCTCCAGACAGCTTCTCTTTTCATTTTTAATGAAGCACTCTGTTTGTTTTTCCCTGTACCAAGGCTGCTGGCGAGGGTTCTAATCATTTGTATAAAGTGTGGAAGAAGGTTTGTACACAGACAGGTGATGCCAAAACCCTCTGGGCTGGGTCTTCTCACTCAGCCTTTGGGTTTTAATGGTGACTCCCCTATTGCAGTTTAGAGACAACAGTCTCTCTGAAAGCAGGAATTTTCCTGGTAGGATAAGTTTTTCTCCACTTGAGACACTGTAATTGCAAAGACTAAGAAGATCTTGGCAGGATTCAGCTTTTTCACCAAATTCAGGGGGGTTAAATTATTATTTACCCCCCCTGAATTTGGGGGGGTTAAATTGGAGCTGTGCTTTTCCCATCCTTGAGTAAAGGCCCCTGCTGCAGCAAAACCATTCCTTTTCTCCTGTGCCATCCTTCCTGATTCACCTAAAATTTACAGGGTAAAATTACAGTATTTTGGATGTGTATTGGCACCAGCTCCAAAGTCTGGCTTAATGTGCAGGGCTGGGGGCGTTTTTCCCCACACAAACCTCTCAGTGCTGGCAGTGTTCGAGCATTATTGCCTCAAAATTTGGATGAGTGTGTTATTAGCTCCTTACAGAAAAGAATAGAGATGATTAAGTGGGTGCTGTCATTCACTAACATATGGAAATTGGAACTAAGCTTGTTTATAAAAGATGTAAATTACCCCAGGAATCTCATCCCTCTTTGAACATAAGGTGCTTAAAACACAAAAGTGGGATTTGGAGACCAGCTCCACGCACTGCTCCCCACAGGACTTACAACCCCTGGTTGCTGTTCTAGGAGGAGAAGATAAAAACTGCATCCACTAAGTCTGAAGTGTTCTGCAGTCATGAGACAGAAACTTTTTGTAGTGCTTAGAATTGTATTTTGCCCGTGGTCCACACAGATCTCATTATTCCACACCCCTCCCTCATGCACAGTGTAGAAAGGTTTTGGGTTTGTGCTGTTTCTGTGAGAATAGACCGGTATAAAACATCCTCTACAAGCCTGCCTGTGTTCTCATGGAGCACATGCATCCTTAATAACCCAGTTTAATCTCCAGCAGATCAGGCTGAGGCACAAAGGCCCTCTCCCCTCCTTCCTGGGGAGTAGATCATCCCCTGACACACAGAAGCAATCTCCCCTTGGGCTGCGGGCATCTCGTGCTCTGCTGAGCTGATTTGAACCAAATTACAGCTGTTCAGAGCAGGGGCTCGCTGGGGAGGGCACGTGGCACTGTCACACTTGTCACTAAACTGCAAAACACCCCTGAGCTCCCCAGTGATGTCCTACCTGGTGTGGTCCTTCCTCCTCCCCGGTGCCCCTCCGGGCAGGGCTGTCCCTTTGCCCAGTGCTCTCCTGGTGTTCTGTGTGTGCTCTGTGACTCTGCTGCTCCCTGGTCTCATGGCTGTCTCCTCCTTCCCTGCTGCCAGACAACAAACACGTTCCCAGTCAGTAACAGGGAGCAGAAGGGCTCATCCGCCCTGGTGCAAATCCAAGGACATTGATATTTACTGTATTCCTGGCTCAGGCTGCCATAATAGCCAACATTTTATCTCCTTTGTAAATCTGTGCACTTTCCAGATCAGCTTGCCAACTGATCTAGTTTTGGAAACAAAGGGAATGACTGACAAATGCTTGGCATAAACTTTTTTTTAATGGCGTGGGTATCCCCATTAAGAATTTGGAAAAAAAAGTTTGTGAGGCGCAAAAGCAGTGGCACCTGGGGACACAAACCCCAAGTTTGCTTGAAATGGTTGTGCTCTCCACAGTGCCCAGCATAAATCAAACTGCCTGAGCCAGCTCCTTGCCTGGAGCTCCTCACATCAGCCCTCAGCCAGGCTGGGCATGAAAATCCACAGGCAAAAACACAGGAGATGCTTCCAGCCTGCGTTTAAAGTTGGGTAAATATTGATGTGAAGAAATAACATGGTTATAATTTCTGCCCCACAGCGTAGATCCAAATCCACTGAAAGGACAAATATCTTCCCTGGAGGCTTTGGATTGGGCAGTAAATACTGGAAGTTTTCACTGTCTCCAGGGCTGGAAAGGAATTTGCCTTTGGCCACTGATGTTTGCTGAGCAAATACTGCTCAGGGTGTGAAATGTACCACCTTGATGGCTCTGGCACATCCAGGAGTCCAGGAATGACAGAATAATCTTTGCTGAACCTGCTGAAGGCACAGGGCAAGCAAAAGGCCAGTGCATCCATCAGTCACTTCCAGGGTAGCTATTCAGGCTTTTAACCTGTTCTATCAGAACAGAGAGGTCTTGCCACATGTCTCAACTCCTCCATCGACAAAATTTTTTAAAATCCCATAAAAATAGACATTTGACTTTTATTTTAGCAGGGAACAAAGCCAGCCTGTTCCACTTTGGTTGCCAGCTTGCCACCCCAGCACTGCACTGCCAAGCCTCACACTCTCAGTGCTCCTGGGTTTGCATTTATGCATTTTGCAGTCATTGCCTGGGGTTTCTGGATCAGCCCGTGGTGCTGCTGCCCTGTTCTAGCACTGGCTCCCTTCCTGAGTGAGCCCTGAGGGCAGTGCTCTGGGGGTCTGGGGGATTGGGGCAGCCTCTGAGCCGCTCTCCTGTGTGCAGATTGGGGTGTGGAACTCCTACAGTGGCCTTAACATGACGGACAGCAACAAGGACCGCTCCACCAACATCACGGACTCGCTGGCCAACCGCACGCTCATCGTCACCACCATCCTGGTAAGGCTGCCCCAGCTCCATTGGGGCTCAGCATCCACACACACACACACGAGATTGGCTCCACAACACCACACTGCCGCTGGAAGGCTCCCAGAGCCTCTGCCTCCAAAACTGTTTCCCCTTGTCCGGCGTTTCAGACAAGCCCTGCGCACTTTTCCTCCCAGAAGAAGGAGCACACACAAACGCTCAGCTTTGCAGTCACTGCTCACACAGCCTTTGTTTTACTGGAAATGAGACAAGGAGGGCTGAAGGGAAGTGGTAAACAGCAGACAGACAGATTGAGTCATTGTGCTTACATTGTGTGAGGAATGGAAAAGGTTTAACTGGGTATTTGGGAGCTGCTCTGCATTGTGCTCTCTGCATGCCCAGTAATGCCCCTTTTTTTCAATTGCTCTGCCTAGTTCCTCAGGAGGGAAAGAGCTCAAAGGCTCCTTCTATACTGTGTGTCTACTACTCCTACACAGGTGTTTTGCCACATTAAACTGTTTGCCCAGATCTTCTCCTATCCAAAATCCTGTAAAAGGGAAAGCAAAAATGTACTTTGCAGTCTGCCTTTGCTGTTCTCCATTCCCTCTTCGCTCCATTTGAAGCTTTTTCTGAGTAAAGACTTATTTTTCACAGAATACAAAATGCTAGTTTCCCCTTATGGGGTTTTTCCTGTTATTTAGGATCCTCTGTCCTTCAGTATCCCTTCCTGTCCCTTGGAGTGGGACAATGCAGGGTCCAGACCCTGGGTCAGAGTTTGGAGCTGCTGGGCACAACTGGCATTAAAGCTCCTGGGAGCCCCAAATGGTCCATTCTACTGAGAATTAGGGCCCCTATGCTCATCACTAATTCATTCAGTGAGTTTGTTAACACACCTAGAAGAGCTTTTAATGCACACAGTAAATTGCTGGTTTCCATGTACTTGCAATCCCTGTGGAAAATATTAGCATTGTGTAGAGAAAGCGATCTAACCCGAGCCCAGGCTCACATCTCTCCCTGCCTGTGTGCTGTGTTTTCCTGCAGGAGGATCCCTATGTGATGTACAAGAAGTCTGACAAGCCCTTGTATGGCAATGACAGGTTTGAGGGGTACTGCCTGGACCTGCTCAAGGAGCTGTCAAACATCTTAGGCTTCATCTATGAGGTCAAACTCGTTTCTGATGGCAAATACGGAGCCCAGAATGACAAGGGAGAGTGGAACGGGATGGTCAAGGAGCTCATAGATCATGTAAGACTGAACCCTTCTCTCTCTGTCCTCCTTTCACCTGGGGTATTCTGTATCTGAAATATTCCCTGTGGTTTTCACCTCCTAGAGCCACTGCTGTGTCTGTTTTGCCACCCATCAGAGTAGGAACGTCTGAATGAGCAGTTTGCAGGTGTTGGGGGGAAATGTCCATCTGTGGCCAAGTCCCCCTGCCTTGTAAAAAGAGGAAATGGAATGTCAGCCCCCTAAAATACCCTAGAAATGTTAAATTCTGTTGAATTTGAGCCAAAAGTGATTTATTTTTTAATGCTCAGGAAAGAAATGGAGGGAATTGTGGTGAGTTTGCAGAACATGAAGCAGATGAGTGTTTTCCCTTTTGTGCTTCCAGAAAGCTGACCTGGCTGTTGCTCCTCTCACCATTACCTATGTCAGAGAGAAAGTGATTGATTTCTCCAAGCCCTTCATGACACTGGGA
This sequence comes from Zonotrichia leucophrys gambelii, assembly GCF_028769735.1. Lineage (NCBI taxonomy): Eukaryota > Metazoa > Chordata > Aves > Passeriformes > Passerellidae > Zonotrichia > Zonotrichia leucophrys. The sequence goes on from NC_088169.1 coordinate 116,013,623, forward strand.
ATCAGCATCTTGTACCGGAAGCCCAACGGGACCAACCCTGGCGTTTTCTCCTTTTTAAACCCTCTCTCTCCAGATATTTGGATGTATGTTCTCCTGGCCTGCCTCGGAGTCAGCTGTGTCCTCTTTGTCATTGCCAGGTAAGGCTGGCACAGAGTTCTGGATGCACCCACAGCCTCTCCCCTCACAGGTGCTGGATGGGCTCTGGAGCACCATCCTCAGGGGGTTATCCAGTCCTAAAACCTTCCTGCAAAGGCTTGGTCTTTTCTCATCAACACTGCCTTTCTGTATTGCACAATAAAGGACCCAAAAGGTGCACCTGGTTTTGCTGGAGGCCCAACCTCAGAGGTCTCTTCCACCCAAACTGGTTCTGTGCATGAGAGGAGAGGCCACGGGCTGACCTCCCAGGGGTGGCCTGAGGTGAAAGAGGAGTTTTTCCCTCCCCAGCAGCTGTGGGGCTGTGTGCAGTTACTCACCGCTTCCCACAGGCTCCTGCTGTGCCTCACTGCGCCATAAATAATAACTCCACTGTACACAGCCCATGATCTCAGTCATGGCTAATCTTAAATCTGCTCCTCTCTGGCAGATTGACTTTTCTGCACTTGTGTGCCAAGACTGAAAACATCCCCCAGCCCTCTGCACCTCAGAACAATGGAAGGAAACACAAATGCTTTCCTTGAGCTGATGCCTGAAAGCAGTGCCTGGTTAGATTCAGCTGCATGGAGTGAAGAAGTGAAATTGTGCTCATGTTAATTTAGATTTATACATTGTAACCCAAGCTGCTCTCAAAACCCCCATCGAGACCTGTCTGTGTCTCCAAATACACCAAGATTTCTGTAAGATTTGCAAAGTTTTTCAGCAAATATTGTTTGCTTTTAATAACCCCAGAAAACCATCCACTTCTTAGCACTGTCACAGTAAATTACATGGCTACCCACATTTTGACATCAGTTCCTGGAAAACAAATACTTGGGAATAATTTGCACAGACTGGTATAATCCTCCTGTCATTTCTTTCAACTTTTCAGCAGCTGAATAATTTCTCATTTGTCTCTGAGCCTTACATAGCCCTGTCATTGTTACATTAATTTTTAAAATCAAACACTGAAGTTTTTATCGCTGTGAAGGGTTGCAGGCTGGCAAAGCTCTGTTCCAAGTACACTGCCAGTGGATGAACAAGGTGTTTTCTGCCAGAATTTCCCCTTCTGCTAATGCCATCTCAGCTGTGCTGTTACGTCAGTGAAGGTAGAGCCAAGTAGCTGAGTCAATAATGTCACACAGACCCTGTGGATAAAGGTGCTTGGGTGACCTTGAGCATCTCAACTTTATCAGAAACCTCAGCACAGCTGCTGCTGGAGAGGGAGAAAAGCAGGGGGGGAAAGGCCAGGAAAGCAGAAGGTCTGAGCAGTGAATTCTGCTGAACTGTAAACCAGAGCTCAGCGCAGCAATAGAAACACAAGAAGAAAATCAGCTTTTGTTTTGAGGTGTAAAAGAAGCATACACCCTACTAACACATTGAAATCGGTAGCCAGGGCTAGGAAAACCTTCCCAGTCTGGAAGACAAGGCTTTGCTGCCAGAATTTCATGGCACTTTTTCTATTTCTGTGATAGAGATATTTCTTTCCAGTTTGCTGAATGTTTTCTGAAACCGAGCAAAATTCCAGCCAGGCAGGTCAGGCAGAGGGATTTATTCTTCTTCCTGCCCCGTGTGAACGCTGTGGGGGGAACTCTTCACTCCTAGGGCTCTTGGAAACCTACTGGTCCTAATTGGAGGTCTCTTGTGAAGGATGTGTTTCCCTCTGTGTGCATGAGCTGAGTCTGGTCACTCCACAACACCTGCTTCCATTATTGCAGCAGAAATCTGAAACATCTAACTTGGGAATTGCTTTTCTTTTGATGGGTGCATGCAGAACTGCTGTAACTTGAACCTGGAAACTTTGTCTTTTGTCATGATTTTTTATACTCTTGTTCTGGGTATTGTGCAGCTGATGGCATCCTAAGCTACATCCTCTCCCAATTAACGGGTTCATTATTACCAGACTTCATTACTTCAGCCAGGCAAGGCACGCCACTCACAACCGTGCATAAATTCAATGCTTAATTATATTGTTGCAACAGCAATTAGAATGTGTTGGGTGAGGTTGTCAATTAAAGCTGCATCCGCACGTTCCATGAGGAAGGCACGTGGCACTGGGGAGGAGGAGGAGCAGTCCTTGGGGTGCTCCTGCTGGGTGTGTGCTCAGCCCAGAGCTCTCCAGGGATCCCTGTGAGCTCCCTCCCTCCCTGCAGTGCCCATCCCGTGTCCCTGTGGCGCGGGGAGCTGCCTCCCAAGCTGGGCAGAGCAGGGTGCTCTGGATGCCCGGCCTGTGGGGCTGGTCCTGAACGGGCACCTGCTCCAGAGGGGACCCCATGGTCCTGGTGGGTCCCTGCCAGCTCAGAGCCTCCCGTGATTCTGGGAGTGCTGGGCAGTGCTGCAGGGACAGCACATCCAGCGTGCACTGACAGTGAGGGGTGCTGCCCTGGCAGGGCTGCTGCTCCTTCCTTATTCCCAAAGTGCAGCCCAGGAGCAGCCCGTGGCTCCCAGCAGTGCCCGTGCCAGGCCCAGCAGCGTGCCATCCATCTCTCCACAGCTGACCCACAGCTGGCACGGGGCAGTGCCCATGTCCCAGGACACCCTTCATGCCCAGCTCTCCTATGGCACGGGAGAGTGCCAATGTCTGGGAACACCCTTCATGCCAAGCTCTCCTATGGCCTGGGTCAGTGCCCATGTCCAGGGACACCCTACATACCAAGCTCTCCTTTGGCAAGGGGCAGTGCCAATGTCTGGGAACACCCTTCATGCCCAGCTCTCCTTTGGCACAGGGCAGTGCCCATGTCCCAGGACACCCTTCATGCCCAGCTCTCCTTTGGCACGGGTCAGCCCTCCGTGCCAGGCTGTCCCGTGCCCGTTCCCTGCGTGGTGCCGCGCTGCTCAGCAGGTTTGCTGTGTGTCCTCTGCTCGATGTTTACAGACTGTTTCTGTTGACTGCCACAGGTTTACACCATACGAGTGGTATAACCCCCACCCGTGCAACCCAGACTCAGATGTGGTGGAAAACAATTTTACTTTACTAAATAGTTTCTGGTTTGGAGTTGGAGCTCTCATGCAGCAAGGTACACCGGTTACACTTCGTTCTCGCACACGTCCCACAGTCTGCTCAAGGGCTTCTGTGCTGGTAAACTCCACCCTCTGTAAACAGCATGTACTGTAAAACCTGACCTCACACACGCAGGGTAGCCCAGGGGAGGGAAGCCAGGGGCCACTGCCGCTGGGGAACTCTGCAGCCCAGGCCAGGAGGAAGGAGGGCGAGCGTCTGAGAGGAAGGGGAGCACGGGAATTCTGCAGCTGAAATGGAATTTAATTGCAGGAGGGATATGAAGTGCCTCGTGCTGAAGTTGAATTTATTGGTATTAGAGGTTTGACAACAGGAAAATGTTGGGCTCCATCCCAGCACAAACAGCCTCAGCTGCCCTAGAAGAACTGTTCCAGCTGCCAAAGAGGGAAAGATGCTCTTTCTCCAGAAGGGTTGTTGAGTTTGTAGGCACTTGTCAAACACTTGTTTAAAACCACCACCAAACCCTGATTTTCTATGGCTTTTCTGCAGGTATGAGCCCTATCCTTCTGTAAATCATCCAACCCTAGAAGCCTTAACTTAACCCAGTCACAAGCCCCTGTTGCCGATGATTTTGGAAACAGCTGACATTTTATTCAGATGCCAAGGAGGGGCAGTGAAGCTTACTCCATGTGGGAAATCAAATAGATCTATGTACTAAACACATTTGGTTATGGCACTTATGTTCCAAGGTTTCCAATTAAATCACTTTTCACAACAACTGGGGTCCACTGAAAAGAGAGAAAATGTTTGCTAACAAACATTTCAAGTTGAATCAAAGCTGAACAAAAAAGACCCCATCCCATGACAACCAAAGAGGCAAAGCCCAGCAGTACCTTGGTATTAAATTCCTAAACATTTAAGTGAGGAATGTAAAACCATCTCTGCATTCATACAGGTATAGTTTGTTCTTTCCTCTTTAACAGATATGAGTAAATTTTAAAATAAAGAGGATTTTTTCCTAGATGTGGTAGAGAATAAAGTTTGTATTGACCTAAGAGGCACTTGCTTTTAGTGGTGCATTATTGTATTGAGAGGGTACAGAACTTCCCCACAGAAGTTGCTTTGAAGGAGGTTGGATGAAAGAAGAGCATTTCTGCTTTGTTTTGGAGCTTTTTTGTTTTATTTTCCTTCCAATTTGTCAGTAAAACGCAGGCTGAGGTTTTACAGTATCAGGCAGGTGTGTGTATCTAACTGTGGTTGCCCTGTGTGTGAAAGTGCCCCAGGATTTTGTGTTTCCTGTCCTGCCTTTTTTGGAGTTTACCATCATCCACAGCAAACTGTGGGATGCAGTGTCTGCTCGTTACCACTACCTTGGGTACATGACAGTCAGCCCCAACCAGACTCTGCTTGTCTTTTAAGGAGATTCAAAACAAAACAAAAGAAAGAGAGAAAAAGAAAGAAAGGCAAAAGCAAACATTTGTAAGGCAACACAAATGTTTCCATGTGCAAACTTGTGGTGTGATTGTCTGTGCCTCATGGTCACGTGAAGAGTTTGGACATGATGGGAGCGGTGGTGGAATCTGGGTCTAGCGTTGCACTCCTCCTCCTGGCAGCAGCTGCTCGTTATGCTTGACTGGAAGCCACTTGTGATTAAATTTTAAAATGTGATGATCAGACTTTCTCTTTTCTACAGAGCGTGAGCAAAGTCTGGATCAGGATTGGCTGTCATGTCTGCCATAAAAAGGCACTAGAGAGACTTCAGCAAGTATTGTCTCTGCCCCCGAGTCTTGCTGGCAACATTTTGATTTAGATGCTGCTTCCCCTGTTTTTCCCTGGAAGTCTCAGATGTGTTTGCATCCTCCGAAAGCATCCAAACAGGGCACATTTCATCCAATCCATGCAGGGAAGCTGTCACTGTCAGACAGGAGAGCTGTCCTCAGAGCCCAGCTCAGCCAGGAGCGGGGCAGGCAGGAGCAGGGAGTGCCCAGGTGGAGCAGGGGGGATGGAGCAGATCCTGGGCAGCAGGAAGGGGGGATTCTGCCCCTGAGCCCAGGTGAGAGCCCACCTCAGCCCTGGGGACACAGCAGCAGCACCTGGAGCTGCAGGAGAGAGCCCAGAGGGGCTGGAGCCAGGCTGGCAGAGCTGGGGGTGCTCACCTGGAGAGGAGCAGCTCCAGGGAGAGCTCAGAGCCCCTGCAGGGCCTGAAGGGGCTCCAGGAGAGCTGAGAGGGACTGGGGACAGGCATGGAGGGACAGGACAAGACAAATGGACTCAGACTGACAGAGTAGGTTTAGATTTGGTATTAAGAAAGAATTCCTCCCTGTGAGGGTGGGCAGGCCCAGGCACAGGGTGCCCAGAGCAGCTGTGGCTGCCCCTGGATCCCTGGCAGTGCCCCAGGCCAGGCTGGACAGGGCTTGGAGCAGCCTGGGACAGTGTGAAGCCATGGCAGGGGTGGCACTGGGTGATCCTCAAGGTCCCTTCCAGCCCAGGCCACTCTAGGATAGTTCCAGAGCTTTTTTCTGGAACTGAGGCCCTCAGAAAGGTGAACCCTGGAATCACCATGGGAAAAATGAGATGCTGCCCCACTCAGCTCAGCCAGGAGCAGGGTTTGCTCTCACCTCACCAGAGCAGGGCAGGATTACCAGGGTGGGAACTGAGTGTGTTGTTTCCCACAAACCATGTTTTGCTGCAGGAAGTCACAGGAGGTTTGGCACCTCTCCCCACAAGTGCAGCTCACAGGGATTTTCCATCCTCTCCTGAGCAGCACTGGCACGTTCCATGTGTGTGCACAGCATCAGGGGCCAGGTGCAGCAATTCTATTGTATGGCTGCCTAAGCTTAAAAGCAAGAATCCCTTCAGGATGACCTGAATGAGCGCAGCTTTGCAGCTCAACCTCAGCCTAGAAATAGAGAGCAACAAGGAAATATTCCATTGTAATGAAAAAGAAATCTAATCAGGAAAACAAGAAAGTACAGCAGAAACTCAAACACAAACCCAGGCAGAGCTACAGCTCTGGAAACAACTCCATTTGGCCTGGAAAATTTCAAGTGAGAGTTTTTGCCTTCAGACTGCTCTCGCTGTTTGGCAGTTCTGTCAACACACTCCAACCCTTGGGCTAAGCTTAGCTCTGACCTTTAAGAGACACAGCTCTGTGTTTACAAATACAGCTCCAATCTGTTTGCTGGTTGGTGGGGAAGGCTTTACCCTTTCGGTCTCTGCCCCAAAAGTCACATTCAGAGTTTTTGCAAAGTCTGAAAATGTTCTGTGCAATGTTGAAATTTCTTGCAGAACTCGGTGAATAGCTGAGGAGGCATAATATGTCAACATGTTTTTCCAGTAATAGAAAAATGTTTGTGAAATCAAAAGCTTTAGCCCTGAGCACTCTGTTCACGGGCTCTTAAGTATTTTCTTAAGTCCATCCCTCATCAGCAAAATAATGATACAAAACCTTTACTTTGAAGTCAAATTACTCAGGTGTAGACCTAAGAGCTTTGCTGAACCAGATCCTGAATCCCACATTATGCACAGAATTCAGCGGGAATGGCCCCCCAGTTAAAGAGCAGAAGATTTGCCTCAGAACACTTAGAAACACGAGTATCTCTGTGGCTGAAATAGAGGTTATCTGAGTGCCTGGAAACCATTGCAGTGCAGGTAACACGTGCTGCTCTGTGGGGCTTTATGGCAATGGCAGAGAGCTGCTCAGACCTGTTCAGAATAATGTGTTAAATTCACTGTGCAAAACTTTGCATCGCCCTGAGGATCCCAGGGATGCATCCATGGACTCTGGTTTCTCAGAGGTGAAGCCCACGTTGCTAGAAGAGGGTTTGTGGGGGCTGAGCTGAGGTTCAGTGGAGGTGACTGGGGCTGCACTGATCTCCCTGTTGGTGCTGAGCTGTGTCAATAGGATGCACGGGGCAGGCTCCTCCTGTGGGTATTTCTGTCAGGCAGCTGGGAGCAGAGAGTGTTTGCTAAAGAGCTCTGGTTACAAAATTGATTGCAGTGTATGGGCACAAAGGGAATCCAGGAGCAGACAAATACCAGAGTAGCTGGCTGGGGATGTACAAGATTAATATCACAAGGCTGGTTAGCTCAGAGAGGTAAGGGGCTTAGACCCAAGGATAATTCCATTTGTCATGTATCATGGCACACATCCCCTTCCCAGTGTGTTACCATTATAAATGTCAGCCGTGCATCTGTGAGATTATTGTTGAAATCATTTTATCATGCTACAGCTCATAAAAGCATTCTGTGCCTAAAACCAGGCCGTGGTATCAGGAAAGGCTCATTTTAATATGATTTTTTTGATGGTGTTGTAACAGGATCAGAGCTGATGCCCAAAGCTCTTTCCACCAGAATAGTTGGAGGAATATGGTGGTTTTTCACCTTAATCATAATCTCATCCTATACTGCCAACCTGGCTGCCTTCCTGACCGTGGAGAGGATGGAATCTCCCATCGACTCGGCAGATGACCTGGCCAAGCAAACCAAGATAGAGTACGGGGCTGTCAGGGACGGATCCACCATGACCTTCTTCAAGGTAAGGCAAAAACTGGGGCAGCCGCGGGGCCGGAGCCGCTCCCGGGGCTCCTGCGGGGCCGGGAGGCGGAGCCGCAGCATCCCCGGGGATCGCCGGGGTGGGCAAATGCAGCATTCACCCAAAACCAGGGGCACAGCATCCCCGGGGATCGCCGGGGTGGGGAAATGCAGCATTCACCCAAACCAGGGGCACAGCATCCCCGGGGATTGCTGGGGTGGGGAAATGCAGCATTCACCCAAAACCAGGGGCACAGCATCCCCAGGGATCACAGGGATAGGGAAATGCAGCATTCACCCAAACCCAGGGACACAGCATCCCCAGGGATCACAGGGATGGGGAAATGCAGCATTCACCCAAACCCAGGGGCACAGCATCCCCGGGGATCACAGGGATAGGGAAATGCAGCATTCACCCAAACCCAGGGGCACAGCATCCCCCAAGGGTCACAGGGATTGGGAAATGCAGCATTCACCCCAACCCAGGGGCACAGCATTCCCCAAGGGTCACAGGGGTAGGGAAATGCAACATTCACCCAGGGCCACACCTCTCAGGTAAGGATGGGGAAAGCAGCCAGTTCGCCCGCTTGCCCAGGGGCCGCAGCATCCCGGCGATCGCTGGGATGGGGAAATGCAGCATTCACCAAAACCAGGGGCACAGCATCCCTGGGATGCTGGGATGGGAAATGCAGCATTCACCAAACCAGGGCACAGCATCCCCGGGATTGCGGGGTAGGGAAATGCAGCATTCACCTAAAACCAGGGAACACAGCATCCCAGGGATCAAGAAGGTGAAATGCAACATTCACCTAGACCAGACACAGCATCCCAAGGGATCAGAGGAGTCAGTAAATACCTAATTCACCCACAGCCACAACCACAGCATCCTGAGGGACTGGAGAAGGTAAATTCAGCAGGTACCTCAGCCTCAGGGGATCCTTCAGCCCAGGAGTGTAAAACCCAGCAGGTTTCCCCCAGGACATGTGGAAAACCAGCCTGGCAGTGAAGTGCAGCAAGGGGTAAACCCATCTGCCACTGATGGGAGCCAGGGCATGGACATGGGGATATTCTCATCCAGCTGGGATGCTATTTCCTCCCAGCCACTTCACTAAAAAGCAGCTGGAAAAGTCTGCTTCCCCTTCTGAAAGCCACATTTGCACCATGGTAATTCTACAGGAAAATGCAAGTTTGTTTGTCCCTATTTTTAATGCTCCATGGTCAATATTACCCAGACTATCAATGCAGGGGCCACACACACACCTGAACACATCTGCAAGTGAAGAGTTTTCTGTAGCTAATTGTTTGGTAGACAACTGTGATAATTATGTCTTTTTCCTGTTTTTTAATGATTATATTAATTACAGACCAAATGGATAATCTCATAAAATGTCAGTGCAAAAGCCAACAAGCTATAAATCCAGAATACATGCCCAAAACCCCTGTGACAGTCAGAATTCCATAGCAGCTCCCTCAGCAGTGTCAGCAGGGAAGGCAGGCTCAGGATGAGCCCGGATCAGGCTTTTCCCTGTGGTGTCTGAGGATGGTGCTCATGCAGTCACACACAGAGCCTCAGGAGGGGATGAGACTCTGGGGAAAGCAGTGGGGCAGAGCAACATCTGTGACAGAGATCTCTCCCTCTCTGGGGACATCCCAAAACTACAAAAATCAAAAATTCCAGTGCCACCTGCTCCAGGTGACCCTGCCTTGGTGGGGGGTTGGACTGGGTGATCTCTGGAGGTCCCTTCCAACCCCAACCATCCCAGGATTCTGGGGTTCTGGGTAGTCTGTCCCTGCTGGCACTGCCAGGGGTGAGCTGCCCCTGGCAAGGCTCTGCTGGGGCTGAGCAGAGATGTTTCCTTGCTGAAAGGAAAACACCAGCTACAGCATTTTGCTGTAGTGAGCTCCTGAAATGATGAGCTGACATTTCCACTGAGATGGAAACCCACCTGGAGATGTTCCAGTAAAGCAAGCTCTGGATTCTCCTCTGGCTCTTTCATGCCCAAAGAAGCTCACTGCCATTGATATTCTGAAGTCAAATTTAGCTTCAGAGACAAAACTTCAAATCCTGTTGCATCCCTGTATTTTTAGAGGAAATAGGTCCTGGAGCTGTACATGAGAAGCTCAGAACAAATTTCCTAGAGCTGTTTTTAGTTTTACACTGATTTCTTTTTGCACCATTAATCCTGCAGGCAGAAATATGTAGGCTTTAAAGCATGTGAGCTTGTAAAAGCAAACCTTCAGACAAGGTGGTTAAATATTTATGCACTACATGTGCCAGCTTACTTGTGCCTGAAATACATGTGCACACAGGCACAGGGGAAAGGGCAGCACAGAAACTGGGCATGGATTCCCTGGCAGAGGGATGGGGGCACAGTGAAAACGCATGAGAAATGCAGTGTATCACACTTGTAAACACTCTGTGGGTTATTATTATGGAAGTATCTCCAGATCCTCACAAGATTAGGAGTTCTTTGTCCTGGCCAAAACCTGAAATAAAAACATCCTGGAGCAGCTCTCTGTACAAAAGCAGCTACTTGTGTGTGCAGAGGAAGGCTCTGACTTTGGTGCATCTGCTCCTTGAGCTACACAAACACACAGACCCCAGGGAGGGGCCTGGGAGGAGGCAGCAGGAGGGAGTTCAGCTAATTCAGGCAGCAGTAACTCCACTCCCACTCTCCTCCCAGGGCACAGCGCAGTTCCAGCGACATCCCAGGCTCTGCCTCTGTCCCAGGAGCTGTCCAGCCCCCGCGAGTGCTGAAGCGCTGGGAGCGGGGACAGGGAAAGCAGGGATCGCTGCGGCAGCAGCAAACACACCCTGGGGAGTGAGCGCAGGGCTGGGCGCCCTGGGAAGGGTCACGGCCTCGAGTGCTTTCTCTGCTGCAAGCTGTGGTTTGTCAGATCAAACAGTGCCAAAGCCAAGGGATGCCAAGGGGAACAGATTGTTTTCAGAACAACATTTTTCAAAGCAAACCACCACGTGCTGAGCATTCCTCGCTGTGGAGGGCACAGGAACAAGGGACTGACATGCAGCACAGGAGGGGCACAGCCCAAATCCCTCTGGTTTCCAGGACTGAATGGGACACACATGGAAAAAAGGTTTCTGTAGACATCAGGCACAGGAAAACACAAAGCAGACTCTAAAGAACTTCGATTTAGGACTTAGTGCTCAAAGTAGCAGCAGGAAGCCCTGGAAGATGAGATTACATGCTGTAACTGCTGGATGGGATGGAGGTCAGGAAGCACACTAGAAAAGCAAGGTACCCCCACTGCTTTACCTGCATTTATTCAAATGCACTTTCCAAAGCTCCACTTGCATTTATTCAAGCTGACATCACTTGCAGTTAGTGGTGTCTAAAAGGCCCATGCTAACGGTTGTGACTGCCCAGGTTTGGAATGCCTAGCACCAGTGTCCTTGTTGCTATAGTTTCCTCAGAAAAAAAATTATCTGAAGATGAGATATTTTTCAAGGAAGTCACTTTTCTGTAGTTACTTTTAGCCAGACAGTGGGGGGAATGAAAAAAAATCAACTGGAATTATTTGGGGGGGGAAATGGAGTTCTGACTTTAAAAAGAACCTTAGAATTGGCCTTTTCCCTGTGTAGAGATGCCAGATCTGGCCAGAGCAGATGGAAATACCCCAAAACCAGGGCCTGGGCAGCTCAGGACAGTGAAGCCTTTTAGGAGGGCAAGCCAGCAGCACCCCAGCAGCGTTGCCCATCTGTGGGAATGACAAATGTGGGAGAAGTCCCCCTGAAGGCAAGATGTTCCCCATCCCCAAGCAGTGACAGACTTTATTTCTCCAGACTGCTGTCCTGCTCTGTTTCCAGCATGTCCATAAATCTTCCACTGCTTTTTTGCCCCTCCATCATTACAGATCTTAACCCTGTGTTGCAGCTTGTGCCAGCTCCTGCCTTCTAAAGTGCAGATGTGTTTCCACTGAAATGAATGAAAATTCAAAGGCCAAAATTTGGCACAGGATCCAGGCTGAGGAAAAAAAATGGGAGCTGGCAAGTTGAGAAGCCAAGATTGTTCTTACAAACTCTTCTGAGTAAGGAACACATTCTTCCACTAAATTCCACTGTCAGACTCAGTCTAGTGCATAAACATAGCATCAATTTCAAAAATATTCCCAACTGAGCTATAAAAATGGTAACTACTTGTGGAGAGCCACTTAACCACCTTCAGAGTTTAATGGCATTGTGTGGCTCACCAAACTGAGGAGGAATTCAGGTGACATTCACAGATACTGAATTATAGGTAAGGCATATTAACATTTAAAGCTCAAAGGACCAGAAAATCAACTTCTCACAGGTATCCTCCCAAAGCTGGTGTTTAAAATGGAGCCTGGAATCAGCTGAGATGGCTGTAAACCAGAGACAGGGCTTGAGGGACTGCAGAGAAAGTGGGAAACAAGAAGAGATTCCTCAGCACAAAGCCCAGTAAGAGGGGAGTGCTGCTGGAAGGAAACCCTGCCACCAGTTCCCCGTCACTCTGGATGTGGTACCGCCACTGAGGCTGGGGAGGCTGAGGCACGCCTGGCAAGGGCAGCTGGGGTGCTGGTGTGACTCTGTGCCCCCTTTTCCCCGGCAGAAATCCAAAATCTCGACGTACGAGAAGATGTGGGCGTTCATGAGCAGCCGGCAGCAGACGGCGCTGGTGAAGAACAACGACGAGGGCATCCAGCGCGTGCTCACCACCGACTACGCGCTGCTCATGGAGTCCACCAGCATCGAGTACGTGACCCAGAGGAACTGCAACCTCACCCAGATCGGGGGCCTCATCGACTCCAAGGGCTACGGCGTGGGCACCCCCATTGGTAAGGGCTGGGGAGCACAGCAGTGTCCCCTGAGGCAAACCATTCACTCCTGGGACCTCAGAATCAGGACTGAATCATGTGACAGTGGATGCACACTGACCAAACCAGGGCTAGATGGGACATTGGGAAGGAATTCCTCCCTGAGGGGGTGCTGAGGCCCTGGCACAGGGTGCCCAGATAATCTGTGGCTGCCCCATCCCTGAAAGTGTCCAAGGCCAGGTTGGATGCGTGGATGCGTGTCCAAGGCCAGGATGGTACAGTGGAAGATGTCCCTGCCCACCTGACTGGAAGGGCTTTAAAGTCCCTTCCCACCCAAACCATTCTGGGATTCTGTATGTGCCCCAAAGAAAACTCCTTACTCACGGCCCTGCATCTCCCTGATGCAGAACCCTGCAGGTGACCCTCACTGTTCTTCAGTGTTGCACTGAGGTCATGAAATAAATCAGAAAATCATCCCCTTTCATGCAGAGCTTTAAGACTCCCAATTTCTCCGAACTCTCTCTGGCAGACCTTTTCTAGCATGTCCAGTACCCTTTCTAAGATCTTTTAATTGTACAGCATTAAAAATTGTGTCAGATTTTTGTGCTGTGCACTTGTGAACAATTGGCACTGGGGGGCCAGATTTTATCCTGTGTTCATACAATTATGGAGCCACAGAAGGGTTTGGCTTGGAAAGAATCTCAAAGTGCCACCCCTGCCATGGCAGGGACACCTCCCGCTATCCCAGGCTGCTCCAAGCCATGTCCAGCTGGGGATTGGTTCATCCATTGCTTGACAGAGCAATATAAATAAGGGAGAAACACCTCTGCACTTGGAACTGTCACTCTTTGTGGTGCTGAGCCCCACAGACAGATTGTCACAGACATGACATCCCAAGAATATTTTACCACTGGCTATGTGGGAACAGCCCTGGCACCCTGAGGAAAGTGATACAAAAGCTAAAACCCCCAGGAATGACAAACTCATGGCAAGAGTTTCCTTGCGGTTATAAAACTGCCACACTTTAAACCAAGAACAATGAAGGAATAATTGGAACAGATGGCAATCCTCAGAGACAGTGCAGCCATTGGAAATGCAGCTGTGAAATATATTTATAAGATGTTTCTTGTATGAGAAGTGAACCTTTATATTTTTGTTGAGAAAAACCTGCAAAATTCAGGGGAATATATATCCCCAAGCACTGTGGAATAATCCAGCATCATTAAGCATCTCATAAACAACTGATTTCATAAACAAGATAAACCTGCCACTATTCAGAGGGACCCCCAAGGCTCTGCTATTTCTCTCAGAGCATTCAAGAGTATTGATTGCAGAGGCTGTATGGAAAATAAAAAATTTAAAAGGGCTGTCTGTGACCCTTAACACCAGATCTTCATCAGGGCTTAACTGCAGGGGAATGTAAAACCACAGGGCCTGTGACTCCAGAATGTCCAGTGAGGGAGCTGGACAGCACCTTATGGCTCCTGAAGAAACAGGGAGGAGAACTGGAGAATTCCTGAATCCAGGAAATGTATCATTTTATCAGAGCATCTTCTGCAAGTAAAATACAGCAGTTATAGGCATCAGGAGGAATTTCTCCATGGAGAGGGTGCTCAGGCCTTGGCAGGGGCTGCCCAGGGAGGTTTGGAGTGCCCATCCCTGGAGGTGTCAGAAAGGCCTGGGTGTGGCACTCAGTGCTCTGGGCTGGGGACAAGGTGGGCACTGGGCACAGGCTGGACTCAGTGCTCTCAGTTCCCTTCCACCCTCAATGATTCTGGAATTCTGTGATATGTAACTCCAGGATCAGTGCCAGGCTGGTGCAGGTAATTCTAACACTAAAGCTCTTCCCAGTTCCTTGGGAGACTGCTGAGAAAGTAGACAAATGTATTTCTTGGCCTAAGAGGTTTGTTAACAGCTCAGAGGCCATAAGTAATGTGCTGAATATTTAAAGAGGCGTGGAGATGGATTTGTGGGTGGTGGTAGAGCTCACCAATAAACCACCACCAGTGCAGCTCTCCAGGCACTCTTGACAAACTCTAAAAGCCAGTGCAGAAATCTAGAGGTGCCTGTTACCCTCCAGATGAATTGTGGTAATCCTGATGGCAACATAAACAACACAAGAAGGAATGAACAGCCCCACAAATCCTGTGCTGTGACTCTGGCTGCTCCACTTTAGCTCCCAGCTGTGTCCTTCCAGACAGGGGAAATGGATGAGTCCTGCAGCCTCACACATTGCAGGGGACAAGGCACAAACAATTCTGCTCTCTCTTCTCCAGGCACTGCTGTTTCCAGGGGTAATAATTCACTCCTCTGTGCAAAGCCAGTTTTTGGAGGTGTTTCTGGCCTGTTTTCTGTGCTGTTATTTTTGGGTCTTTAACAGCAAGCACACAACTCATCCATTCTTACAGCGGGCACGTTTTCCTCTCAGAGCTGGCTGCCTGCAGCAGTGCTGGTCTCTGGCTTCCCAGATGGATTTGGGATAGTGTGACACATGTCTCCTGGCAGCTGTGGGCACAGCATGGCCCAGTGCTGGCAGTGCTCTGCCCCAGCAGCAGCTGAGTGCTGGCACAACAAATGAGGAGCCGCAATGTTCCTCACGCTGCTCTCCTCAGACAGGGCTGGGGGATGAAGGAGATGGAGAGCAGAGAGGGGGACATGCATCCGTGGGACAAGGTTTTTAACAATGTCCTGCACAGCAAAATAAGGAGCAGAACTGAAGCTGTGGGGCCAAATTTCTGAGGCTATTTCAGTGCATGAGGAGTGGTGCCTCAGTGAGATTTTTCTGAAGTGCCATGTGATCCCTTCCATTCTGGCACACAATCTGCCTTAAAGCTTGGTTTGCCTTCATGGAGCTGAGTTTGCAACATCTCTAATGTGCAGCAAAATGTGACTTTGGTAAAATAGAGGTTGAAGAAAATCTGAGAATCACAGAACTGCCTGGATTGGGAGGGACTGGATTGAAGCCCATCCAGTGCCACCCCTGCCATGGGCAGGGACACCTTCCACTATCCCAGGCTGCTCCAAGTGCCATCCAACCTGGCTTTGGACACTTGCAGGGACCAGGGGCAGCCACAGCTGCTCTGGGCACCCTGTGCCAGGGCCTGCCCACCCTCACAGGGGAGAACTTCTTTCCAATATCCCACCTAATCCTGCCTTCTGGCAGTGGGAAGCCATTCCCCAGTGTCCTGTCCTTCCATGTCCTATTAATGTGCTGCTAAAGGAGGGGAAAGGGGAAAGAAATAGCTGCAGGGCTTTCAGCTCTGCATTTCAGCCCAGACTCCGACTGTTTCCAGCTGTAGGGAATCCAGCAGGGCAGGATTTGGGAGCACACATGTGCCTTTGGAGCCGAACAGCATCTCACAGAATCACAGAGTCATTCTAGCAAGGCCCCCTCCTTGCTATCACAAAATCCTGGTCCCACAAAGTCTCTCTCACAAACACAGGCTGCAGGAGTTTGGAAGATGGAGAGGCTGAGCAGTGTGAGCAAATCTAAGCAGACTGAGCCACCCAGTGTGACCCCACTCCTCGCCAGACACTGCCCAGCCCATAAAGCTGCAGAGCCTGCACACACATCATTTAGCAAATGGTGGCCTGCAAACCAAAAGCATGAAATTGTTCCTATTTTCAGCTTGCAGGGCTGCTATTGTTGCAAATCAAAATAAAAAGAACTTGTCCACACAGTGTTCTTACAAGCTGTAGGTAGCTGAGGTGGAGCTGTGAGTGTAAATGAGAAGAGAAGGTGTCTGAGTGGCTGTGGGCTCCTCTGAGGCAGCCCTCATTTACAGGCAGCAGGAGAAACCAACAGATGCTGAAGTCAATAGAAGGGATGCAAAGCGGAAATTCTCAACGAGTGCTCACAGCAATATTCAAATATGATGTGGAGGAATGCCTTGGCAAGAAAACCCACTGCCAAGGCTTAAACAAACCTCCCTAGGAGACCCTAAAATTATCATGAATTCTCAAATAACTGCAGCAGTGCAACCTTCTGCTTCCCAGTCCCCAGGGCAGACACCAACAGAGATTCCCTTTCCAGCTGGAGTAATCCCCCCTGTGACAAGGGAGGCTGCTGCCTCAGATGGTGGCACAGCCAGGCCTCGCTGTCCCCTTGCAGGGTCCCCGTACAGGGACAAGATCACCATCGCCATCCTGCAGCTGCAGGAGGAGGGCAAGCTGCACATGATGAAGGAGAAGTGGTGGCGAGGCAACGGCTGCCCCGAGGAGGACAGCAAGGAAGCCAGCGCCCTCGGCGTGGAGAACATCGGGGGCATCTTCATCGTGCTGGCGGCGGGGCTGGTGCTCTCCGTGTTCGTGGCCATCGGAGAGTTCATCTACAAGTCGCGCAAGAACAGCGACATCGAGCAGGTGAGTGAGGGAGTGAGTGAGTGCCCCTGCCCTGCTCCATCGAGCAGGTGAGTGCCCACGGCCGGGCTCAGCAGCACACACCTCCGGGATGGAGCGTGCATTTCCCGCCGCTGAGCTCCCACCAGGCAGCCCCGGCTCTAATGGCAAATAATTTATTAATAACGACAGGGAAGTGCCTCACCCACGGTCCAATTAGTGCTGCTTAGCAGGGCAGTGCAGAACAAGGGCAATTAATTTTCAAACAGTTTCTGCTTGGACTTCAGGACTTCCAGCATAAATTACATTGGAAAGGAATAAAAGACAACTGGGCTGTTGGGTCATTTATATGGCATTATCACAAGGAAAGCACATCCAAATCCCAAGAGTCATTTTCCTCTTGCCCTAGAAAGCATCTTTTTTCAAAGCCAGGGGTTTACCACTTGTGCTGAAGGATGCACTTCAAAGCAGGGAGATCTACTGAGAGGTGATGGATGCCACTGTAAAGTAAGATTGTGGAGCCAAAGAAGTTCTGGTGATAGCTCCGCTGAAGTGTAATGAGCAATTTAAAAGGGCAGAGGAAAACAAAGGAAATGCTGTGTGTAAATCACACCTTGAGCCTTAGAGCATTTTGTGAGAAGGGATCAATGCTTAAAACCCCTTTCTAGAGCCACCAGCCCTGTGAAGGAGGCAGGGCTGGGCAGGAGCTGGCAGTGTTCCTAAGCTGTCAGCCAGCCCCTCCTGCCCCGGGCCAGTTTGTCCTGCTCTGTCCTGGACCCTGCTCGACCCCTTTTGGCTCCTTTTCTCTCCAGCAGGACTTTCCCGAGGGACAAGGGGACCCCACCTGCAGGACCAGGGGGTGACCCTGAGTCCCCAAAGGTTCCCATTTCCTCACTCCAGGCTCCCAGATGTGAGGCGCCCACCTCAAAGTGGGTTAAGTTCCCTTTGCTCTTTGAGGTGGGAAAGGCTTTTCCATGGAGGATTCCCCCTCCCCATCCAAGGTGTTATCCTACAAGGGTGGTGACATAAATGCCAGGAGTGACTGCTGAGGCAAAGACCGTCCCCGAGGGCAGCAGGGATGAGTGGGAGGAGAAGGGAACATTTTGAGCTCGATCTGGGAGGTGCAGTTTGCATCAAAAGCAGCGTCACTGTCCACAAAAAACAGATGCAGCTCATGGAGCAACCCCAGGACATGCCAATCAAAGGGTCCCTAGTTTGGGATAAGTCAGAGATAAAGGATTAATGTATTTGCACACATTGCAGCTTTCTAATTAGTACTTTAGCCCATTTTAGCACAAAATGCATAAAAAATGTATTGGTATCTTTGTTTTGTTCCTGTCTCCGGAGATCGTTTATTCAAATACATTTTGGAGAACAGTTGCAGCTAATTAAAATATTTAGTATAATTAAAATGTTTAGTTTAAGTGCTAACATGGTGCAGAATAGCCTGGAAACTTTGCAGGAGTCTGTGCAAGGCAGTGCCTCCCTGAAGGCAGGACTAAAGCAGACCTAAAGCTTTGGGCCAGGGGTGTTAATTTACTGAGCAATAAGTGGGTGAATAACACAATTCGGGGTTGCACACACGTGTGCACACCCCCATTTCTGCACCTGCACTGCTGCTGCTCAGCAAGGTGTTGCTTAATAATTAGAATCATCAAGTGAGTTCATGTGGCACATCCAGCCTCTTTTCCAAAGGCAATTTCACCGAGAGCACAATAGCAGCGATTCCAGTGCTTCTCTCTGGTTTCTCTGGGATTGTTTTCTCTTTTCCCTGGTGAGATAAGCAGCTTAGATGGGAAATGCTGTGCCGGGTGTGTTATCACTAAGCTAATCCAAAGCATTGTTGAACACAATCTGTGACTTTTCTGTTCCCATGAGTTGAGTCTCTTTTGATTTAAATGGCTTTTGAATCATTCTCATGCTTGTTTTCAGTTTTGCCTCGTTCATTTATTTACTTTCTCCATTTCTCTTCTCTTGCATGCAAGGCCTTTTGTTTCTTTTACGGACTGCAGTGTAAGCAACCCCACCCGTCCAACTCCACCTCTGGCACCACCTTATCCACGGAGTTAGACTGTGGCAAGTTAATCCGGGAGGAGCGGGGGATCCGAGCGCAGCCCTCGATCCACACGGTGTAGTCAGGAGAGGAGCAAGGTGTGTCCGGGGGAGCTCACGCAGGGTTAACGCAGGGGCTGAGTGGTCTAGAGCGAACTGCCAAAGCCCGAAATGGGGCACTTTAAATGGTGTCGCAGGAAATAATCACACCCCCAGCAGGGAGCTCTGCGGAGCGTGCTAGCCTTTCAGAATTGTCACAGCCTCTCATGTGCAATTGTCACCTTGTCGTTTCCTGGGGTAATTCACCTGCTTCAGGTAAGAAAATGATTTGCCTCCTTTTCATCTCCTCCCCAGCCGAGCTGAGCAGTGGCAGCCTCGTTACTGAGAGCAGGGAGGAGCATCCAGCCTGGTCTCTGCTGCGAGTGGGCCAGGCAGCTCTGAATTCAGGCAGCTCTGAATTCAGGAACCTCCCGAACACCCTGCAGGGCTCCATTAACTTCCTGAGCCCCTGTTACGAGCTGCAGAGATGGTGAGCTGGCATCTCCTATGCCCTGTGTCAATATTTAATGAATTTTAATTCCTCCATTTAAAATGCATTACTCCAAGCCTGCTAGTAACCATCGTAGCACAAAGTCAGACCCATCAGTTAAATTTTATGCCATGTAGCCATTAAGGACATTTTCAACAGGAGCACCCTCAGGCAACACCCACACAGAGCATTAATAGAGCAAGCCCATTGTCTAGTCTGAGCAATTCACGAGGTTCATTTGTAACAGAGAAACTCCTTTGTGGGAAAGTCGGGCATCAGTTTACCCCAGACAGCCAAGCCCTGGCATTGCTTTGCATATTGCACCCCGGTGGCACGTTCTGTGCAGGAGGCTGGCACTGGATGTGTTTTACACCCCGGGACCACAACACTTGGATTTCCTCCAGCCCTCAGCCAGCCAGGGGCTGACAGGGAAGGGGACAGTGGACTGCATGTGGTTTTGCCACCAAAAAAACATATGTTAACAATCTGAGATACACAAAGTGCACAGAAATGCCAGCTCGAGGGATGTCATGAACTGTGGCACACCCCAGTGTTCCTAAACCCTGTTACCTGTGTTCCATTGTATCCCAGATTCCCATCAGTGTCACTGGTTCATCTCCCTCCCCTCAGCCCTATTTCGCGTTTTCAGCTCATCAGACAAGTTACTGTTCTGCTTTCCTGGGGCCATTTCTGCCCCCTGTGCAGTCAGGGCCCTTGCTGGAGGGGATTCCTTCACAGCCAAGCGCTCCCCCTTGCACGGTGTCTGTGTGCCTGCTGCTGAGGGCAGGCAGAGCAAGCAGTGCCCCGAGCTCCTCTCAGCCCTGTCCCGGTGCCGGTGCTTTGTGACAAAGCTCTGCTGCTCACAGCTCAGCTGCTCCCATTCTCCCCTGCCCACCCAGGGGGGGAGTTTATGCTGCACTCCAGATGCTGCAAGAAATTGTCTTGCTCAGAATGGTCTCTTAACTGGTTTGAATGGGGCCTTGAAAGCTTTGGCTCTCCATAAAATGCTCCCTCTTGCCAGCAAAGACCTGAATTAGGTCCTCTGAATACCTGATTTAAGAAAACACTTTTTATTTGCAGCTTCCCAGTAGAAGAGACTTAAAGCTAATTAAATTCAGCTCTTCTCAGCTCTCAGAGGAGAAGGAAGATGCCTAATGTGTTTATCTCCATCACTGCTCCATGCAAGAAATCCTCAGGGTTGCAGCTTGGACCGGTTCAGTAATTGTTCCTTAGATTAGTGCCGGATCCAGAGCGTTCCTGTCACTTGCTGGGTAAACACTGTCCCAGCTGTCAGTCCCACAGCCCTGCTGGCAGTGCAGCATCGTTCCCTGGGTTTAGCTGTCCCACACACAGCCCCCCGGGCTGGCAGCAGCTCCCTGGGGAATGCCAGAGCAGTGCCTGCTATCCCCGACAGAGCCCCATCCCAGCTGCAAAAACAGCTATCAAAAACCATCACTGGTGCTCAGGTGAGCAGCAAGCAGCTTTTCTGGCTTTCCTTGTGAACAGAGCACAAAGGAGCAGCTTCTGTAAGCGGGGAAGAGTTAAATGAATCCCCGGGTTACTGTCACACTGCTTTGACAGTCACTGCTCAATAGACTCTGGCAGGCTAAAGGAGTTAATTTGGGGATCTCCTCATGCCACCAGAATATGCCTCTCCTCATGCCATCTGTGTGACAGAATACTCAATGTGCCCCAGCAGCAGTTTGCTCACTAAAAGAAACTCTTTCAGATATTTTTCCTTCTGTGCAAAAATAAATCCATTTTCTTTCAGCACAAGGCACAGGTCAGTGTCCCAGCTATGGGTGCAGGAGAAAAATCCTGACTTCTGCACTTCCTCCTCTGTCCCTGAGCTGCTCAGGAGTCCTTCCAGAATGAAATCTGCCCCACGTCCTTTGATTTTCACACTTCTCAGCACTTCCACCACACCCTGGGGTTTGGGTTGCTGCTTTATTGCTACTTGGTTGGTTTTGCAAGGAGTTAATAAAATGCCTTGTCCTCAGTGGCAGCCCAGCAGCAGAAGCAACAGATTGATAAATCCTGACTACAACTCTTTTTTTTTTTCATTGTTTCTACTTTATTTTATGCTATTTATTTATTTATTTGTTTTTTCATTCTGAGTCTGTAATTCTCCTAAAGCTTAGCACAGACCTCTGCATGGGAGTGTAAGGAAGGATTTGGGAGCTTCATGACCAAGCTTTAGCAGCCGCTGGAACGACCAAAGGGCACAGAGAAAGAGTCCCCCATCACACAGAGAGCAGAACCTAGTCTGTTTTTTAAAGGATGACATTTCCTTTCACATGCCATGGCCGGCAGCACTTTGACACTGCCAGAATGAGAAAGTTAAACTGGCTGAAAGCAAAATGTTAAATTCATAATGAAGTTGTAAAAGGGATTGATCTGTGCCCACTCTGCTCTTGTTCTGGGCAGACCTCAGCAGTGGACTGACCAGCATGGGAAAAAGGGGGTTTTAAAGCAATTCAGTCTGGCCACCTGACTATGAGACAAAAGAACAGTATATTTCCCTTTTTAATCGAATTTTAATGTCAACATCCCCTTTTTGAAGGCTGCTGTGCAGGTGCTGCTCAGAGGACTTGGGCTCAGAGGTGTTGGGGTGTGTTCCTTGTCCATGGCTTTCCTACAAACCCCACACCATTCTGGCTGAGGCTGTGCACCACTTTTTCCTAAGAATACCTTGGAGTCTTCCTGATATAATTATTTTAAAATTCAAAGCAGTTGGAAGTGGAGCCATTGGGCACTCCACAGATCAGATATTAAAACCTCCCAGCAAAATGTTCTGTGTATCTGTCTGCACATGCAAAATGAACTTCAGGGGGGTGTTTTGTGGAGATGAATGTGAAAGGCGTTGTGGTTATTGCACAGTCTGAGTAACAGGAATCCCATTGGAAAATTAAAGTACCAGCCTATTAACAAGGCAGTAAAATGCACTCTTTCACCTGCAGAAATCATCCCTGTCTGCACTCTGCAGGGAGTAATGGCCAGGATTAAATACAACACATTAGGAGGCTAGTGAGAAACACAGGGAAGGAAAATAAAAGACTGATGGATCCTACCAGGGGTTAATAGGACCTTAGTTACCACGGACCTCTGGATTCACTTTGTAATTCAGACTTTGAAACCAGTTAAAGCTGAGACCACAGAGAGCAGTAATCCGCTCAGAGCCTTTGGGTTCATAGGTTTGGGGATGAGCGGTGCAGCTCTCCAGGAGCGCGCAGGAAGGGTCGGGAGCATTCCGGCTCCTGCTGCTGCTGCCGGGGGAAGGAGAGCCGGGATGCCGGGTTTATATCCACAGAGGGAGCGCATTTAAATGACAATGGCAGCAGCGGAGGCCTGCACACCACGGCTGCCGTTTGAAAGGACAGCAGGCACCGCCCTGGCTGTGCCATTGACTCTGGGCAGCGGCGCCAATTAACAGCAGTTTAACTGACCTCGGAACCGCCGATGAACAAACATGAAGCACCTCAGGGAAGGAGAATGTTGGGCTGTGAATCTGGGATCTCAGCTGCGTGCAGCTCAGCCCGCAGGACGAGGGGGCACACACAGGACCCAAAATTCACACCCACACTGAGCACGGGAGCTCGCTCCCGTGTGACCCAGTCACACACTTTATTTATTTATAAAGTAAGGGGCTTAAAGCTTAGTTTCCCCCTGCTGCCATCATTCAATTTTATATATAAATCATCTATTCATGTATATTTGCACAGAACAATTATTGGGGGGGTTTTTAGCAAAGCCAGATACTTCCACTTAAAGGCTACTTCTGTTTCTTTCTGTTGTACATAATTATTCCAGCTGTGAATTTTAAAATATGTTTCCACTTACCCCAGATGTCTTTGTTAATGTTGTGATGGTGGGAAGAATGAAGATCTCTTCTTTCTTTCCAAGCCATTCATCTCCCTTATTCTTGTGGTAATTATCTCCTTTCTTCACCACATGATATTTGAAAAGGTTCTTTCCAAAGAAAAGACGAAGATTGAGGCCTGCGCTATATTTGAGAAATGTCCGTTCATTTCATGAGGGAAAAATAACTAAGTCACAAAGAAACCTTAAAAAAACTCTTCTTTGTTTCCTCCAGCATGCTCGTGGTTCTTTTGTGACTAAAGTATATGGTGTTTAAAACAAGATCTTTTCTTTTGTAAGGCCAGGGCCAACCGAGAAAGGGTAAGTGATGCGAGGCCACCAAAACATGGCGGACGCGCCTGTGGGGAATTTCAGAAACGTCCATCAATGTCTTTAGTTGAGCCAAAGTTACACGAAAGTCACTGGAAGATGAGTTAGGGAAAAACCCCTGCAGTCACCTGTTGTGTCCAGGAATTTTTTCCCAGCTGGATCTTCTGAGGCCGAGCCCTGGCTCACCTGAGGGCTCCGTGAGGGCCCAGTCCAAGCGCTGAGGGCTCCGTGAGGGCCGCGGTTGAGCTCTGCCCTCACCTGAGGGCTCTGTGAGGGCCCCGGTTGGGCTCTGCCCTCACCTGAGGGCTCTGTGAGGGCCCAGGTTGGGCTCTGCCCTCACCTGAGGGTTCTGTGAGGGTCCAGGTTGGGCTCTGCCCTCACCTGAGGGTTCCGCAATGGCGCAGGTTGGGCTCTGCCCTCACCTGAGGGTTCCGCAATGGCGCAGGTTGGGCTCTGCCCTCACCTGAGGGCTCTGTGAGGGCCCAGGTTGAGCTCTGCCCTCACCTGAGGGTTCCGCAATGGCCCAGGTTGGGCTCTGCCCTCACCTGAGGGCTCCGTGAGGGCCAGGCCCAGCTCTGGCCGGGCTCTCCCTGTGGGAAACGTTTAATTCCATCCCCTCTCCCCACAGTGTCTTTCTTTCAATGCCATCATGGAGGAGCTGGGCATCTCCCTCAAGCACCAGAAGAAGCTGAAGAAGAGGTCGAGGACGAAGGGGAAGTCGTCCTTCCCGAGCATCCTGACGTGCCAGCAGCGGCGCACGCTGAGGAAGGAGACCATGGCGTGAGCCAGGACAGAGCCAGCCCGCCCGAGGGGACGCCAGCTCCCGCTCCTCAGAGGCTCCCCATGGCTCCTTCTTTTAATCTCGCCTAGACTGATGTACCACCGACCCTCCAGGAGGTGTCTGGCTCTTCCTCTGGGCTGGATTTCTCTGCTCACCTGGTCTGCATCTCCGTCCCCTCCCCGAGCATCGCTGTATGTGCTTTCTAAATAAATAAATAAACAACTGACAGGGTTCTTTTTTCCAAGAATCTGGGAGTGAAACTTTTCTTTTCCCTGACTGCAGTGACCTTCTCCCTGTATCCCAACAAGTCCCATTTTCAGAGAAGCCTGGTTAGAGGTTAGGAAAGCTGAAGTCCTCATTGGGCTGATTGGGCCCAAGGGGGAATGAACTTCCCACTGCCAGAGGGCAGGGATGGATGGATGGGATATTGGGAAGGAATTCCTCCCTGTGAGTGTGGGGATGCCCTGGCACAGGGTCCCTGGAAGTGTCCAAGGCCAGGTTGGATGGGGCTTGGAGCTGCTTGGTCTTTTTCCTTGCAATACAGCAGCATCTTCTGAGAAGGCAACACATTAAGTGTCCGGAGGAAGGAAAGTGTGCTGCCTAACAAGCAAACAGGCAGAAATTCTGCTAGCAAGGTTCTCCTAAAGCACAACCCCAGTGCAGGTCAGCGAGTTCGTGCTCTCCTAATTGCCAGAGCAGTAATTTTAACGGGCTACCGGCTCCAAATGAAAGGGGAGGCTCGGCCCCGGAAGGAGCGATGTGTTTAGCAGTTAATCTCTCTAATCGCCAGGGCTCCTAACTGCTAATCCAGCGTTCTGCTGTGCAGCAGGGCTTGCCTGGAGATGAATGCCCTGCTCAGAGGCACAGCCTGGGCTCTGCTCGGGGCACAGGGATGGCCCAGCAGCTCCATCCCCCAAACCCTGCCGGGGATCCTGCACCCAGAGGGGCTGGGGCTGCCCCTCATCTCCCGCAGGCACCACACACACCCTGAACCTGCCCCTCGGCAAGAATGACCGAATGCAGAGGCTCTGCTGCTTCAGGAGCACAAGGACCCAGCTCACACCTGTTTGACACAGGCTCCCCTTGGCACGGATGTCACCACAGGCTGTCCCCAGCCAGGACAGCTTTCTGTCAGACACACTTGTTTCCTGCTCCCTTTCAGAATGAACTGAAAATTACTTCTCTTTAAAAAATTCAACCCCAGGTTCATGATTGATTAAATAATCTTTCCCTGCTGATTAAATCGCTCTGAGCATCCCTAGGGGATGCTCTGAGGCTTGAGGAAATCTTTTCCAGCATGCTGTCACTGTCCCCGCTTTTCCCAAATGATCACCTCCCTCTCTCCAGACAGAAATGCCATCCCAGCTGAGACTGAGCCCTGCAAGGGGATCTTTGCTCTCCTCTAGACCCCAAAGTAATCTCCTCATTTCAGTGCACACCTGGAGCTCAGGAGCTGCAATCCTTTCAGCAGGGCAGTGTTTTAAAGCCATGTGTAAAGCTCATCTGGCTATGGAATTAAAGACAGTGAACTTGCCCGGCTATGGATGGCTAAATTCCCTTTTCCATTTTCTCCTCTTACCATGCCCAGTGCCCACACCTCCAGCCCCCTGCCCAGAGCTGCACTGTGCACCCAGAGCTGGTATTCCAAGGGTCAAGGCTTGCTCAGGTAGGAAGAAAAATTAAGTGGGAGACCATCCCTGTGAGCAGCACTTGGTGACAGCTGGCATTATCAAAACAAAATTGCTTTAAATAAATTCCTAAGCAGCGTGACCTATTTGCCACTTCATTATCTACAGGCTAAACTCAGTAAACACATGGCCTTTTGTTCTGTGCTCCTTCTATTGATTTTAATGAGACCCAGTGCTAGGGAAGAGCCATTCAACAGGAGGGCTGCATTCATTATTTATTTGGGTTTCAGCTTCATCTCTGCACATTTCTGCAGTTATTCCAATCAAAGTTTTGTCCAGGCTAATTCAGCCAAGACAAGTGCAGGAAGTGACCTAAAGTGTTACCTGCATTTAGCTGAGGTGAACAATTCCCCAAAGTTTCCAGGACAATCTGCATCCCATTTGCAATTGATTACATATTTGGCAGGCTATTTGGGAAGCAAATTGCTGACATTCTGAAAAGAGCTATTTGATGATCTAACACAGACTTAAAATGTGGCCTTTGATTGATGCAAAATGCATAGAAAGTGGGCAAAATGAGGGGCTGAACTTCCTGCATCCATCTTGGCTGATTTTTTCTGCTTTCCTCACCTCCCAGATCCTCTCTGGAGACATCTGGGGAGATTTTTCAGGTACAGGTTTGAGCATCACCCACTCTGCAGAGCTATTTCAAAATGCTAATGAATTATGATGCTGATCCAGAGCCAAAGCAGCAGCAAGACATACCAGTCTTGATATTAATAGATGATCAATGTTTATTCAACTCAGGCAGTGTTGGGGTTTGCTTTTTGTTTAGGAAATCCAATGGCACCTTGGGAGTTAAGGGTTGTAAAGGGGATTTCCCCTTCAAATCTGACCTTCCAGTGCTCTTGGAAATAGCACAATCATTTTTTATGTATGTATAAATACACACACACATACAGGACCTCTTCTGCTCTTTCTAAATATATTCCAATGTCCTACACAGAGAAGCCAGAAAACTGAACTGAAAGGAGTCCTGAGAGGACCCTCAGTTCCCCCACACAAAAACAGAGATGTAGATATCCCTGTAAGGGTTTTTCTTTGGATATTAAGGAAATAAAGAATTTGTAACTATTTTTTTGTTGCTGTTGCTCAGGTCAAATGCAGATGAAGGGAAGAAATAGGGTGCTTGGGTCAGAAATCTAATCCCATAAAGAGATGGAGCCAAATTAGGTTTTGCACCTCAACCAATGGCCCAAGAAAGCCCTGAAAGAGCTGGATGGCCCTGGATTTGTACACTTAGATAAAGTCCCAGAGGCAATAGTTATGGATAGGAGTGTGACTTCCCACCAAGCTGAAAACCTGCTCTGTGAATTTCATGGCAAAGAGATTCCTCCCCAGGTTTTCTGTCGTAGTTTGGCTAAACCAGAAGGACTGTGATTGATAACAGCCTCTTAGAAATTCAGCACTCTGAACCTGCAGGCTGCTCCACCTCTGAGAGAAGCATGAATTTACAGCTTTTCATTAAGAGAGCTATGCATTAAAACCCCCAGGTTGCTCAGAGAGAATGAAAACGTGCTTGTCTCTCCTATCAGCTTCTCAGGCACTCATCATTTATTCCAGCCCTCAAAGTGAGCTCTCCCTGCAGTGCTGGTGGCAGGGAAAGCCTGCCCAGGCTGAGCTCAGCTCAGCTCCATGAAGCTGAGCCCTGCTCAGGAGTGAATGCAGAGCCAAGCAGGCAGCTGGCACCTCCCACCCCTCCAGGCAGAAAGGGCAAGCGAAAGCAGAGGGAAGCCATTCCCAGGAATTTCCACTGGTGGAAATTGCACAGCGGCCCATTCCAGAGTGTTCAGCACCCAAGGTCATCGCTGGCAGAGCCAAGAACCACACTTGGCAGTGGCAAAGTCCCTGGGGAATTTCTGAACTAATTTGTCTTCTCCTTATTTAATTCCCTAAATAATAATAACAAAATTGAAAAAGTAAAGGCATTTAGACACCTTCCCAATTTGTTTTTTCTTTATTTTTAAGGTGATTTAAGCACGGCAGCTGCACTGACTTTTGTAAAGGGCCATGAAATCTTTTTCTCCATACATGGGAAAGGGCAAAGCAACGTAAAATCTTCCGTGGCAAAGCTGATGTAAAATGCCTGTGTTTAACCACAAAGCCCCATGCAAAAAAATAATAAAAAACCAAAACCAAAACTAAAAAAAATTAAAAAGGCCAAACCAAAACCCACAACAACAAAAAAGCCCCACCAAAAAAAAAAAAAAACCACAACAAAAAAACACCCAATCAATCAAATCAACCAACCAACCAATCAAAAAACCCAACAACACCACAACCAGATATTTTGCCATGCAGTGGAAAACCTGGATGCTGCTGGCTCTGACTGGAGCCCCAGCTGTGCCTGCTGAAGGCCCCAGGACACCCAGGGGCCCCGAGGAGAGGCTGCTGCCTGAGCTGGCTTTGGAAAAGGTGCTCTTCACAACCGGTAAAAATAAATGTGTCCGCAGGCAATAGCTTGTACAGATTCTCTATTCTTGTAAATCACAAGTGCACTTTTCCTCTCCAGGTTCAAAACATGCAGATTGCCAGCAAGTAACCATAACAAACAAAAGGGGGGAAAAAGCCAAGAATAAGGCTGTTGTAAAAAGCACAATTTGAACTTCTCATTCCCTTTAAATTAATAATGAAAATATTTTAAAGTCATCAGAAAAGGAGATTTTAAAACAATTTTTCTTTTTACGGATGCAGTAGTGGTTAAAAGGACCTGAGTATTCCCAGCTAAAAGACTTCCCAGCAGAGCATATTCCTGACATTCATCAGGCTATAAACAAACACCCACTGAAGAGCAGCACGCTATCCTTAATTAAACAACAACAGTTGGATGGGGGACGGAGCAGGAGAAGGAAATAATAGTAATTTAGTTTAACTGGGAGAACGTGAGCAGCCTTTTAATGCAGCCACAAATGCACGCAGTGACTCAGAGCCACAGCCTCTGGAATTAAAGCTCCGGGCACTGAAGCACTGGGCAGGATTGGGCACTTGTTGGATCAGGCCCCTTTTGTTGGTGGCACCACACGTGTAGCTGTGTCTGCAGCCATTCCAGTAATTCCAGAGCATGGAAAGCTTCGCTCTGATATGGCTTTTAGGAGTAAAATTACACTGGTAATAACTACACCAAGTAACCATTAATAATGGCCACACTAATTAACTATTAATAATAACTACACTAAATAACCACTAATAGTAACTGCACTTGTAAAGGAGGATAATAAAATTCAATGAAGAACAAAAGTTCCAATTTTTCTTTAAAAATAAAAAGAACTCTCCATAATTTAACATTTTAATTTGATGTTCTGGATAAGGCATTCTGCATAGGGATGTGGGAAAGTTAAAAAGTGGGTTCAAAAAGCCTGGAATTGTGTGCTTAACTCTTAGAAAAAGTTCTAAGCTTGAGATGCAAATTTGGAAATGGCTCACTTGGCACAGTGTCTTACAAGGGAGAGTAACTTCAAGTGAAAGCTTTAATTAGCACAGCATTTAGCAACGTTATTAAGTTATCTTTTGTGGAAAAAGCCCTGGAAAGCACAATCTTAATGTGGCTGAGACATCCCAATTCCATAAATGAAAAATGGGAAGGACAAGATTTATTATCCTGAAAAGCAGGGGGACATTTACTTTAATGCACTACAGCAGCAGCTTTAAATAACCAAGTGTGGCAGCTTGCAGGATGTGTTTTCAGAGCAGTTCTTTGCTTCAGCTGGTCCCTGGATAGAAAACCCTGGATAGAACCTGGGTAGAACTGGCTCTGGAAAGGTGTGAAGATCAATTCTGGACTTTTGGGCTCATTTTCAGGTATCTCAGTGGCCTCATCCCACTCATTTCCCAGGTCTTTGGGGTCTGTCTGGCCAGAGGTGGGAAGGAAGGGGCATGTATTTATTTATTTATGCATTCATTGGGATGTGTTTATTCCCTGGGATGTGTTCATTCCCCGGGATGTGTTTATTCCTTCAGGCCAGGCTGTGGTGCCTCAGAGCACTTCCCAGGGGCACCAAGCAGGGCAGCACAAAGGAGGCTCACCATGGTGGGCCCCAGGCTAAGTGGGGCAGGGCTGGGACGCCAGGAAAGCCCCCGGGGATCCAGGTGGGCTGAGCTCTGCAGACAAGACAATAGCTGGGTTTATGGGAGCACAGGGGAATAAATCACATTGTCCAGGGAAGGACATCAAATCAGGGTAGGGAAGCTTTGCACTAATCCTGTGTTGTAATGACAGCTTAGAAATTTGGAACTTTGATGAGTTCAGAGATTTCCTCAAAGCTCTTTAATTTGGCTTCCTGGTATTTAATCTCTTAACTTTGCGTTCTTAATCAGAACTCGGGGCGGATCTTTAATCTTGTGTGTACAGCCTGGGGATTAGAGGCCCTGAGCTGCCTCTGGCACACAGCTGGAGCTGCCCTGCGCCTTCTCCTGCCCCCAGAGGCACCCAGACCTGGGAGAGGCCTGGGGAGACAAAGGAAACCCCATAAATATCCTCTGGCAGAGAGCAGGAACACTTCTGTCTCTTCAGCAAAGAGTTAAAATCCATCAGGGCCTGTTTCTTTTAAAACATTCCACAATTCATTTTCAATTCCCTCCACTTTCCGTGGTAGTCCTGGAAACACTTTATTTACTCATTGTTACTGCTGGCTATCCTGCTTTATCTGTTCCTGAATTATTCAAATGACTTAAATAGGGGCAGAGTCTATGGAAAAGTAATTTCCCAAAGTTCAGTAGGAGTTTTGAACTGTTTTCAACTTAGTTTGCTGCCAGTGAGCCAGAATTAAACTTTTCTTAATCTGGATTGTTTCCTTACAGAGCACACACAGCTGGACAGAGCAACAAAAATTATCTGGGGGTTTATTGAGAGGAGCAGGGAAAGGTCAGAAGGAAAAACACATTTGCTATACAGACCAGCAAATAAACACAGGAAAAAACTGCTCAGTGAATAAAAAGAATGTTTCCAGTGTGGCTGTGGACACCCTGACTTTGTGCAGAGCCTTTGCAACACAAATGTTACTCACAGAGTACAAGGATTAAGATGAGATCTTCCTCCCTGCCTTGAGGAAGATTAGGAAACTTTTAAGAAACATCCCTGAAATGATTAAGTCATCATTTTAAAACCTGTTAGAAGTAATTTTAAAATCTGTGGGGAGTAATGTTGCACCACTTCTCCATGTTTTTCATATTGTCTGAATAGCACAAAATAAAATTTTTTTAAAGGATGAAAACGAGCAGGAGGATATCAGCAAAGAGGGCATACACACACACACACACACACACCATAAATTGTGTTCTGGTGAACAGGAGAGTCCTGAATCCTACTACGCAATCCTGCTGCACTTTGGTTTCTGATGTGAAAACAGAACCCAAGAGTTGGATCTTTGGGGCAGGATCTCCAGCTCCCACCAGGGCCACCTGCAGAAGGTGGCTCTGAATCACCAATTCAGCTCCAGAAAATCACATTTCTCCCCACGGCGTTTTCCCTGGAAGTTGGAACATCTCAAATTGCATCTCCCTGGGAGGACAAACCCAAACTGCCACGGATGCTCTGGTCCCTGGCACAGCAGGGTTTTGATGGAGAGATCGCAAATTTGTGACCCTGGAAGCAAAACCAGGCCATGGGAATGGATCCTGGGATCCCAGAATGCCTGAGGCTGGAACAGAGCCCTGAGCCCCAGCTGTGCCCCATGCCCACCTGGGTGCCACCTCCAGCCCTTCCTGGGGCACTCCAGGGACAAATGTTGTTCCCCGTGAAGAGCTCCACAGGGTAATCCAGCGAGCAAAGAGCATTTCTGGGGTCACAGACCTATCCCGGGAGCAGGAGAAAAGCAGGATGGATGTGCTGCTGCCTTGTCTCATGCCTGGTTCCACCCAGGTTTCAGGCTGTATCCCCACGGTTTCACAGCCTGGTGTAAAATGCACTCCCTCGTTTGAAGCAGAACTGTTTGGTTTTAAGATGGAGCAGAAATAATTTTTGGATGGCTTAAATAAAGGATTTTTCAAAGCTGTTTTTGTGATTGGAGTCATACACAGGTCGTTTTCCATTAGTGAGAAAAAGCATGTGAAGTACTTGGAAATTACTCACAACTGTAAAGCAATAATCACCTTTGAGATAATGATTTTCTTTTTATGACACCACTACCCTCTTGCTTTTAGCATTTGCATTTTAATACCTCAAGAACAAAGACTTTCCCACTTATTGTTCCAACAAAGAGCTGCTTTCCAGTCTAGCTTGTAATTTTTCAATCACATTAATAACCCTCAAAGTACTTTTATTGCTGAGGGTATTTGAAGAGTTTTGTAAAAAGATAACTGCATTTTCTGTAACAATGTGGGGGGAAAAGCCACACAGATGTGAACTAACAAGTGTGGGGGTTTTTAAACTGATGGATAACAAATAAAGGATAAGTTCCTGCCAGCACCTGTGTGTTGCTGAGTTGACAAGTATTTTATCTGTGTAAGCAGATAAATACTAGCTTGGAATTTCTTCATTCTTTTTTAAATACACTCAGTCAATCTGGCACAGCGTTAGTGTCACAGATCCCACTGCAGCTTCTCAGCAAAATGAGACAATTCAACATCTAAGTTATAATAATTATTGTATTATTGTATCATTACATTATTACTATTTTATCTCCCCTAATTCTTTGTAGGCAGCGTGTCATGGCACCAGCTCAGAGCTGGAAGTGATGCTGTGTAAAAGGGGTAATGGCAAATCTTTTCTTCCAAATTTTAAAACCTCTTCTCCTTTAGACAGAAGCAATAGAAGCTCCTTGAACTATTAGCACATTTAATATTAAAAGTGCTTAAACGTGCATTCACATGCAGGACGCGGCACTTTGCCTTTTGTTTTGCCCTATTTGTCCGCAAATAGTTTAAATTCGGTTTCCCGCTGGGTTTCTCGGGGTTTTCAAGGCAAGGCGTTGGGATGGCGCTGCTGTCCCGTAGGAGCAGCGAGGCAGCAATCCCAGGGTCGTGCTGCCATCTGCGGTTCCAACTGGGAAGGAACGGGCTGGGACACCTCCACCAGACCAGGCTGTTCCAAAAAATTAAACCGTCATTAAAAAAACACAGAAATTTTTTCTTTTTCTTTTTTTGGTTAAGAAAATAATGGAAAATTCTCTTCTTGCTGTGGAAATCCTGTGATTTCCCAATTCCCATTTCCCAGAATTTGACACATCCTGGTCTTATTTCCTTTGGTGGTGGTTTGGGATTTTTCATTAAGCAGAGAGGACAAGTTATTCACTTTAGTTCTGATGACCCTTTCCTGTTGTCCTCTGCAAGCATTACAAATACAGACACCAAAAGGCAGGATCCAAGCAGGGATTCAGAAGGCAGCCCCAAAATTCATAGAGGCAAGGCAGCTGATTACCACCAGCCCCAATTTAAATCCCAGCTCTGCAAACAATTTCTGCACAACTCCAAACATTTGCATCCCGCCATTGGGCTGGCATCAGCAGAGGCCAGATGTGAAACCCCAGCCCTAACCCAGCTGGTTTTTCCAGTCCCACAGGCAGAAAAGGATCAGCCCACAAGCGGCCACAGGTCCCATTTCCCACCCAGGACACTGAGCTGCTCCTCTCCAACCCCAGCTGAAGCCTTGAGCCAGAGCACACTTGGAAAAAGCAGCAGAGCCTGGGCAGTTGTGGGATCCCTAATTTTCCAGGCTGGAAGCCTGGATTCCATCATCAGTGCACATCCCTGATCTCAGCGGTGAGATTTGGCAATCTCTTTGCACCAGTAAGTGCTGCTATCATTTCCTGCGAGCTGCTCCCCAGTGTTCCAAGGAATTCTCCTCCCTGCACATCCCCCAGAGCACTCATCCCCCTCGCCTGCCCCAGCCCCTGCCTGCTGTAACAAGAATTACCCTTTGGGGAGGCACTCGGGGGCTGCACATCCCAACATTCGGAGACCAAAGCCCTGAATGACCTAAAAGCCGAAGGAGCAGCGGGAAATCTCTTGGCCAGAGAGCGGCAGCAGCAGGCAGGACACCAGAGGCTCCAGAGGCACCAGGACCAGCACCGCCCTGCTCTGAACACACCAGGGCTTTTTGGGATCGGGCTGGGCTGGGGGGTTTTACACTTCCACCGCCCCAGGTGGCTCCAAGCCCTGTCCAGCCTGCCCGGGATGGATGGGCATCCCTCGGGAGCATCCCAGGGCGTGTCCCGGAGCTGGAGCTGGAGCAGGGACGAGGCGCTCTGGGCACCCCCTGGCCGTGGGATGGAGCAGCAGCCGCAGCAGCTGCGGAGCCCCGAGCAGCTCGGAGCGAGAGCTGAGTCCATAGATGGTGCTCTTCTCCCATGGAATATCGCAGCGGGACATTCCCGCCTCTCCCTTTCCCTGCCTGCAGGATCCCGTGTCGGGGCTCTTTGGGGCGGCTGCCTCATGCTGCCCTGCACACTCTCCTCTTCCCCGGGTTACTGCCCCCTCCCAGCCCCACATCCCCCCATTCCGGGGTCCCGGGGGATGCTCTGTGCACAGGAAGGAGCTGTGCAGCGGTAAAACATTAATAATATTTGTTTCCATCTGTGAATGCCTTCCTGCAGCCTGGAGAGCCTCTGGGGCCGGTGAGGTTCCTTCCCTCTGCAGGGGCAGCCCAGCTCGGGGTCACTCGGGTGCTGTGGGACACGCTGGTGTGGCTGTGTCCTGCCCAGCCAAACCCTCCTGCGCTGCCAGAGCCAATAAAGGGGGTTTAATTACTGTGTAATGAGCTGGTGCACAGGAAGCAGATGATCTTCCCTAGGGAAACATCAGGTGCCTCTGCCCTGCATGTCCTGCGGGCTGTCCCATCCTCAGAGCCCGAGAAATGCCAGGAGGGAAAGGTCTGTGCCCTTCTCTGCCTCCCCACCACCCTGAGAGGGGAAATGTCCCCCTCGGAGCTGGGATAGCCAGGAGCTGCTTGTGGCTGCAGCTTTATGGATTCCAAGCGGGAATTTGCCCCGGCAGAGCTCGCCTGTGTTTGTGCACCTGTCTGCTGGCAGAGCTGGGGGTGCTCACCTGGAGAGGAGAAGCTCCAGGGAGAGCTCAGAGCCCTTCTAGGGCATAAAGGGACTCTAGGAAACCTGGAGAGGGACTGGGGACAAAGCCTGGAGGGACAGGACACAGGGAATGGCTCCCACTGCCAGAGGGCAGGCAGGGATGGGGCTGCCTGTTTGCTCTCATCTGGAAAAGCCTCAGGGCTCAGAGCAAGAGAGTGCTGGGGAGACCTTGAAAATAAATAGTCCAGGGTTAGATAAACAAAGTTTCCCTTTCCCAAATACCAGGATTACACCACGGCTTCAAAATTTATAGAAAAAATACCCCGCCGATGAAGCAAATTGAGAAAATGAACGCAAGGAAAGTGCCCTGGAGGAACGGGATCCTTGCAGGGAGGGGAGAGGGGACTGGAGCTGGAGGGAAAGCCGAGCCCAGTTGGGACTGGGGCTGAGTACGCAGCTGGCAAAGCCCTGGCTCAGCAAACCGCACACTCTGGCACCCTGGGACTGCAGGAAAGCACAGGAATACATGAAACCCTATGGAACGGGATTGCAAAATTGGGATTTGCTCCGCCGCTAAAAGTGCGCGCGTAGGAAGAAGCCCCACCTCCGCAGAGCCATGCCCACCCCCGGGCGGGCAGGACCTGCCCGAATGGCCCCGGCGGCGGCGGCAGAGGGACAGCCCGGCTGCCGGCGGTGAGCGAGCATCGGGAGAGCCCCGCGGGTGAGTGTGCAGGGCTGCCCGCCGGGGCACGATGGCTGCGCTGCCCCCGGGCTCTGCCAAGGGGAGCTCTGTGCTCCGGCAGGGCTCTGCTGCGCTGGGAGCAGCTTCAGGGGCGCAAAGAGGAGTGCCGCCGTGCCTGCTCCGCGCCAGCCTCTGCACGTGTGCTCTGTCGCTCCCTCTCTGCTTGTGCTTGTTTATCTGAGGGTCTTTTCTTTTCCCACTTATTTCTCGCGCTGCAGGGAATTTTCCCATTTTCCCGCTGCTGCCCCGCTGGCTTTCTCCCGTGGATTCACTTCTCCTACAAAAGCACTGCCTGTTTGCAGCCGGGATCTTGGGAAGGGGCCAGGCAGCGTGGATCTGACCCGTGCCCGGCTGGCACAGGGAGCCTGGCCGAGCCTCTCCAGCAGGGAGGAGCGCTGGTCCTGCAGCCCCAGAGTCATGGGAGGCTCTGGGCTCAGTGCTGAGCTGCTCCCGCCGAGCTTTCCCCGGCTGCAGGGCGCTGGGAGCAGCAGGAGGTTGTGTTCCTGCTGGCTCCTGCAAACGGGGAGCTGCCGTGTCCCCTCAAGCCTTTGGGACGGGCACATCCCCCGGGAGCCAGCCCTGGGAACAGCCTGTCCTCCCCGGAGCACGGATTTCAGGGTTGGGCTGGGGCTGGCCACACCTGCTGCTCTGTCAGGTGTCCCTGCTGGGCATGGGGACAAGGGCTGGGTGGGCTCTGTCCCCTCCTGTGTGGGGGCTGCCGCTCTGATCCCATCTCTGGAGATGGGCACCCAAGGGCAAGGATACCCCTGTGCCAGGAGGGGATGCACTGCCTGTCCCAAAAACACTGGCTGCTCCTGGATCCCTGGCGGTGCTCCAGGCCAGGTTGGACTGGGCTGGGAGCAGCTTGGGACAGTGGGACAGAGCCCCGGTTCCTCCGCGGTTCCTGGCTCCCAGTGTGCTCCCAGCCCCGGTTCCTCCGCGGTTCCTGGCTCCCAGTGTGCTCCCAGTGCTTCCCTAGGGATGCTGCTCTGTCCCATGCCCTGCCCTGGACCTGCCACATGTGCCCTGGCTGGAGTAGGTTAAATATTGGGTGTCTTGAGCCATGGTGTGGCTTTGGGGGATGGCCTGGGAGCTCTATTTCCCCCCTCAGCACCTGCCATTGGCACGGCAGGCTTTGGAAAGGTGTTTTTCCAGGGAAGTGCAGGCAGTGTGGGAGGCAGAGCAGACGGCAAGGGGAATTCCTGCCTTGAGACACGATTGGGACACCACAAGGCTCTGAGGCGCCATCCAGGGAAAACCGAGAGCGAGCGCAGGGCTGGAGAAAGCCCAGGACACGATCACGCCCAGGGATGCAGGAAAGGGCTTGTTGCTGTCAGGCAGCCCGGCTGGGGCCAGCTGTGCCTCCAGCTGCACGTCTGGGCACCTCAGGAAGATAATTCCATTTGCACTGGACTTTCTTGGTCCCTCCAAGTGTACAGATGACAGTGCAGTCCACCAATGTTAAATAATGGGAGAAGGACACTGGGTAGTTCCCCAAAATACCAGCGTTTCCTCCTTTTCCTGTGCCAGCTCCAGCCCCCACCAGCTGCTCCGGGCTGGGGCTTCACTCCAGCACTTGCTCCTTGTCCATCAGCACCCAGAAATGTCACCAGGTCTGTCCCCCCCACAGTGTTTCATCTGCTGTTCACAGCCAGCTCCTCTCTTGCTGGCTAAGGAATTTTCTCACTTCTCCTAAGCTCTGCTCAGTTCCCTTTCCGGGCAGCAGCATTTCCCTGCTCCTCCATCCATCCATCCATCATCCATCCATCCATCCATCCATCCATCCATCCATCATCCATCCATCCATCCATCCATCCATCCATCCATCCATCCATCATCCATCCATCCATCCATCCATCCATCCATCCATCCATCCATCCATCCCTCCATCCATCCATCCATCCATCCATCCATCCATCCATCATCCATCCATCCATCCATCCATCCATCCATCCATCCATCCATCCATCCATCCATCCATCATCCATCCATCCCTCCCTGTTGCTTGCAGGTGGCCAGCATCATTCCCAGCTCCTGGTGAAGCAAGTTTTACTGGCCACCTCCAAAATTTGGGGATGCTCTGGTTGGTAGCCCCTGGGTTAGTGTGGAGGGGGTAAAGAGCTGCCCTGGAATGTCCCTTGGAAATAAATGTTCAGGATTGGGGTGCAGCTGCTCCTCATGGAATACTCAGTGTGAGGAGCAGATCTGTGGTCCTGGGCAGACCATGAGTGCAGATGGAGGAGCTGGACTTGTTGGGATTTCTTTTGTCAGAAGTTACAGATAATAAATAGCAAACAAGCTCTGGTTTGCTCCAGGAGGTCTCAGCTCCAGGGAGCTGCTGGGGTTTCCACTCAGGATGTGTGCTCGAGGCACGGGGCCATTGCAGGGGCTCTTGCTCCTTGTTTTGCAACAGCTTCCCCTTCAAAAAGCTCATTTTTCTCACCGGAGGTGTCTGTGTCCCTGGAGCCACTCTGGCTCTGCCCGTTTCCTCCAGCTGTTCCTTACACTGCAAACTCTCACAGCTTTCAGAGGAACTCAGCAGAAAATCTGTGTTTTTCTCAGTTTTCACTCCTGTCCGAGCAGCAGTGAAGTACAGAGGGGAAAAAACATCAGGAAGGTATTTATGGAGTATGAAAGCCCAAACGGGGGAAGCTGTGGTTTGGGATCTCTTCCCTTCAGGCTTCTCTTGGCAGGTGTTTGTCCACAGAGCCAAGCACTGCCTGCAGCCTGTGGAAAGGCAGATTCCTGCTGGAATTGGGCTCCTCATCCTTCCTTCAGCACTTTGACTCCCACCCAGGGCTGGAGCTGCTCGAGGCAGGAAGGGTTTGCCTGCCAGGCACAGAGGAGGTGCTAAGATAGAAAGTGGGTGCAGGACAAGGCTTCCCTGCAGCACAGCCACATCTGTCCCTCCCAGACCAGGGGGTGTATTCAGCACCTGCCTCCATCCAGAACACAGGGGTGACTTCTGTGCTCAAAATTCTGCATGGAACCGTGGAGGGGAGGAGCAAAATGGGCAAAACTGGGAAGTCCTGGTGTGGCAGACCCCCCAAAGCCTGGAGCCCCACAGGAAGGCGGGAGGAACGGGGCAGGAGCAGTTTAACAGTGCTGCTGGTCACCCCGCAGGAGCCCCCTCAGCCTGGGTGCCAGGGAGCGGCAGGCAGCTCTGGGAGGCCTCAGCACACAGCACACGCCTGGGGAGCAGGGCTCCATCATCCCCAGGCAGAGGGGTACCAGGGCAGGGCTGAGCCCCTCCCTCATTGCTGTGCTTGCACGTCATGTGTTCCAACACCAGCTTTCCTTGCGCCTCTAATTTTTAACCTCCAGCAATGCTTTCCTATTCTAATTTCTTGTAAGGTTTCTGTCATCTGTGGCCCGTTTCTCATTACACAGAGTCACTGAGCTGGGCCCATCTCATTTCTTTTTGCCACATGGTGAAAGGCAGGAGCAGCTCTCGGGCACATCCCTGCATCCCTTTTTGTTCCCTGTCTTTTTCCATGCTGTGTGTCCACTGCTTTTCCCTTCTGTTGTGTTATAAAGCATCTCTGCACCCACATTTTCCAAGCCAGCTTCCCCTTCAGCCCAGGCACATAAATACACAAATTACCCCCCTCATAAATACACACCCTGACACCCTTCCAGCCTCCAGAGGCAGAATTGTTCAGCAGAAGGAAGACAGATTCTGGAATATTTGCTGGCATTTCCAGTGCCCTGCTGGGGTTTAATTTGCTGTGTTACATTGGCTGTTATTTACTCACGCTCTGCTGAGCCCACGCTCTGTGTGCCTCTCCTTGCTCAGCCCAGGGGAGCAGCTGCTGATGAAGGCTTTGGGAGGAGAAATGGCCTGGGGAATGGGACAGGGTGCTGAGCACCCAGCCCAGACCCTGCTGCAGCTCCCTGAGAGGTTTGGGGCGTTTCTGCTGCCCTGGTGTCAAAGCAGAGGCAGCCTGGGGACAAGTGGAGCATCTTAATCAGTGCTGCAAATGGTCTGGGAGATTGTCCCAGATATAGGCAGTGACAGGACAGGGAAAGCTTCCCACTGCCAGAGGGCAGGATGAGATGGGATTTGGGAAGGGAATTCCTCCCTGTGGCTGCCCC
Source organism: Zonotrichia leucophrys gambelii (assembly GCF_028769735.1). Taxonomy (NCBI): domain Eukaryota; kingdom Metazoa; phylum Chordata; class Aves; order Passeriformes; family Passerellidae; genus Zonotrichia; species Zonotrichia leucophrys. The sequence continues at coordinate 116,053,414 of NC_088169.1, forward strand.
TGGATCCCTGCAGTGTCCCAGGCCAGGCTGGACACGCCTGGGAGCAGCTGGGACAGTGAAGGTGTCCCTGCTATGGCAGGGGTGGCACTGGGTGAGTTTTAAGGTCCCTCCCAAGCCAAGGGATCCTTCCCTGCACAGATGGGGGTTATTCCCAGCCTGCAGCTCCCTGCAGTCACTGTCCCCAGCAGGGAGGGGGTGCCAGGCAGGCGAGGCTGGCATTCCTGGCAGGATTTTAGTGGCATCCCTTGGTGTGAGGCTGAGCTCAGATCCCTGGGATTGCCATGCCAGGCCTTTCTGAGGGATGCACTGACCCAGGACAGAAGTGGGAAGAAAACTGGGCTTTGAGGACAAACCCTGCACCTGTAGCTGAAGGAATAACAGCAGCTGATGGATCTGCAACACTCTGAACAGCCTTCCTTCCTTCCTTCCTTCCTTCCTTCCTTCCTTCCTTCCTTCCTTCCTTCCTTCCTTCCTTCCTTCCTTCCTTCCTTCCTTCCTTCCTTCCTTCCTTCCTTCCTTCCTTCCTTCCTTCCTTCCTTCCTTCCTTCCTTCCTTCCTTCCTTCCTTCCTCCCTTCCTTCCTTCCTTCCTTCCTTCCTTCCTTCCTTCCTTCCTTCCTTCCTTCCTTCCTTCCTTCCTTCCTTCCTTCCTTCCTTCCTTCCTTCCTTCCTTCCTTCCTTCCTTCCTTCCTTCCTTCCTTCCTTTCCTTCCTTTCCTTCCTTTCCTTCCTTTCCTTCCTTTCCTTCCTTTCCTTCCTTTCTTCTTTTTTCATTTGAATCAGTTAGGCCTTATCTCCCTCTTTATTTGATGTCCTCTCAGCAGGATCAAAGTACTTTTCTGTTTGGTTTCCTTCCTAAGGGAGAGGAGCTGGGTGGGATCTGAGGGCAGGGGTTTGTGCTCAGTCTGATCTGCTGGCAAACCCTGGTGTTTGAGGTCTCTGCTGAGCACTGCCCGGGGTCAGCCGCCCTCCCTCCTTCCTCCACACATGTAAAGGAGAGCTGGAAAGGATGACAGAGTGCATTCTGGATTTGTGGTTTGCAGGTCTAATGAGGGACAAAGGCATTAGAGGACACGGAGCCTGCTTCCAGCTCCATGAGCGTTCCCATCCCTGGAAATCCCGGCTCCTTTGGGCTCCTGCCTTTGCTGTTCCACCCTTTTCCTGCCCCCTGAGCACCCCAGGGGCAGCAGCAGCAGCAGCAAGCCCGGGGCTGTCAATAATTGATCAGGGCTGGAGCCAGGCAGGTGCCTCTGCCCCAGCGCTGCTGAGCCAGACCTCCAGGGGCCCGGCAGTTTTTCCTGCCTGCTTCCATCGAGGCTCAAACCCCCTGTATTGATCCCAGGCTGGATTTGTTACAGCAGTCTCTCTCAGCACGGGCTGAGGGCAGCAATCGCGTTCTGCAGAGGCTGTTGGGGCACTCAGAACTCGTGCAGGTCCCCTCTGGAATTCACCTCTCAGGGTTTGTGAACGCCACAGCACGGGCAGGCTCCTCCTGCGAGAAGTTACATCAAGCCCTGCATTTTGTTAATTAGTTTGAGGCTGCGGGTCCCCGCTCCTTTGCCTCTCATCACGGGGGAAATAGAATTACACACAACAATAATGGGAAGCCTTTCACCCCATTTGCTGCCGAGATGAAAACATCTATTAGAATGTGCTGAACAACAAGTTAAAGCCTAATGGCTCTAGCGTGCCTGGGAACAATGCATCTTCCTGAGCAGGAAGCCTGGCCGCTGAAACCCAACAAAGCCATCGCGGGTCCCTGGGGAGGAGGCAAGCAGACCTGCGGGCAGGAGGGGCTGCTGGCTCCCCGCGGGCTGGAATTCCATTGCATGGTCGCGTTTAGGTGATGGCTGAGGGTCCAGAAGCGAGCCTGGAGGGGCAGTTCCAGGGGAGATGCGGGAACGCCGCGGTGGCAATGCGATGCGCAGGGATGCAGGGCTTTAATCCAGCAGTGCCCAGCACAGGGAGGGATGGGAAGGGCTTGCTGAGCAAGGAGCTGCTGCCCCCGAGCCTGGACAGATCCCTGCAGAGCGATGCAGAGTGCTGGGCAGGGCAGGGCCAGGACTTTGCATCCCCTAGAACTTCTGGGGTTCTGCAGCCCGTGGGATCCCTCTGGAAAGCCATTTGTGCAGCCCGTGGGATCCCTCTGGAAAGCCATTTGTGCAGCCCACTGCTCCCCTTCGATTCGCACTTCTCCAGGCAGCTGAGGAGCCTCTGGATGGCAGCACAGCCATCAGCTTTGCCAGCTGCCCTGGCAGAGTTTGCTGCTGGCAGCGGCTGAGGGTGCCCCATCACCCGGGCCATTGATAACAAGTCACACCGGCCCCAGAAGTGTTGCATAATGTTGTCCTTGGCCCTGCTGAGCAGCGTTTCACCTCGCAGCCTCTGGGGTTCCACATTTTGCAGGCTGCCTTGTCGCTGTGCAGAATCCAAGTGCCCCGAGCAAAGGGAAGGCAGGAACAATCGGTGCCTGCCGGGGAGACCCGTGTGCCCGCTGCGGGGGTGTTTGGCAGGGCTTTGCTGGGCAGGGGGGAGCTGAGGCCCAGCCAGGAGCATTGTGCTGATGATTTATCCCTGACAGGCTGACGGCATGACGGGGAGCAGCCAGCCCGACGTGGCCCGCAGCAGGCTCTGCAGGAGCCCCTTTCTCAGCATCAAGGTAAACACCCCCTGCCTCCCCAGCACCCCCTCGGCTCCCCGGGCTGGGAAACAGCAGCTCAGCCCCCTGCAGAGGGCACTGGGAGGATTTATGGGCACCAGGTGTGCTTGGGAAATGCCCCCTGGGTTTCCCAGGGCACAGGTGCCTTTGGTGTGGAGGTGTTTCCATTCCAGAGCCAGTGGGGCTGTGATGTTTCAGTGCAGGTTTATTAACTCCCTGCTCCTCCAGAGAATCACACGATGGGATGGGATGGGATGGGATGGGATGGGATGGGATGGGATGGGATGGGATGGGATGGGATGGGATGGGATGGGATGGGATGGGATGGGATGGGATGGGATGGGATGGGATGGGATGGGATGGGTTGGAGGGACCTTAAAGCCCATCCAGTGCCACCCCTGCCATGGCAGGGACACCTTCCACTGTCCCAGGCTGCTCCAAGCCCTGTCCAACCTGGCCTTGGGCACTGCCAGGGGCAGCCACAGCTGCTCTGGGCACCCTGTGCAGGGAACAATTCCTGCCCAAGAGCCCATCTAGCCCTGGCTCTGTCAGTGGGAAGCCTTTCTTCTAAGTCCTGGGTCCTCCTAGATTCAGTGCAAGCCCAGGCCCACCATGTGAGGGCTTGAGGAGCTCTGCAGAACCACAGGCTGCACCTGGAATGGTTCCCTGTGTCTTGAAACATCTGCTTGGTTCCCTTCTGGCTCGGTAATTCCCTGTTACCAGTAGTGGCAGCCCTATCACAGTGCATCACAACATTCAGGGCAGTTGGAAGCCAATTACCTGGCTCATTAGGGACTCTCACCAGGCCAGAGTGCACAACATGACAGTTGGATTTAAAGACTTCTCTGTCCCTTTTGTGGGCAAGATTTGGGGTTTTGAGGGTTTTTCTACAAATGCTGGTGCATTTCCTCACCCTCCTTCTGTGGCAGGAGCAAAGTGAGTCACTGAGGCAGAGCCTGCACAGAGGCTGGAGACACAGAGCATGGCCTGAGGCTCCTCCCCAGTCCTCTTTCAGCCCATTCAGCTGCTTTTTATCTGCTGGGCTTTGCTTGGTTCTTCTTTACTCCCCAGCAAGGTTATCTCTAGAATTATGGCCCTGCTGATTTTTCCATGAGAAGATATTTTCAAGGGTTCAAAGATTGAACCATTGAGGGGCAAAGCCAGCAGAATCAAGCTGTATTTTGCTGTATCTGTGAAGGTAGATCCCAAAATCCCAGACTGGTTTGGGTTGGGGGACCTTACAGACCCTCCTGTTGCAAGCCCTGCCACGGGCAGATGTGGAGGAAGCTCTTGTCACCAAGAGCACAATTGTCCTCAGCACAGGATGTTTTCCCCTTTTCTCCTGGGCTTATTTTTCAAGAAGTCAGGCCGCCCTGTCCGGTTTCTAAATGACTTCCTCAGAGAACAAAACTTGCAGCCCAGGGTTTGAATGGCTCTTGCAGAGCCACAGAACCGTTGCACAATGTGGTTGGATGTGTTTGAAGTGGCCGGAGGACCAAAAATCACAGCACTGCAGTTTTTATGGGTATTTATATCTCCAGAGAGCGTGTCACAAAAACCATGACCACATGTCCAAATGCAGCTGGGGGACGTAACCAAAACCTGCCCTGCTTGGCTTCAAGGAGCACTGTGATTTAGATGGGATATTGGGAAGGAGTTGTTCCCTGGGAGGGTAGGGAGGCCCCTGGATGCCTGGCAGTGCCCAGCACCAGGCTGGATGGGACTGGCACAGTGGGAGCTGTCCCTGCCATGGCAGGGGTGGCACTGGATGGGATTTAAGCCCCCTCCCAGCCACAGGCCAAGCCAAACTGGTTCCAGCTGTTTCCTGCCAGAGCCATTTGCCATGAGCTCAGCCCAGTGTGCCTGTGCCACGTGCTGAGGCACAAACCCTCTCTGGAAAGAGCCCCAGAACGTCCCAGGCACGAGGAGGGAGCGTGGTGGGATGTGTTGCTGTCAGCTGGGAGCCCTCAGGGCAGAGTTTGCTGCCAAGCTGCTCCATCCACCCTGCAAACACAGGCAGCCCTTGGAAAAGGGCTTTTTCCACACCACCAGGAGAGGAACTACTGGTGTTTCATTCCCAACCCTGTGATTTGCTGGCTGCCTAGGATGGAGGGTGTTTCTCTGTTCCCTTGCACATGTGGGTGGGAGCAGCAGTGGTTTGGGTTCTCTGAGCTGTTTAATTCCATGGATTGAGGGAAGGCTCTACAAGCACAGCTCAGCCCTGGGGCTGCTCCTGGTGTCCATGGTGTGTCCTGCTGCTGGGGAAAAGGCCTTGGGAAAAGCCTGGTGTCTGCCAGTCCAGGTCACCTGCTGGGCACCACATCAGTCCCACCAGTCCAGCGGATCCAAAGGCCAAGCAAAGGCTGCTCTTTCTTTTCCTGCCAAAAAATGGATGCCTGAGAGCCAAGAGCCCCTGGAGGCAAGACTGGGGTCCTTGTCCAAGCCACTGCAGGGCCATCTCTCCTGAAATACCAGATTGCCAATGCACTTTGAGCTGCAGAGGATGCAGGGCAGCGCTGGGCAGCTCTGTAAAGCCCTGCAGTTCCAGGATCTGGATGCTCAGGGGGATGCTGTGGATGCCTGCAATGAGCAGCTCTGGTTCCAGCCTTTCCCTCTGAGCTGATGTGCTCAGGAAGCAGAGCCTGGACACGGGCAGTGACTGGGAGGAACGCAGGAGTTCAGCAAAGCTGACTGGGGACGCTTTCCTTTGGCTGGGTGACACTTGCCCTGCCCAGACACGTTGCAGCCCTCAGTGGTGACATGAGCCTGGAAGGGGGGGTCCTGGATGCTGTCCTGGTGTGCAGTGACCTCAGCCCAGCCCTGCCCTTCCCAGGGGTTTGACCTTCCCCCTCTCTGTGCTGGGGCTGCTGCCTTGGCTGTCAGAGCAGCCCACTATGGCAGTGACCTCATTGAGGCCTGGATCAGAACGAGATGCAGCAGAAATCCAGAAATCCAGGCCAGGCTCAGCAGTTTCTCCATGGTGGGAGCTGCTGCGAAACACACGGAGCAGGAGCAGTGCCCCAAGGGTTTGGGCACCAGCCCAGGCTGGGGGCAGCAGCTCTGGAAGGAGCCAGGGCATCCAGCCTGTCCCACAGGGAGATGGGTGGGCCGTGTCCTGAGGCTGTTTGGGCTGGATATCTGAGCTCCTTCGGGGGCTGGAGGGGTGCCTGGCAGAGCCACAAGGCACCAGGAGGGAGGTGGCTTCAGTCTGGAAGTGGAATAGAGCCATCACATTTTCCAAAGGAGATGTGTTTTACATCTAGGGCTTTGAGAGAGGGAAAGGAAAGCAGCCTGAATTCTTGTCCCTGAGCTCCTGACTTTCTCCATGAGTTGTTTGCTGGTGTGTTTGGCAGGGCTCGTTCCTGTCCCAGAAGAGCTGCCAGCACTGGGATGGCTGTCTGCCCCTGGGTGTTGTGCAACCTCCCTTCTGCTGCTGCATCCGAGGGACAGGGCCAACACAAACAGGGATCATCCCAGCTGAAGCCTTGTGTTTGTCCAAAACCACTTCTAGGCTAAGAAATTACAGCCTCCTCGCAGATACTGACCCTGCTGTGACCTTTGGCAGGGGTCAATTCCGTGGTTCTGGCCTGATCTCAGGAGATTTCACTGCTGGCAGAGCAGGGGTGATATTTCCAGGGCTTGTGGTCAGAGGATTAGGTTGGATAATGGTGCCTTTCTGGGGGGGATGCAGTTGGTTGTGCTGCAGCTCTGGGTGACCCTGCTGGGGGTTCCATCTCTGTGTTGGCAGTTCTTTGTGTTCTGCCATGGGCTGCTGCAGCTCTCCCAGCTCCTGGTCTCGGGCTACCTGAAGAGCTCCATCTCCACCATCGAGCGCCGCTACGGCCTCTCCAGCCAGACCTCGGGGCTGCTGGCCTCCTTCAATGAGGTGAGCGTGTCCCCAGCCGTGTCCCCGTGCCCCTGGGCGCTGTCCCCGTGCTGCCCTGCCCGGGACGCAGCGCTGCTCTGTCCCTGCAGGTTGGGAACACGCTGCTGATCGTCTTTGTCAGCTACCTGGGCAGCCGCGTGCACCGGCCGCGCCTCATCGGCTGCGGGGCCCTGCTGGTGTCCCTGGCCGGCTTCCTCATGGCCCTGCCACACTTCCTCACCGGGCCCTACGAGTACGACCGCTCCGTGGCCAGTGAGTGCTCAGGAACCTGCTCAGGAACCTGCCCTGGGCCCTGGGACAGCAGGAGCAAATAGCAGAATGACAGGATGGTTCGTGTGGAAAACACCATAAAGATCATCTCGTTCCACCCCTGCCATGGCAGAGACACCTTCCACCAGCCCAGGGATCCAGGGGCAGCCACGGCTTCCCTGGCAGCCACCCTCACAGGGAGCAATTCCTTCCCAACATCCCACCTATGCCTGCCCCCTGGCACTGGGAGCTGTTGTGAAATGCCCTTCCCTCCAGGCACAGGGAGCTCCAAGCTGTTGGCTTGTCCTCAGGAAATTTTATTTTTCTGAGAATGAAATCATCTCAGCCCTGAGAGGCAACAGCTACTGGTGGAAAGCAGAGCCAGGGCGATGTGGGAACCATGGGAAAGGGCAGGAAAACAATCAAAATGCAGGCTGTGCCTCTGATTCCCCTTGTTTGCTGCACATCCAGCCTCACCTGCCTTCCCTGGTCTAGCTGGGCTGTCCTTGAGGTTTCAGACCCCATGGGAATATCAGCCTCCCTTGAGAAAGGGTTTAAATCACTCATGGAGGGAACAGGACAGGGTGGGGTTGGGATTTTCTCCCTAAGGAAAATGAAGGGATGGGAACAGAAAGAAAGGAGAAAACAAGTAACTTGCTACCTCCCCAGTCCCTGCCATGAAGCTCCAGCAAACCTTCTAGAAGCCTCCACTAAACATGTTTGGCTCACCAGAGGGAGAGCAGCTGGTTCAGGCAACTGCAGAGACCAAAGGAAGGCTGAATAGGTGAACCATTGCTGGCTGCAAGCAGGGGCCAGCTGCAACCCCAGCTTGGAAACACTGAGTTGGTGTTTCAGCAGTGCTGCTGCAGGTGGGCCCGTGTCCAAGTACTTGGAATTCCACAGGATCTGGGGCATAACCATGGAAATCCTGCTGTCAGCACCAGCACCCCCTTGCCTGGGGTTCTGAGGAAGATGAGGCTGCTGGAATCAGCCCTTTCCTCTTCTGAGGAAAACGAGCTCTCATTTCCTGGGTAGCTGCTCACAAAATCTGCAGGTTTGCTCAGGTACCTGTATTGGGCGGTCTGTCAAAGGTCCTGGAGTGACCTTTGATGGAGGAAAAGCCTTGAAGGCTTTCCTGGCTCATGATCCTGTCTCTGTAAACACCAGTGCAGCGATCTTTGCACTTCTTTGTGTTTTCTTTCACCTGCCATCTAAGACCAGGATAAGGATAAGACAAGGACCGAGATAAGGACGTGGAGTTGCTGGAGCAGATCCAGAGCTGGGGGTGTTCTGGAGAAGGCTGCAGGGAGAGCTCAGAGCCTTCCAGTGCCTAAATGAAGAATCCTTCCTGCAGACCCAGCTCCTCAGGGCTGTCCCCTTGTCACCCCAGGCACCTTCAGCAACACCACGGACCTGTGCCAGCCCGGGGCCCCGGGCGCTGGGGCCAACCTGAGCGATGCCAGCTGCCCTCCCCACGGCTCCAGGGAGAACCACGAGGTGCTGCTGGTGATGTTCGTGGCCCAGGCCCTGCTGGGCATCGGCGGCGTGCCCATCCAGCCCTTCGGCATCTCCTACATCGACGACTTCGCCAGCCACAGGAACTCCCCCCTCTACCTGGGTGAGGCTGTTCCGGGCATTAATGAGAGCAGGGTTCATTACAGCCCTTCTGCTCTGCCCACGGCCAGGAAGGATTCTGCAGAAAGGGTTTATGTGCTTCAGGCTTGGGCAGGCAGCAGGAGAGCTGGGAAACACCGTTTGGGGCAGAAGCTGGGGGTTTGGCCTGAGGATGGCAAAAACTCCATATCCTCCTCCAAAGAGGCTTCAGGAAGGACCAGAGGGACAGCCTGATCTCTGTGTTCACAAGTGGCAGCTGTGGGTTTAAGGGGCAGCAGTGGGGACTCTGTTTAGCTGTCAGCAAAGCCAAAAAAACCAAACCAAACCAAACAAACCAAAGAAAGCAGTATTACCCACCTGGGAGAGGGAAGGGTACCCTTCAGCAGAGGGGCTGCTGGAGAACAGCTTGGGCACAGGCCCACAGGGGTGTCCCAGGGTGCTGGGATGGACAAGGTGGTCCTTGCAGCTCCTTCCAGTTTTCCCAGCTGTTACCTGTCACAGCCTTGAACTGAATGGAGCAGCAAAGGTAGATCAAAAGCAGGTCATTACTGCTGAAAAAAGGAAGCACAGCGTCAAGTTTTGTTCTGGTAGATAGATGATCCAAACCTCTCACATGTAAGGTAGGAGTTGAATCTTACATGTGTGGATTTCTTTTATCAGCAATTCACAGAGAAGAGTTCACTGATAACTTTTATCTCCTTCCCCTTGTAAAAGTTGGTGTTCCCTGGATTACTGATGCCAAGGGGCACCTCCTGTTCCTGGGAGTACTGCAGGCCTTCTAGGAGGCTGAGTGTCAGGAGAGGTCTGAGCCAAAGGGAATTCCACGTGGGAAAGGAAGGTGGGGAGCATGGGGCTGTTGCTCCTGGAGATGGGAAAGCTGCCAGGGCAATGGGCTGTGCTGGAGGCAGGTGCAGCAGAGCCTGGTCCCAGCCTGAGGCTCCTGTGTCCCCCAGGCCCCTTGCCCAGGCTGAGCCCTCCCTGCTCTCGTGTCCCGCAGGAATCCTGTTCTCCCTGACCGTCGTGGGGCCGGGGGTGGCCTTCATGCTGGGCTCTGCCATGCTCAGGTTCTACGTGGACATCGACAAAGTCACCTCAGGTGAGGCACCACAGCTTTGGGAGAAGAGGGGATTCCAGCCCCCTGGGGGTTCTCTGTTCTGTCCCTGCCAGTGGGGCAGAGTGGGCATCCAGCACATCCCTGTGCCTGCTGTCTCCATCCAAAGGGGCTCTTTGGACGCCCTGGGGGCAGCAATGAAATGGGGCAGAGACCATGAAATGTGATTTAGTGGTGGGATGATGGGGACAAACGCTGCCCAGGCCCCAGGACTGATGGTCCCAGGGCTGGGAGCCACCACCTTGGGGCTGGTTGGTGCTGGGGGTGGCAGGGGCCAGCCTTTGGTGCACTGGGGTCCCTGCTTTGTGCCAGCACTGTCTGATGCCCCTCTCCTCTCCTCTTGCAGCTGAGGTGCAGCTCACCAACAAGGACCCGCGCTGGGTGGGGGCCTGGTGGCTCGGCTTCCTGGTGGCTGCCAGCCTGGTGGCCCTGTGTGCCCTGCCATACTTCTTCTTCCCACGGGAAATGCCTAAAGAGGTAGGAGAGGTTCTGCACACACACACACACCTCGGTGGGGCTGAAATGCCAGCCTCGGGAGCCAGAACCACTGAGAGTCCTGTGCCTTGGCGAGGGGAGGATGCAGCCCCAGACTCTCATGTTTAGCAGAGGTTTGCCAGGGGAGGCAAAGGGCACCAGCTTTGTCCATCCTGGCAGCTTTTGTCCGGGAGAAATCACTAATTTTGGAGGGGGAGTTCAAATTCCATCAGTGGGCTCCTGGCAGATGAGGACAGCTCTTCTCCAGCAGAGCTGGGGAGCAGGGCAGGGAGTGTCTGAGCAGTCCAGAGCTGCTCCTCAGGGGTGTCTGAGCAGTCCAGGGCTGCTCCCCAGGGGTGTCTGAGCAGTCCAGGGCTGCTCCCCAGGGCCTGACACAGCTCAGGAGCATCCCAAGCGTCCCGGCTGTGCGTGGCAGCGCCTCGGGAGCAGCAGAGCACAACGAGCTGTGCTGGCAGAGGAGCTGTTTCTGAGGGCTGGGATGTGGCTGGAGCTGCTGGGACATGCTCAGGAGGTGAAGCTGTGCTCCTCCGGGCCGTGCTGGAGGTGTGTCAGTGCCCTCCACGTGTGCTGCACCTCGAGACAGCGTCGAAACCTCCCTGTCTGAACAAGTCTGTGCAGAGCAATCCTTCATTTCTCCTGACACTGCCTGAGTCTCCACAGGAATCAGTGCAGACTGGGGCTTCCCTGACCTGTTCTGCCAGCTCAGCTTGGGGGGCAGTGATGCACTGCTGCTGACAGGAGCTGTGAGGTGATGGGGCAGTGATGTACTGCTGCTGGCTGATGTGAGCTGTGAGGTGATGGGGTGCCTGTGCATGGCAGGAGGGGGGTGACCCCAAATGCAGCGTGCCTGATTGCTGCTCCTGCACTCTGGGCTGCCCTCGAGCCTTGGGAAAGGCCTGGGCCAGCAGGCTCGGGGCTCATCTTAGGGAAAAGTTCTTCATTAGGGCTGATGGGAATATTAATTTCATAAACGCCTCTCGAGAGAAGCTAATGCACTTCCAGCTAACACAGCTGCACTTCCTGGCAAGTGCTGCACTCTGAGCAGCTTGGAAGGGTTTAAGGGGGAGCAGGCTATTGATTTTAAAAGGAGCAGGAAGATCTCACCCTGCTCTGCTGGCTGGGATCTGTAGGGAGCATCCCACATGGCTGAGCACCCACGTGTCCCTCTGCAGCATGTGAATTTCTTGAATTCTTGGATTTCCCCCATTTTTACATCTCCCTCAGAAAGTTCTTGGAATCTGCTGACGGCTAAAAATAATAGTAGGAAGATACAGCAAATAACCAAATTCTGCCCTCCTTGCAGAACGAGAGGCACTAGGGCAGCCACGCCTGTCCTGTGGGGGTATCAGCACTAGCAAGGGGCCCTGCCTAAAAATGTTAAAATAAAAAGCCCTGCAGAAAGTTTGCCACGTGCTGTTCTGGGTAACACATGTGAGCTGCAGGAGCTCACACTCCAAGCTGTGCTGGAAATGGGTGTTTTCCTGTGTGTGTGTGCTGTCCTGCCCACAGCACATCCCTTCAGGCACAGCCTGGAAAAGCACAGCTCTCTGCAGGAGGAGCTCTGCAGCCCCAGCTGGGATCCCACTCGTGCCCACCCTCCCCAGTGGGCAGTGCAGCAAACCCTGGGTGTCACTGAGCCCTCTGTGCCTCTGGGGACTGAGCTGCCTCCTCCCGCCAGCCAAGACACATCCACATGTTTTATTCCACGCTGCAGCTTCACCTTTTCCTGATGAATTCTTCCTTTGAAGTCCCTGGAATGGCTGGTGTTAACATTAATGATAGTGTGGGACTGCTCTTTTGATCTTTTTCTCCTAAATTAGTCGCTCCAAACCCAGAACATTTTTATTTCTCTGCTTTGCTGCTTGCCAGTGGGTTTCTAGCACTGAAGTATCCTGAACAATCCTCTTGAGGGCTGACCATGGCAAAGCCATGAGGTTGTCATGATCTCAGGAAGGGGATGAGAGGACGGGGCTCTTATACTGGACAAACTGGTTTCAGTCAAGAGCAGCTTTTTCCCCAGTAATTCCAGTTTAATCCTCTCTCCATGGGCCCAGACCATTCCTTGGAGTTGTGTCCTGTTCCTGTGAGGAACTCCCAGCACTCTCCAGCTGCTGTGTGGCCACAGTTTAGCTCGTGCTTTGCCATCTGCTGGTGTTGCTGCATCCCAGGGCAGGCAGCAGTGTTGTCACAATATTCCAAAATTCCTGGCACACGGGCTCTGCCTGTCCTGCAGCTCTGAGGGTGACACAAAAAGGGGCTGAAAGGGGCAAAGCTACTCTCAGAGACAAAACAGACACTTCCAGGGCACGGTCTGAGGAACAAAGAGGGCCAAGTGGCAGGACAGGCTGCAGGAATCCTGCTCTCCACAGCTGGACTTTCCCCAGGGAGCTCTAAAGGCAGGCACAAACAGCAGCTAAAAATAATCCTCCCCTGTGGTGGGAGCAAGGTGCCCCTCAGCTGGTTATTTTAGCACTCCTGGAAATAGGGTCCCTGGAGGGACCCTCACCTGCTGGAAGAGGCATAATGAGGTGTTTGTAGGGAGCCTGACCTTGTCAAAAGGAAAATAACTCTTTCCCAAGCAGTGAGGCTTTACACTTTGTTTGTCTAATGTGAAAATAACTTCTCTGACCTTACTTTTCAGCGAGCTGGGAGTGCCAGGTTCTGTTCCCAGCCAGAGGGAAACTCTGCAGAAACCTCAAAATAAACAAAGAGAACCTCTCTGTCACAGAGCAGGTCATTTATCCCTGTTTCCAGGGGTGCATTTGGATCTAGCCAGCCTGCTGGCACCTCTGGCTGCCCTTCTCACAGGTGCAGAGCAGGTGGGGAGAGCCGGAGCTGCCAGGGAGAGCTGCTTGCATTTTCCTCTCTGCAGAGCCCTGCTCAGCCATGCCCAGGCTCATTCCTGTCTGTGCAGGGAGATGGGGGATGTCCCCAGGCCAAGGTCAGGCTGTTCCTGATGCAGAGTGTGAGGCAGCTTCATCCTCCTTCCCCAAAAGCCTGTATGCCTCCTGCAGCCCCCTGAGGGTGGCAGTGATGCCAGTGGACTCATGGAGTCATGGCATGGTTGGGTTACAGGGACCCTAAAGCCACCCCTGCCATGGACAGGGACACCTCCCACTGTCCCTGGGTGCCCCAAGCCCCAGTGTCCAACCTGGACACTTCAGGGCTCCAGGGGCAGATAAAAATGCAGATAAAATCTGACTGCAAAAATATGAGATGCAACGAGTGGCAGCAAGGAGCTGAGTCCTTTAAGGATTCATCCAGGAAGATCCAAGTGTGGGGGCATTTTGCAAGCTGAGTTTGTTTCTCCTTGGCAAGATGCTGGGGCAGGGCTGAGCAGCCAGCTCGTGTTACTGCACCTTCCAGCTCCAGCCTGACAAATTTCTGCTGTGACAATGCCAAAATCCCCCGTGGCAGAGGCACAGCATCCTCCTCAGGGCTTGGGCATCTCTGATGGTGCAGCTGCACCATTCCAGCATCATCCACAGCAAGCAGGCAGGATTCCTGCTTTTCCTTCTGCCCCTGCTTTCCTTCAGCCCACAGGAATGTATTTCCTGATCCTTTCAGACAGCAAAACACCATGCCAGGGCCAAGGCAGCGCAGGGAGAGGAGCTGCCCCCCTCTGTGAGGGCTTTGCTCCGTGTGCACGCAGCCGAGGCACGGAAACGGGCCCTGCAAGGGTCACACACAGGGACATCCCAGCCTGGGGACTGCGGGGAGCTGGGGGGAGCTGGGTTTTGTCTGGACGTGCAGACTGTTGACTCTCACAAGTACAAACAGCTGGAAGCTGAGGAAGGAGCAGCTTGAATGTATTTTTGGAAAACGCTGCAGTTTCAGAGCAGAGAAGAGCCCCTGAAAGGCAGTTGAAAAGTGAAAGGGGTTTTATCTTTGCATTTGAAAAATGTATGAAAGCCTGAGCTGCAGCAATTCAAAACAGGAAAGGAGTTCATTGCTTCTGCCCTCAAAGAGGGCAGGTGGCAGCCCCAGCACAGACACTGTGACCTCGCTGCTGTTTAATGAGCACTCTCATCTCAGAGCAGAGGTTTCAGCCCAAGAGCTGCCGTTTCCTCCTGTCCATTACAGCTCTCTAATTGCTGCTCAATGAACTCATTTGCCCAGCTCGGGTCAGGGCTGCTCAGCTGATGGGGTGGCAGAGCTGCAAACACTCTGTGGCTTCCCCTGAAACCTCACTGCCCCGAGCCCTGCCAGGCACAGCAGCACAGCTCCTGTCAGTGCCAGTGTCCCAGCAGCTCCAGTGGCATCCCAGCCTGCTCCTGGGGCTCCCCTGCAGCTCCTTTGGGGTCAGAGCACACCCTGCAGTGCCCCTTTGGGATCAGAGCACACCCAGCAGTGCCCCTTTGGGGTCAGAGCACACCCTGCAGTGCCCCTTTGGGGTCAGAGCACACCCTGCAGCTCCTTTGGGGTCAGAGCACACCCAGCAGTGCCCCTTTGGGGTCAGAGCACACCCTGCAGCTCCTTTGGGGTCAGAGCACACCCAGCAGTGCCCCTTTGGGATCAGAGCACACCCAGCAGCTCCTTTGGGATCAGAGCACACCCAGCAGTGCTCCTTTGGGATCAGAGCACACCCTGCAGCTCCTTTGGGGTCAGAGCACACCCAGCAGTGCCCCTTTGGGATCAGAGCACACCCTGCAGTGCCCCTTTGGGATCAGAGCACACCCTGCAGTGCCCCTTTGGCATTCTGTGCCCTGGTGTGGGCAGGGAGCGCAGCTGGACACCACAGGGGTGGCCATGCTGGGCTGCTGTGTGTCAGGTGTGGGAGAGAAAGGCCAGGGCAGGGGAAGCTGTGGCATGGCGTGTGCAGTGACAGCCTCTGGTGTGTCCCCAGGTGGTGAGAGGGGAGGACAGAAGCAGCAAGAAGAAGGAGGACATGCTGAGCCAGCTCAGGCCGAGGTCCCAGCACACGGAGAGCCTCTCCCTGATGGAGTTCATCAGACGTAAGTGAGCCAGCACCCCTGCACAGACAGCAGCTCCCACTGGGCCGTGCCAGGGCTGCAGGGATGCTCCCCTGGGCTCAGCCCAGCCCCTGGATCAGCACCTTAGGCTCAGGGCTGCCTTTAAGCCCTCTGCTCCCTGCCCGCCCTGCCCTGCTGCACCTCCTGCCAGCCAAAGCACCCGGCCTTGGTCACTCTGAGTGGCACATTCCTTCCCTGGCAGTGCCCCAGGCCAGGCTGGACAGGGCTTGGAGCAACCTGGCACAGTGAAAGGTGTCCCTGCCATGGCAGGAGGTGGAAAGGGGTGGGCTTTAAGGTCCCTTCCAACCCAAATCCCTCTGTGACTCTGTGATCTATGGCTCATGTGAGCAGTGGGAATCAGAGGCCAAAGTCTCACCAGAGCCCAAATGCAGGCAGGAAGGAGGGGTGCTGGCTGTGGGGCTGGAGCAGAGCTGTGGGAAGGGACAGAGCCCTTTGGTCAGAGGGGTTTGGGGGCTGCTCAGCCCATGGAATCAGGAATCAGTCCCACAGCAGCACTGGCAACTTCTCCCCCAAAATCCTCATCAGACTCCCTCCTGCAAGGCTGGAGATGCTGTCCAAGGCAGGCTGACTCCTGTCCCACTGAGGGTGGCCAGCGCTGCCTGGAGCCAGGGTCTGGGCACTTAAAACCCATAAGGAGATCTGAACCCAGTGCAATTAAATTGTTTGGAAATGAGTGGGCTCTTTATGCTGAAGGGGATCAGCTGGGCTTCAGTCTGTGGAGGCATCTGCTAGTGCTTGGGATGTTTGGGTATTTTAAATACTCTGCACTTTGGCAGCCACTTAAGAGCAGTGACCCTCTGAAGACACTCCGTGTCAGCTTCCTCCATATTTCCCAACTATTATCCCATCAATTTATTGCAAATTCTCCGTGTTCTGAAGGTCAGCACAGGGCAGGCTCAGCCAGGCAGGCGTGGGCAGGCTTTCCTCCTGCTTGCTGTCAGCCTAATGCTCAATTAGAGCAGGCACTCGGGGGTTCTTTCCCTCCCTGACCCTGTGGCACTGTCATTTAGAAACCTGTGTGCTGGGAGAGGCTGCGTGGGAGCAGATTGATGGTGCTCAGATGGGATTTTCACACCAACCCTCTGCTCTGTGCCTCCCAAACACGAATCAAAATGAGCTCCCTGCTCTGGCTGTAGCTTCGGTGCGGGGCTGGAATCAGCGTTGCTGTGTCAGGGCTGTGCTAATAAATCCATTATTTCTCAGGATTTATCCCCCAAAGCCCAGCTCTGAAATAAATGAAGTGTCTGGTTTATGTCAGGAGAGCAGCCTTGCTGAAATCACCGGGATCTCTCATACAAAACTCTTTTTAGAGCCAGGAAGGGGTGGCAGGTAGTGTGTGATGGGGACCTGGGACAATCTGGGTGAAGCCCAAAGACTTCAGGGCTGACTCATCTGCAAGTCACTGGAAAGACAATTTCCTTCCCATTTCACCACTCTCCTGCTGGTTTTGTTTCCTCTCTCCGTTTCTCTTTTTACTATTATTTTCTGCATTATAATATATTAAAGCAGCCTTTGGAGATGAGATTCTCCAGCCTGAATCTCCTTGGAAGTGCCCCAGGCCAGGCTGGACGGGGCTGGGAGCACCCTGGGGCAGTGGAAGATGTCCCTGCCATGGCAGGGATGGCACTGGATTGGCTTTAAGGTCCCTCCCAACCCAAACCATTCCATGACTGTGGAGAAGGAAATGCCTTTGCCATGTCATCTGTTGCTTTGGGGATACTCAGAGAGCAAAATCACTCTTGTGGCAACTTCTGCCGTGTCCTGCAAGCAGAGCAAGGGTGGACTGGAACCCATCCACCCCACAAGGACCTCCTGGGAGCCCCTGAGCGCCCTGGGCAGGCTGGGAGGGGCAGGTGCAGAGCCCTGGAGGCTCTGTCGGGGCAGGGAGGGCTTTGCCAGCCCAGCAGCAGCACCAGGACGGGGCTGTGTGCAGGGTGAGGGTCAGGCCAGGCTCTGGGGACACTCAGCCCAGCGTGGAGCTCTGCCTGGACTCAGAGCTGGGCACTGCTGTTGGCTCTGGCACAGACACTCTGTGTGGCACCAGCTTGCACCCTGCTCCTCACACTCACAAACTCCTCCCAAATTGCTCCTGCTGCAGCATCAGGTCTTCCTGCAGTAATGGAAAATGTAGGATTTCGCTTGCCTGAAGTCATTTCCATTGCTAATTTCCAGGCTTCTGTTGGAAACACCTGGGAGGATGTGCAGATTCTGCTGCACATACTGGGAATTAGCCCATTGAAGGTGATCTTCAAAGCAATTGGAGCGCTGCACTCGTGACTCGTTTGTTTCCCTTATGGTCCCCAAAGGCAGTTTCAAGGATGTTTTTTGTTTATTATTTTAAAGTTTCCACTTGCTTTCCCTGTCTGCCCAGCTGCTTCTCTCGAGCTGTGAGGAGGATCCAATTAGGGATTGCAGAGGATGGAAATCTTGCTGCTCCCACCATGAAGTGT
The DNA here is from genome assembly GCF_028769735.1 of Zonotrichia leucophrys gambelii. Classification (NCBI taxonomy): domain Eukaryota; kingdom Metazoa; phylum Chordata; class Aves; order Passeriformes; family Passerellidae; genus Zonotrichia; species Zonotrichia leucophrys. The sequence continues at coordinate 116,070,869 of NC_088169.1, forward strand.
GGACCTGCTCAGCTTTTCACCTCTGATTTGGGGTGACAGAAGGGGTGTGGCTTAATTACAAAGACCAGAGACCTCCAGGGAAAAGAACTTTTTGGTGGAAGATCCCCACAAAAGGCTGGATTGGCTCTCAGGAGATTTTTCAGCCAGCAAGCGGAGGTTTCCCATCTGCAGCACGGCTAAGGAATTCAGGGAATACTCTTCAAAAATCAGGACCTTTAGTGGTAGTTGAGAGCAAAACCATCTCCTGCATTGGGTTCACAGTGGTGTAATGCAGCTCCTTCCCTCCCTGCTGCCTGCCAGCCTGCAGAGGGTCAGCATTCCAGGGTCCTTGTCCATTCTCTGTATGCCTGGGCCCCTCCAAGGACTTGCTTCTGTAGCTCCCTATGATTTTTGGTTGCTTGCCTGACCTGAGGGCAGAGTGCTGAGCTGGAAGGGGAGCTGGGGACATGGGGGACCCCACTGCACCCTCAGAGAGTCCTTTTGCTCTTCACAGAAGATTTAGGACAGCCAAAACCCGTCCCCATCTGGGGCCAGCTCCCAGACAAGCCCCAGGGAGATGTCCCCAGCACCACTTTGCTGGAGCAGATAGAAAGATTGTCCCTCTTGTTTGTCAGTGCTGTGAATTAGCCCCATTAATTGATGGCAGTCCTCTGCATTAATCCTCGCTGCTAATTCCTTATCTCTGCTCCAGCATATTGGCTGCCCTGGCCCTCATCTGGGACACTCATCAGCAGTTTGTTTGGAAGTTGCCCTTTGCTGCCAGCCCGAGCAGGGGGAGGCACAGGGGGAGCAGCAGCAGCAGAGCAGAGAGGGGCTCTGGGGTGTGCAGGGAGGGGACAGCACTCCAGCAGGGACAGTGGCAGGGGGAGGCACAGGAGGAGCAGCAGCAGCAGGAGCAGAGAGGGGCTCTGGGGTGTGCAGGGAGGGGACATCGCTCCAGCAGGGACAGTGGCAGGGGGAGGCACAGGGGGAGCAGCAGCAGCAGAGCAGAGAGGGGCTCTGGGGTGTGCAGGGAGGGGACAGCACTCCAGCAGGGACAGTGGCAGCTCCCAGCTGGCAGCACGGGGCACCCCCTGTGCTCAGCAGGCTGCACACCTCTCCTGCTCAAGGGTTCAGCCCTAGGGCAGTTTGCTGGAGTGTTCCTTGCCTGCTATCAAAAGTTGCACTTTTCGCTTTTCATTTGTTCATTGAAACTGAAAGGACACTGAAATTGCCACCGCAGCAAACAAATAAATTAACTTGTAATGACTACCCATTACTTTTGTGTTTGTTTTAGCAGCAGCCCTGCCAGAAAGCTGCAGGGAGAGGGGCGGAACGAGATGAGCTTTGCAGTGCCCTCCAACCCCAACTCTCCTGTGGCTCCCTGATCAGAATTTTGCTCCCTGTCCTTTCAGGTTTCCCCGTGGTGCTGCTGAGGAACCTGAGGCACCCCGTGTACCTGCTGGTGGTGCTGGCTCAGGTCAACCTCTCTGCCATGGTGGCTGGCTTGGCAACCTTCATGGGCAAGTTCCTGGAGAGGCAGTTCTCCCTCACAGCCTCCCTGGCCAACATGATCATTGGTAAGTGCTGCTGAGTTTTGGATTCCTTAAAAAACCGTATAGAAATGGGGAAGAGTTCCTCTGGAGCAAAGCCTCCCTCTCAGAGAGTTCAGAAGTGTTTAAAACATGTTTTTGAGCAAACAGCACCTCAAGGAAAGAGGCCTCTGAGGTCTGGGACAGATAAATCAGAACAAAATGAGCAGAACAGGCTGGCAGAGCCAGGGCTGAATGCAGCAGGAAGGTTAAATGCTGAAGCAGTGCTGTCCTGCCCTGAGGTGCCAGCTGAGCTGTTCCCAGCCTTGATTTACCCTCTGCATTCAAGTCAGCACCGTGTTCCATGGATGAATTTATCTGGCCTTTGTTCCCACCGCTGAGTCTCGCTTGGCCTTTTCCTTTCAGATCAAAAAGCTTTCTGTAGCTGGAAATTCCTTCCTTGCGTGGGCATTGAGGGGCTGAAAGCAACCTCCCTGTGCATTCTCAGCTGAATTAAACACTTTGCATGTCTCCAGCTGAACTTTGCTCTCCCCCCAAAAATGGGGGGTTTTATGTAAATGGGATTTTATGGAAATGGGGTTTTACAAGGGTGACCACAGAAATGGGCACAATCCTACTCTGCACAGAAATTAAACAACCTCCTCAGGCTGATTTGGTGCTTCTTCCTGTCCACACTGAAAAATCACATTTTGCTGGGTGAGGCACAGCTTTCCACTGCTCCTGACAGCTTCCACCCATGGATCCATGAGGCAGCCAGCTTGCTGTGGGATCTTTATGAAAAGCTTTTTGGTAGCATTACTGCACCAATCCCTGCAAAAACCTTGGTCCCTTCTGAACCACCTGTGCTGGAAAATAGCAACCCAACAGCAAATCCTCTGGGCCTTTGCTGTGAGGAGGGACTGGTACAGAGCAGAGATGGAGAACAAGGTACAGTGACAGGACTAAGGGGTTGGGTTTAGATTGGGTGTTAGGAGGGAATTGTTCCCTGTGACTGCCCCTGCATCCCTGGAAGTGCCCAAGAACAGGTTGGATGGGCTTGGAGCAGCCTGGAAGGTGGAAGGGGATGGGGCAGGGTGGTGCTGGAGGTTCCCTGACTGCATGCCTGCCTTTCCCCAGGTGCTGTGAACATCCCCGGGGCCATGGTGGGGATCGTGGTGGGCGGTGCCATCCTGAAGCGGTTCCAGATGTCCCTGAGGCAGTGCAGTGCCCTGTGTGTGCTGGGCATGCTGCTGTGCCTGCTCACCGCCTTTCCCCTGCTCTTCCTGGGCTGCCCCACGCAGAAGGTGGCCGGTGTCACCCACTGGGACAGGTACCTCAGCTCCTGGGCTGGGCACGGGGCATCCAGGGCGGGCACACCCCAGCCACAGCCACATTCCTGGGGGTGGGAGCCAGGCAGAATCCCCAGAAATGGGTTTGTTCCCTCAGGAGAGGCAGCTAGTGGAGGTAAACTAAAATCTGAGTCCTCTGTGTCCTCAGGTTTAGGGCAGAAAATGTACAGCTCGTTTTTGTGACTTATCCCACACATGGTGGAGTCATTTCAGCTTTATCTCCTATGGGTTAAAACCTTTTTAACAGCAGGGTTTTAGGAGCAGGGTTACAAGAGTTCCACCAGTGAGATTTCCTACTGAGGAGCAAGCGTGCAACCCGAAGTAAACACGGTTTTGGCACAAACAGCACAAGTTTTCATCTTGGAAAGAGTGATGGATGAATAATTCAGGCAGGGGCCAGCCCTGGGATCACACCATGTAAGCTGCGGCAGCTAAACGTGGGCAGCAGCTCCTTGTGTGCCCTGGAGGCTGGATCCAGGTCTCTGAATTCCCTGTTCAGTGTCCCGTGGTCCCTGCCCTCAGGGGGAACCTCCCTCCCACAGTGTGGTGTTGTAAGAACCCCAGAGGCCAGGTTTGGGACCGAGTATGAGGGCAGTGGGTGGCTCTGGTGCCCAGCTGTGGTTGGGAAGCTTTGCCAGGCAGAGCAGAGGTTTGGGGTGATGCTGGGATTCCCTTTGGGAAGGGTTCCTTGTGCAATCAGGTGGGTTTTGCTGACCCCAGCACACACACTGTTGGTTTTTCTCTGTGAGATGCACGTGGGTGATGCCCCGTGCCCGCATTAACCCTTTCCTGTGCCCAGCTCTGGCTCTGGCCACCACGCCCTGGCGTGCAACGCGCGGTGCCGCTGCCCCGAGCGCGGCTTCAACCCCGCGTGCGGCCCCGACGGCGTGGAGTACACGTCCCCCTGCTCTGCTGGCTGCAGCGGCCTGGCCCTGCGCCCCGACGGCTCCGTGCTGGTGAGTCACAGCTGGGCACAGCTGGCCCTGCCGGCCCCCCGGGCTGCCCTGGGTGTCTGCGGGACAGGGCAGTGCAGTGCGGGGTCACCGTGCAGGGCTTTGCTCTCTCCTGCCTTCCCCTGCTGGGGGTGGTTCTGCTGGCAGTGCAGCTCAGCAGACACACCGGGGAAACCTCTGCCGCTCAAAGCCCGACCTGCAGGTCGTTAGCAGCCCGTGTAGGATGAGTGGCGTTCCTACACTCCTGGCACAGGCTGTGATGGCAGCAGGGAGCTGTCTGGGCGGTTTGCAGCAGCGTTTTGTTAATTAGCGGCGCTTCATTTTGATAACACTTGTGCTTTCTGCCAGACTCAGTCCCAAATGTGCTTTCCTGCACCCCCACGCCTGCCTTTTGTACAGCACATCATTTCCAACTGCTTTTCTCCTCCTCAACCATGCCTCTCTCTTCCAGCCCTTGCTTTCTTAGAAATTTTACACTTTTCTTACCATTTTCAGCAGTACAGGGACCTGTGGCACTCATTGCCTGCTGCCTTCCCTGTCCCAGGGTTTCCAGGAACCCTCCCAGCCTGCAGAAAACCCTGCAATTGTGTGCCCAGCTTTGCTGCAGCCCTCCCAGAGGGCACCATGTGAGCTTGGATTGTAGGAACGAGGTTTTGGGAGACCCCAAGCTGTCCCTGCCTCTGGGATCACTCTTGTGCAAACTGCCACCCCCTCTGGTAACCAAAATATCATGCTCATTTTATTTAAAGGTCTCTTTAAAACAAAAAAAACAACCCAGAGGTTTCTTGTTTAAAACAGACAAAAAAGAGATAATTGTGACTAAAAAACAGAGAAATGGAGAAACTCCTCATCCATCACCACAAGGCATCTTTCCTTTGCTATAAGGCTGTGCTAGATATTTATGAGCCTCTCTCAAAGGCGAGGTTTTGCATGTTTGATTTAACACTGCCCTGGGCTGTGGCTGCAGCTCTGCCCGGGGTGAAGAGGGTCACAGCACAACAGGGCCTGGCACAGGTGGCACAGCCAGGAATTCCCTCCCAAAATCCCATCCATCCCTGCCCTCTGCAAAGCCATTCCCTGTGTCCTGTCCCTCATCCCCAGTCCCTCTCCAGCTCTGCTGGAGCCCTGGACTTGTCTGAGCTCTCCCCAAAGTAGTGAGTGCTAATTGCTGCTAATTATTCCCAGACAAACCTTACCTGCTCTCCTTGGCTCTGTCAGCTGGCAGCGTTCCCTTCCACCTCAGGAAGCAGCCTGTGGATGTGGTGTGTCTCTCCTCTTTGCAGAACTACACGGGCTGCAGCTGCGTCGGGGCAGTGGGCACTGCCAGGCCGGGCCCCTGTGGCACCGGCTGCTCCCACCTCTTCGTGCCCTTCGTGGTGCTCTCCTGCCTGGCTGGCATCCTGGCCAGCACCTCCCACACGCCCTCCTTCATGCTCATCCTCAGGTGGGCACGGCTCGGGCACCTCCTGGGCAGACAGAGAGGGCATCCAGAGTGGGTCTGTGGGGCAGGGAGATGGATTTCGCCAGCTGCGGTACTGGGGACTAAACCAGCCCTGGATGGGAGTTAAACCAGCCCTAGATTGCAGATGGCAGCAGGATGGAGCCAGCCAAGATGGGAGCCCAGGCTGGTGGGGCTGGTGCTCAAAGCCATGGGGGAATCTCTGTCTTAGTCTGTGAATGGTACTTCCAAGCTCTTCTGGGCCAGGCAGGATTTTCAGGCCAAGAAAAGGCCATGGTGTTCAGCCCTAATGAATGAACCCTCTTCAGCTTTGGTGATGTGAATGGGAACTCCCTGGGATCCTTGGAGGCTGGGTTGAAGGACGAGTGTGTGGGCGAGGTGCTGTGCCAGGGAGGGAAGCATCCATCCTGGAGGGATTGCCAGAGGGCATTTTGTTCCATGTTGTTTTTCAGGAGCATCCAGCCTGAAGACAAATCATTTGCTGTCGGCATACAGTTCATGCTGCTGAGAGTTTTAGGTAAATTGAAATGTGTTAAAATACCCTCCTGGAAAATAATGGCAGCTCTTGGAGAGGGCTTTCCCAGGGCAGGAAAGGATGCTGCCCTGCAGGGTCTGGGGGCACATGGGAGAGGATGCAGGACAAGGCAGCTCCAAGGGCTCCATCCCCGGTCCCTGAGGCCTGTTTTTGAGATAGCTGTGGCCCCTGGGGCTGTGGTTTTCAGGCTATGAGCCCCAGGTCCTTGTTTTTTGGGTGGCTGTAGCCCCTGGGGCCATGGTTCAGGCTGTAGCCCCTGGGGCCATATTTTTGGGGGCATTTGTGGCCTCTGGGACCTGTTTTTGGGGTGGCTGTGACCACCGTGGCTGTAGTTCAGCCTGTGGCCCCTGGAGCCTGTTTTCAGGGTGGCTGTGGCCCCTGAGGCCTGGTTTCGGGGTGGCTGTGGCCTCCGCAGCTGTGGTTCAGCCTGTGGCCCCTGCGGCCTATTTTCAGGGTGGTTTTAGCCCCTGGGGCTTGTTTTTGGGGTGGCAGTAGTCCCTGAGGCCTGATTTTGGGGTGGCTGTAGCCCCTGAAGCCTGTTTTTGGTGTGGCGGTAGTACCTGAGGCTGTGGCTCGGCCTGTGGCCCCTGAGGCCTCTTTTCGGGTACTGGTTTTAGCCCCTGGGGCTTATTTTCGGGGTGGTTGTAGCCCTGAGGCCTGGTTTTGGGGTGGCGGTAGCCCCTGGGGCTGTGGTTCGGCCTGTGCCTCCTGAGGGCTGTGTTTCTGGGGTGGCTGTGGGCCCCGGGTCCAGGGTTCGGGCTGTGGCCTGTTTTCAGGGTGGCTGTAGCCCCCGGTGCCTGTTTCCAGGGTGGCTGTGGCTCCTGAGGGCAGTTTCCGGGTGCCTGTGGCCCCTGAGGGCAGTTTCCGGGTGGCTGTGGCCCCTGAGGGCTGTTTCCGGGTGCCTGTGGCCCCTGAGGGCAGTTTCCGGGGTGGCTGTGGCCCCTGAGGGCAGTTTCTGGGGTGGCTGTGGGCCCTGAGGGCTGTTTCTGGGGTGGCTGTGGGCCCCAGGTCCAGGGTTTGGGCTGTGGCCTCTGCGGCCATGGCTGGGGCTGTTGCCCCCAGTGCCATGGTTTTGAGGTGTCCGTGGCCCCAGTACCTGTTTTGGGGTGTGTGAGGGCAGGGCAGGCCGATCTGACGCTGTGCTGTTGCAGCGTGGATGCCGGGCCCGGTGCTGTACGGCAGCGCCATCGACACCACCTGCGTGCTGTGGGAGAGGCGCTGCGAGCGCAGGGCAGCCTGCAGATACTACGACAATACCCTCTTCAGGCACAGGTAGGGACATAGGGACAGCAGGATAAACCCTGTGCCAAGCACTGGGAACACCCAGGGACGCTCCCCTGCCCCTGACCATGGAGGGTGACTCCAGGACAGCTCCCTGCTCTGGGGCAGAGGCTGTGCCTGGAACAGCCTCCCCAGAGTGCCAGGGTGCTGCTTGGAGCTCTCAGGAGCATCCTCACTGCCCTGACCTGCTGTGTCTGTGCCCACAGGTATCTGGGACTGCAGTTCTTCTTCGAGGTGGGCGCCTTCCTGTGCTTCGTGGCTGTGTACGTGATCCTCAGGAAGCAGGAGAGGGAAGCCAGCCAGGCAGAGGAGGCGAAGGCAGAGCCAGAGAAGGAGAAACTGGCGGGAAAGTCCACAAAGAGCCCGGAATCCAAAGTGTGACAGTGAAATGTGGATTGTGGTCCGTGCTGGGGAGGTGAATCAGCCCACGGCCGAGCTGTGTGGGGTGGATGCTTGGAGTGATGGACCCAGGGCTGCTTCCTGCTGTCCTGGATGGGATGGACTCTGCCTGCACTGCATGGATCCATCCACACATTGTTCTCCTCCTCAGGAGTGCAGCTTGCTCCTTCACATGGATTAGTCCTCACTCTTTAACCCATGGACTCTGCAGCCTCCTGGGTTTGTGTCCTACAAAGCAGCTTTTCCTGCTGACCCTCTCAGTGGTGCCAACACTGAGCAGAAACCATAAACACGAAGGGTTTAGTAGAGTGGGTTTTTTTAAAATAAATCATTTTTAATAAATGGTTTTGTACTGAACCTGCAGATCTCTGTGACTGATGTTTGTAATTCTTTTTTTCTGTGTTATCAGCACTCATTTCTGATGGTCAATGCTTGAAGCATGTGGGAGTTCAGGTGCATTCCTGGTTTTGCAGCTTGAGAAGGGTTTTTCCCAGGGTTGCAGGATCAGAGGATGAGGTTGGAGCCCTCTCCAGACTGGGTAGAGCTTGTGGCTAAGCCATCTGAGCCCAGCAGTAGCCAGCCCTGGGCTCGCTGAAGGGGGCTCTGTCTGTAATTACAGGGTGGAAGTCCAGCCTGGCCCTATTTCGGTTCAGCTGCCTCTGTTTCCTGCATTCTTCCCATCCTGGGTTCCTTCCCACCCAGGAGTGAATTATGTTACCCAGCCACAGCCACTGGGGAGCTTTGTCATCTTTGGCTCCAGGATGGAATTTAGTAGAGAAAACAAAACTTGTAAGTTCAACCCAAACATGCAGAAAAGAAACACACAGAGGGGAACATTGACTCCCTGCTGCCACCCTGGCAGATATCCCCTGGGAAGGGCTGGGTGTGCACAGAAGGGAAGGGAGCAGGCCTGTGGTGAAGTGACTGAATTTAGTTGTTTCCCCAAACTGTTTGCCCAGCCCTTCTGAGGGACCCAGTTACCTCAGAGCAGACTGGGAGGGTGACTGGAATTTTTTAGGGGTTTGGGTTGGGGTTTTTTTCCTATTTTTGTGCAGTGCCTCGTGTTCACCGAGCTGAGAGTTTACAGCCCTGTTCAAGAAGCGATGTCTGGCTTCAGAGAAGGTTCTGGAAGTCAGAGAAGTGCATGGACGTTGCAGGGGTGTAGATGCAGCCACCCAGGGAAGAACGAGTAGCATTTGCTGACCTTTAGAAAGCCAAAACCAGGAGAGTTTTGCTTTATCCTCTTTCCCAAAGCCCTGCCAGGTAGCGCCTGTTGCTGAAGCAGCAGGATGAGGTTCTTAGGGCAGGAGCAGGGAGGAGATGGGCTGTTCCAGCCCCTTGCAGCCCAGGAGAAGAAGGAGAAGAATCCCTGGCATCCCTGGAGAAGAAGGTTCTTTCCTGGCTGAGCACAAGCCTTGGCTCCCAGGCGCTGTCCTGCCGTGCTCAGCTGATCCCAAGTACTCCAAGGTACTTTCCACACCACAACAAACAAACAGCAGCACAATCTGCACAGTTTGCTCCCATGGCGTGGGAAGTGGGGAGCTGCAGCCTGCTTTGCCAGGAATCTGCCACGGATTCCATTCTTTGCTGTGGAAGTGTGCAAGCCCAGGCTGGATGAGGCTTGGGGCAGCCTGGGGTGGTGGGAGGTGTCCTTGCCCATGGCAGGGATGAGCTTTAAGGCCTTTCCAACCCGAACCACTCCGTGGTTCTCTTCCCCATCCCACTGGAGCCCCTCAGGGCTGTGCAGCCTTTCTGAGAGCCCCTGAAGCCACTAAAGCAGTGGTTCCATTTACAGAAAGGAGGGGGAAAGGAGACAACTGAACCCTTTCCCCAAATAAACAGGTTGCACAATTGCCTGTGGTGCTGCTGCAGGTGGCAGGCAGGCTGCACATCCCTGTGTGCCTGGCTGGGATCCTGACGGATGCACAGGGGCCTGCAGGATGGCCTGGCCAGCTCACTGCCAGCCCCTTCTCACTGCTGGGCTCAGGGCTGCACACTCATTTTCCACCTGGAAAACTCCCATCACACCACAGAAGGGTCTGGCACAGCCTGAATTCCTCCTTCCCTCCAGGGTTACCCCACCTGCAGAGGAGAGATCCCTGGGGATAACCATCCAAGGCACCTGCAAGCTGTGTCTTAGCTCTGGGCTTGTTACTCTGGTAATTTCCATCCATTTGGGCTGGAGTTTCTAAAAAGAGAAATAAAGCCCCATTTCCCCATCCCCTCCCCTGTGCTCTTCAAGAACACGGTTGAAAGGGACTGGCTTGCCAGGGAGGATGAAAGAGAGGCAGTTTGGAAAGGCTGCTCCCACAAAAAGCCCAGGGAATATGAAAGGGCTGGCAGCAGCGAGGGAGCAGCAGGAGCAGCGTTTGATGCAGAGCAAGGGGCAGGCAGGTAGGGGGGCTGCAGAGAAAGGAAGGGGCAGAGGCAGCAAAAGCCACCCTGAGCCGTGTGCCAGGCTCTCCCCAGAGGAGGTGTCCCCTGCAGACAGCCTGAGGCAGAATTTACAGAGCTCTGAAGGGTACAGCTTGGGCACCAGCCAGGAATTGCACTGGGGGGGTTAACAGGAGCTAATCCAGCTGGGCCAGGACTCATGGACTTCCTGGAACTGGAGCGCTGGATGTTTTCATGCAGCACTTTGTGGTACCAGGGTCACAGACCTGGAGGCAGAACGGTGCCTTTAGGGCTGCCGAGAATTGCGCAGGGTCAAGAGGAGGAATTAGAGCTGGAGGGAAGGACCCAAAACACTTACAGAGCCAAGAGCTGCTTCAGAGCCAGGCACAACTCCCGTTCCTCTGGAAAAAGAGCAGAGCTGAAGCTTTTAAATCACCCTTGGTGTGTTCAGCTCAGCCAGATCTCCCCCTGGAGCGCTCCTGGCCACTGCTGCAGCCAGACCCAGAGGTTTCTCCTGCTTTGCTGCTGGTTTTCCAGGGGTAGGGACGGTCCCAGGTGGATTCTGTGGCTGTCTGCAGGGGGCCAGCAAAACATGAATCCAAACCCACTGGATGTTTCTCCTAAAACTCACTGGAGCTGCCTCTGGCATCCTGAGATCTGCCCCTGAGTTTGCAGCCACAAGACAGAGAATTGCTGTGGCTGGGACTGAGGCAGAGCTGGGGGTGCAATCCAGCCCCCAGGCTGGGGGAGAGGAAGGAAAACAATCCAAACTGAATTCAGGAAAACCTGGCAAGTTCCCAGAGGAGCACTGGAAAGACGAGCCAAGGAATCACTGAAACGCCACCAATTAAAACCACAATTCCCAGAAACTGGAGGTTTCCAGGCATCTCAGAAGGGGAAAACAGAGCAATCAGGCAGATCCAGACCCAGCCCAGCACTGGTCCCTGGGAAGATGCTGAAGAGGAGACTCATCCATGTGCAGCCACTGGGATGGAGGTGTCATGAGCTGTCTCACACAGATCTCACAGCAAACATCTCATTTCTCCCTCAGGCAGGCACCTGTCCCACCTGGGGAGGCTTCCTTCCTGACTGAAGGAGGGGTTTTGACCCTGTCCCACCTTGTTCCCATAAACCAATTACCAGCCAGATGGAATTATGCAGAGGGGAGGAAAAGAGGAGAAAAACCAGGCTTAATTGGAAAGCTTCAGCCCCAGGAGCTGCAGGTAGTTTGCTGCCTGCCCAAAAGGATTTATCTACAAGAATCTCACCAGGGTCTGTCCTGTCTCTGGGACTAATCAATATTTTAATTAATTACTTGGACGATGAGAGAAGCAGGAGCTAATAAAATTTCTGCTTACGGATGCGAGTGCTTTGGACTGGAATCCAAATCCTTCAGAGCAGATTGAAGAAATGGTGTGAAATAGATAATACTGGGATTTACAAGAGCAAAACAGTGGGGCAGGGGAAGGGGGGCTGGGGTGCAAAGTCTGCCCTGGGAGAAAGGGGATGTGGCAGCAGCTCCTAATGGAGCAGAAGAGTTTTGGGTTCATATTGTCCCTTTAAATTAAATTGGCTTTCACCACAGCTCTCTGCCTGTCCTGTGAGGGGAAGATACGACCCCTTGCACTTGGAGGCATAAAATTATCTCCCCATGTTGCTGAATTGAGTAAGTTTCCTGCTTATTGCCAAGTGCATCTCCTCCAGCTGTGCCCTCTCGAAGGTCCAAGCAAACAGAGCAGAGTAAATCAGGAATTATCTCCTGTGCTTAGAGACAGCTTGAGTAATGATTGCTCCTGAAATATGGAATTCATCTCTGGGGCTTAATGGGCTTGCAGTGGAGCTGCAGGAGCTGGCTGCTGAGGGTTCTGAAGGGTTTGTGGCCAGGGAAGAGCATCCTTCATCCTGCAGAGGTGATGAGGGCTGGAGCTGCTCCCCAGCCTCATCTGCTGCTTCCAGGGGGCTGAAGGACAGAAGTGCTTCCACACAGCACTGATAAAGGATTCTAATCCCTCTCCCCTCATTTTTCAGGTGAGAATGGCATTTGCTGAAGAGAGCAGAACCTGAGGTGGTTCCAAGCTCTGCACACATTCTGAGCAAACTCGGGAAAAAGTAACTTCCCCTGGATAAACTTGCTGTTGGATTATTCTTGCTCTCATACCTGCTGTGAAAAAAGGCTTCCCTTTCCACCCTCCCCATGTCCTGTTTGTCCCAGTGCCATGACCTAATCACACACTGGGCACTGACAGTGTCCCAGCTGCACTGAATGTGTCCATTCCAAATGAAGTTTGGCTCTCTGTGCTCATCTTTCTTTTCCCCCCGCAGTTTCTGATTTCCTGGGACTGCAGGAGTGCTCAATAATGAGATATCCCCAAAGCTGTGGTCTGGGAGATGGGAATTGCCTGTGTGTGACAGCAGTGCAGGAACAGCAGATCCAGGAGGATGGGGATGGCATGCTGAGAAATGGAGACACTGGTGGTGGAGATCAAACTGGGAACACTGGAATTCAGCTGGACTAAAGGAAGTGTCCATTCCTATCCCAAGGGTCTCACACTGGCTCTTGCTGCATTGCTGTCCTACGCCTGGAGCAGCAGGGCCACAGCCCACTGTCCCCTCCTGCTGTCCCAGGGCTGGCCTCGCCTGGCCTGAGGCTGTTCAGGCGCACAAGGCTTTCTCTGGGCCCTGCTGGCGTGACAGCAAGGCCAAAGGAAGTGACAGCTTTGCAGTTTCCAGGAAACTGGGGCTTTAAAAGAAAAGGGCTGTGGTTAGCAGCTGGAATGTCCATCCCTGAAGTCCCAGCTGTGAAGTTTCCTGCATTCCTCATTCCTCGGGGGAGCCGCTGCAGAAGATGCTGTGGGAACAGAGGATGCAGGAGGGAGCAGTGCCTAAAACCCAGCTGGGAGTGTGTGGCAGCTCAGGCTGGGTGTCTGTGCAGGGAACAGCATCCCCAAGGGGTGACCCTGATCCCCTGGGCAGCTCCACCACCCCTCTGCCAGCCCTGGCCATGCCCTCAGTGCTGCTGGCACCCACCCCGTTCCTGACGAATGGGAGAAATGGGAACCTTCAGGGGGTGCCAGGCAAACCCCAGGAGGGTGGGAAATGGCACCAGTGTCACCAAGGAGCTCAGGGGGCACAGACTGAACGGGGGACAGGACCCTCCTCCTCTCTGGACCTTCCTCCTGCTCACCAGGACCATGCCAGCTTTGGGGAAAGCTGCTGGATGAGCCTGAAGAGGATTTTTTGACTGTGCCTCCTCCCTGCTCTTCAGGCAGGCTCCTGGGGGCTTTGTCACACAGCCCTCAGCAAGTGGCCTCCGCGCCCTCCCATTCCTGTGGTTTAGTGCAGAGAGAGCTCTGGGGCTTTAACTGTGAGATTAATAAATGATAATTCCACTTCCACGCTTCTCCTCCACAAAGGGAAGCAGCAAGGTGTAGGATTCCTACACTCTGAGGGGGAAAAATTTAAAAAAAAATGTAAAAAAGAAGAAGAAATGAGATGCTTCTGTTGTGGCTCCCCTGGGAATCAGCTCCTTCCCAGCGACACAGAAACATCCCAGCAAGGATTTAGGGTTGCTGCTCCTGGGGCCAGCTGCCATCCAGCTCCCCGCACTTGGTTCCCCTCAGACTCCTCCAGACACAGCAATAACAAGTGAACTCCAAGTCCCGGAGCCAGGAATAAACCATGACACGGGTGACACTTGTAATTGAGAGCTCCTTAATTGCTGTGTTTGATTAAAGAGAGCTGCCGGCTTTGTGCATAAAAGGCAGAGACTCCAGAAACCCGGGCTAGGAAGAAAAGAGGATAAGAAGATGATGGGAACAGAAAAACGCGAGATCAAGGAGAAGAAAGGCTCAGGAGAAATCTTGTTGGAGTGCCAGAGATAAGGGAGACAAAAATAGAACGAGTGGTTTCACTTGTGACTACATCCATGTTTATTTCTGCCCTTTTGGGGCAGAAATGCAGGGATTTGTGCTCTCCTGGTGTGAAATGCAGCAGCTATTTAGCACCACAAAGCACCAAAGATAAAGGCAGCATATCAAAAAGAACTAAAACCGGCTGGGAAATTGCTTTTTTTGTTGTTGTTGTTGAAATAAGCCCGGGGAAATAGGAAAACCTCTCATTAGAACTTGGGTGGAGGGCCGTGCTCCAAGAAGGCAGGAGCTGCACCCTGTGAGTGCCAGGGGTGGCTCTGCAGCTCCTCCAAGGCCAGGGACACATCCCTGTGCCTCTCGGGGCATGGGGATGGCTCTCCTGCCCCAGGCTGAAACCCGGGGATATTCCTGACCTCTGCAAGCGGTTCAGGGAAAATCCAAAATATTGAATGGCAGGGAGAGAGCAAGCACGGAGGGAAGAGCAAGAGGAATGGGGAGAGATTCCCTTCTTGCAGGGGAAATTCCTTCCTGGGGTGGTATTCCCTCCTGAGAGGCTTTCTGCCAAGCCTGGGAGCAGAGAGGGTCCAGCCTTAGGAAGAGCACAGGACATGTGCACTCCTCTCAGCCTTTCCTCTGGTCCATCATCTTCCTCATTTCCAAAGGAATCACACAGAGCAGCAGCCTGGCTCTCTCCTGGTTGGATGGCTGTGGATGGGAATGGATGCTTAAAGGCTGCAGGGGTGAACCTGGCTCAGGTAAATCCTCCATCCTGCACAGGTTTTTTCCAACTCAGGTGACTTTTTTGTCTTTGAGTGAACTCCTTAGCACTGATCTCATTGCTCCCAGGTGGAAGCTGGAGGTTTGGTGACACTGCAGGAATAAAAATATTCGATTTCCTTCTGCTTCCATTGCTGGCTCCAGGCAGCCCTGAGCAGGTCTGCTCTGAATGAAAATAATATCTCTGCTGTGGGTGAGTGGGGAGAGAGGAGAAGGAGAAACCCTGGTGCAGCAGGGCCTGGGCACTGGGCCACACTGGGGCAGGCCAGCTCTGGGGACACTGGGGATTTCCACAAATAAATAGTTCCAGCTGCATCCAAAATCCTCAGGAGCCCCCTGAGAGGCTGCCTTGCACTGACTGATGATACAGGGGCTTTCAAGGTACTCTCAGTGCACTACAAAACTTGACCTGGATGGAAATTTGACCCTAAGAAATCTTTGCCTTGAGCTAAAACAGCCTGAAGAGTGTAAAATTTGGTGTACTCTGTAAATAGCTTTCTTTCCCTCCCCTTTAAAAACCCTTCAAACACACGATGGGGTTTTAATGAAAAACAGCTCCCCAATAATAATCTGCAGCACAGGCTCATGACATTTCCAGACTCATTAATTTAGAGAATCATCACCAAAAAAAGACCCTGGAGTTTGATGATTTCTGAAGATTTCCTTTGTGAGCAGAGAGTGAAACTGAGCTGCTTTGTTCCCACAGCTCCCAACTGCTTCCCACTGATGGGTTTTTTCCCTGCTTCACTTGTGCCTGTCTCTCTTTAAGCTCTGACAAATGTGAGGGCTGCTGGCACAGACGAATGGTGCATCACACCTCGGGAGCATCTTCATTTTGTCCCTGCTGTCGCAGCTCCTCGGGCTCCCTTCCTGTGACAGCAGTGTCCCTGGGACTTCCAGGGCTGGGCTTGGAGATCCTCTCATCCATGATCCTGCTGGGAAACAGCACAATGTGCTCCTGGCCTTTCCACACCTCAGGGGGCTTAAGAAAGATGGGGACAGACATTTCTGTAGTGAGAGGACAAGGGGGGAAGGCTTAACACGAAAAGAGGGACGATTCAGAGCAGATGTGAGGATTTTTATGCTGAGGGTGGGGAGGCAGAGAGGTGGTGGCTGCCCCTGGATCCCTGGAAATGTTCAAGGACAGGCTGGACAGCCTGTGAGCAGCCTGATCCAGGGAAAGGTGTCCCTGCCTTTCCCAGGTGCCAGAGCAGGCAGTGACTCCGGGATTCCTGCAAGCTGCAGGGCAGCAGCTGTGCCATCCCTGTGCCATCCACCAGGCTTTATTTGCCCTCCCCAGGTGTGCCCAGACCTCTGGGTGATCCCTGCAGGGCTGGCACCGAGAGGAGGGGACACAGCAGTGGCACTGCTGCCCTGACAGCCAGGGCTGCACTGCTGGCTCCGGTTTCAGCATCTCAAGGGCACCCAGGGCAGCTCAGGTGACAGCAGTGGGAGCGATCCGGGGCCAGGAGAACAGCAGGTGTCATTCCAGAGGAGACAATGGCAGTGTTCAATTATGCACAAGGTCATTGCCAAGGGGGAGCACGGAGCCTCCAGGCATGGCCTGAAATGACAGCAAGGACAGCCGGGAGGGACAGCATTCCCAGCTCCCAGCTCAAACCATGACAGGGAGATAAAAGAAACGATGGGAAGGATTCCATTGATTGGTGAATGGAAAAAGAGATTTGCTTTTACAAATAAACTTTGGGTTTGCTGATAAACGAAATTAGACATGGAAAGATGAAAGAAACAAAGGGGAAGAAACACCCCTGAATTCCTTAAGAATTAAAAATTAAAAGGGAGAGTTATATATTAGAGGGCAATCTCTGGTATCAGGTGTATCAGGGAGTCTGTACCTCTCAAGTACCTCAGAAATGGGGAAAGAGAGAAGGGAAATGTGGCTGGAAATTGGGATAAAAAGGAGGCTGAGTCCTCCAAAAATGTGAGATCCCAGGGGATGCCCCATGGCCTCTCCCTTTATTGGAGCAAAGTAAAAGGACTCCTCTGTCTCCTTTTGGGACACAAACCTCTGGTGTTTGTGGATTAATTTTCCCATCACCAGGAGCTTCTGTCAGCTGGAGCTGCACTCCTTGGAAAGCAGTTCTGCAGTGATGGATCTGCTCCTGCTGCAGGCTCCGAGGGAGCAGGGAGATAAATGGCACAGGCTGCGGGGAAGAGTGATGGGAATGATCCAGGAGCTGGAAAAGCTGGAGAAGCTGAGAGATGGAGGCAGCCCTGCCGTGGAGATTGTGGCAGCAAAGGTTAAGAGGCTGCTGAGCTGCTCCCCGTGCTTGCCAGTGAGAATTCCTGAGGGGAAGGGAACTGGAATGCTCCTTGAGCTGGGGGAAATTTCCTAACCAGCTTCTGACTGCGCCCATCGTCCATTAAAATGGAGATAAAACCAAAAAATAAGTCATTAGCAGTTTAGCAGAGGGTCAGAAAGCAGGTTATTGACTTGCTTTCTCACAGCTCCAAAACCCTCCTAAGAATAGAGCACTTTAGATTAATTGGGGGGAAAATGGATTGGAAAGTTGCAATTAAGTTGATGTCATAATTTTTTTGGGGAAAAAAACAGGTGTTCTGCTGCAGCTGCAGTTCTCTCCCTGGCTTTAATTGGCATCCCAGTCCCAGTTGTCTGTATTGATAAAATGCTGTCCATTAAAAAAAATGTATCATTAGCACTGGTTTAAAAGGTACGAACATTTTGAAGGAAAAAAAATATTAAGAACCAGAAAAACTTGGACACATTTTTTTTTCCTTTAACCTTTCAGAAGTTTGGGGCAATTAGCTCCAAGCAGGATGCTTAATTGCCCAGCCCCTGGAGGGGCTGGCAGTGCCCCTCAGCCACACCCAGTGACACGGGGATGTCATTAGCAGGGTTTTTATTGAGTGTTCAATGGCACGGAGGGGGCACGGGTGAGGCAGCACAGCCAGCACTGCTGGGAACCCGCATTTCTGCAGGGCACCCAAGCGGGATCCCGCCTGGAAGGAAGCACAGCCCCTCCCCAGCTCCTCTGGATCCTTAACAGCCCTGCCTGAGAGGGCTTCCATGGGATCACAGGGTTTGGGAGCCAAAATCATTCCCGTGGCAGCAGAATCCTTGATTCCCAAAATCATTGCCGCGGGCAGCAGGGACACCTCCCACTGTGCCAGGGTGCCCCAAGCTCCAGTGTGCGGCCTGGCCTTGGGCACTGCCAGGGATCCAGGGGCACCCACCAGCACCCTGAGAACCCATGTCAGGCCTCAGCAGCTCACAGGGAGGGGTTTTCCAGCCTGGATAACTCCTGGCTTTCCTGCGCCTCTCTGCACAGGCAGCACACACAAACTGGAGTTTCTGACCAAGCGAGTTTCTGACAGCACCGTGGAGTGCTCCAGGGGAAAGCAGGTTTAGCTCCCTGTGCCCCTGCCTGGCACTCACCAGCTGGGCTGGCACCAGGACAATGCCCTGAGGGCTCTCTGGGGCTCAGGGGATGCCACGGTGCTGAGCACAGAGGAACTCAGGGCACTGAGGGGAAAACTGAGTGCCTGCCCTTCTGATAACGTCTCTGCTTGATTACAGCCAAAAATCCTTCACTGCATTGAGATTAGAGAGGTGGATTTCTAAGTGTGGACCCTGATAACTTCAGGCTGGCAAAGGGCAATTCCCTTCACTTTCTCTGAGCTTTCCTGAAGGCTTTTTGCCCTGAAATTGCCCATCTCAGCAATTCCACCCCTTCTTCTTGGGTGTTCATACCCTTCAAACCACGCTGCACAGGCTTCAGACTCTCCTTTGCCATCACTCACTTGAGCTTCTCATATTTAACTCCTTTAATCTCCCACCAATAAATCACTGCCTCCCAGCCCTTCATCATTCTCAGCGCTGCTCCCAACTCCCTTGGGGATGCTGACACCCATCAGGCACCCAGGTAATTAATGGATGGCAGGTCCCTGCCAGGGCCCAGGTGCCCTCCTGGAAACAGCCTGGGCAGTGCAAAGGAGAGGGAAGGTCGGGTCTGGCTGCTGGATGCTGGATGCAGAGCACAGAGATCTCTTGGGGCAGCAGCTCTGTCACACTCAGACTGGATGGCTGAGCAGATTTCCCTTCCATAACCCACCCGTGCAGTGACTCCCCTTCTCCAAGACACAGCCACCTCTCCCTCCCCCAGAAAGAGAGGAGGGAGCCCAAAGCAGGGCTGAGGAATGATGAGTGGGTGCCACCTCTCTCTGCAGGGTCAGGAAAGGGCTGAGGACACTGGGATGGACACTGCTGAAAGGAAGGTTTATTAACCTCTTGTTCCCTTTTTTTTAGCACTCCCCAAGTCACCAACGAGCTTCAAAGGAGAAGAGCTGCAGGTGCTGATAGCATCTGACTTCTCTGGTTTGCTGAAAGCTGCTGGGGAAAGGAAGCAGAGATGAGGGAGCAGATTCATGCTGCTGTCCCATGGGGATGGCTCCTCTGGGGACACCACCAGACACAGAGCATTCCCACAGAGGGTTTCCCAGAGAATGTGAGGCTGCTCTATCCCTGGCAGTGTCCCAGGCCAGGCTGGCTGTGGCTTGGAGCAGCCTGGGACAGTGGAAGGTGTCCCTGTCCATGGCAGGGGTGACACTGGGTGAGCTTTAACTCCAACCCACACCTTTCTAGAGGGCTCATTAAGGAGAATTTCCTGCACTTTGGGGGAGAGCAGCAGGCTCTTTCAGGACTAACAAAACCACACGTGGCTGTGCCAACCTGCCAGTGTCCCCTGTGAGATTCCCACTGCCACCATCCCTGGCTGTGTGCCCTCTGAGGAGCAGGGGAGGAACGTGTCCACGCAGACGTTTTCTGTGAGGATGAGGCTGGTGACCTTGGACTTGGCAGCTTTGCAGGCATGGAGCCCATCTGCTGTGTGCCATCACATACAGTAAACTTGAGAGACACTGCATGGAGCAGTTGTGCTGATTTCTGATGAAAGGGAGGGGAAAATGTCCTCAGATAACAGCAGCCAAGAGAAAACATCGTGGAGAGGTCAAGGACGGGGGTTTGTGGAAAGTGAAGGCATCCACAGAGGCTGAGGAGGTGTGAGCGAGGATGCAAGGCCAAGAACAGCCTGAAAACCACTCACAGCTCGCTGAAGAGCTTTGGGGATTTTTGTTCCTTCTGAACACTGTGCAAGGACTTTGCCTCCAGTATTTAAGCAGAAAGCCAAGAATGTTTAGGAGCACCCCTTGTGCTTGGCTCTGCTTGCTCCCCCCTTTACGCAGCTCACTCTGAGGGCACCAAGTCCAGTGAAATAAAAGGATCCTGGCTAAGGGAAATCCAGCCTCAGCAACCTGATATTCAGCAGGAAAATAACCCATTTAGGGGGTCTGGCACCCTCAGATGTTCTGGGTCAGCAGTGGCGGGGTCAGGCCAGGAGGGCTCTGCTGTCACCAGCCCTGGACAAACCCTGCGTGCTCACCCCCACACTGAGCACAGAGAGGGGCTTGGCCAGGCAAGGGTGGCTGTCAGCAGCACGCCTGCCCTCCCATCCATCTTCCCTGGCCTCAGGAAACAAACAGCAGAGCAAACATTGCCTCCCCATCAGCCCTGGCTGGGGCTGTGCTCCTGTTTGCCTTGTGCTTATCCAGGAGTGACATCAGGGACAGTGACACAGAACAGGACAGGCCTGGGGCGGAGGGAGGGGACAAACAGGGCACCTCAGCTGCAGGGAGGCAAGAAGGAGTGATTATCCTTCCTGCAGAGGGCAGGTGCTGTGCTGTGGATGTGGCTCCAGGCAGCCATTCCCAGAGATTCACAGCTCCAGATTTGTGGGCCTGCTCTGTCTGCTGTTGGGAGCTCTGCTCTGGGGGGGTAGGGAGGCAGAGGATGCGGCCTCCCCTCCTGGCCTGCTGAGGCCCAGCCCAGGAGAGCTCATTCAGCTGTTTGTTCTCCCCTCTTTCCCTCGGTTTCTCTATGCTGTGAGAGCCTCATGGCAGCTGGTGCCTCTTTCCTTTACTCCAGATTGGACACCGTGGAAAAACCCAAAGTAAAAGCTGTTCACAGCCGTGGGGATGGAAGCTGCCAGCGTGGAGGAGCGCTTGCAGGGGTGGGTGGGCACCCAGCCCTGCCAGCGCCTGCTGCTCCAGGATGCAGGGCACCTCCACCCCACACAGGATGTGAATTTGCTGCTTTACCACCACAGCCTTAACACCTGGCTCACAAGACCCCTCCCAAATTCACAAAGCAGCACCATTTTCCACAAAAAGTGCTTTCTTTCGCTGCTGTTTCCCGACCCTGAGCCCAATTTCTCCTTTCTCTGTGTGGAGAGCTCTCTGGGCAGCAGGATCTGCTGTGGAAACACTCCTGTCCTGGCAGCATCTGAGTGTCCAGGGGGGACTGAGAGCTGTGCTGTCCTTGAGCCCGCTTTTGGTCACCACACACCTCAGAAATGTGTCCAAGCCTGTCACCAGGATGGGAGCAGCAGCTCTGCTGTTTGTGTTTGACCAACACTTCAGGAGCTGTGTGACATCTCAGCTCCTTCACTGGTGCTCTGGGGGCAGGCTTGGCTCCTCCTGAAGCAGGAGAGCCGTGGGTTTGTGGGGATGCCTGCTCTCCCCTGGGAAAAGACAAGAGGAAGGATGGAGACAGAGATGGGATCTGGATTCTCCAGAGCCCCTCAGCCAGCACCAGGTGCTGCTGCTCTGTGGTGGTGCTCACAGGGGTCCCAGAACGAGGGAAGAGATGAGAAAATCTTGGTGTTTCAGTAGGCTGATTTATTATTTTACTATATATATATTATATTAACAGAAAATCCTATATTAAAACTATATTAAAAGAATAGAGAAAGGAGGCATCAGAAGACTTGAAAGGAATAGAAAGGAACGATAATGAAAACTTGTGACTGCTCACAGCCTGAACACAGGTGGCTGTCGTTGGTCATCAAGTAAAAACAATTCACATGCTGGGTAAACAGTTCTCCAGATCACATTCCAAAGCAGCAAAACAGGGAGAAGCTGAAACTTGTCAGCTTCTCAGGAGAAAAGATCCTAACAAAAGGATTTTTCATGAAATATGTGTGTGACCCTGTTCAGAGGAGGAGCTGGCAGGTGAGGTGTGCCAGCCTCCATCCCACCCTCACCTCGTGCAAAACAGCCCCTGTCAAGCCTTTCCCAGCCGGCTCCGGCCTTGGCCTGCATTTGCTCCCCATTTCCCACCTCGGAGCAGCATCCTCACCCCGGCTGATGGAGCACACGAGAAGGTGGCTTAATCCTTATCAGCGAGGAGAATTCCATCAAAGGAGCTGGCAGTGGGGAAATGGAAATGCGGGGATGCATAATTCATGGCACAGAGGACGCGTTTAATAGGTGTGCTCGGCGGCAGCCGGCTCAACCCCTTGTTCTCCGTGCCGGGGAATGTGTCAGGTCACTCGGGATTAGCTCTTTGTTCTGCGGGGCTCCATCTGCCCTCCCCAGCTCCTGCAGGATCAGCTCCTGCCCGCAGCCCCGCTCGGTGTCACGGAGAAAAGGGCTTATTTACACATAAATGAGGCAGGAAATATCCACAGCGCATCCCGGGCCGCCAGGTCTTATTGGCAATTTCCTTCCCTGCTTTGCACAGGCCGAGATAACCCAAGGTGTCTCCTGCCAGGGCAGGCACCTGAGCCTGCCTGATCCCACCACAGCTCTATTATAAATCAACAGCTTTATTATAACAGCTTTATTTAGGGTCTGGGATGTGCAGGGATGTGAACCTGAGCCTACCCGATCCCATCACATCATCCTTTGGGGTCCCTGTCCTGCCTTAGGGAAGGCACACCCTCCCTGTTTGGCAATGGGGAATATGGGAAGGATGAGGAACCCGGTCTGGCATCCTCCTTCAACTCCCACTGGAAATTCCAGAATAACCTTCCAGGTTCTTCCCAAGCCGTCCGAGGGAGGGGGTTTTCTCCTTCCCCTGCTCAGATTCCAGCCAAAAGCAGACTGGTGAGAAATCCCTGGGGTGGGAAGGGGACGACCCAGCACTGCATCACCACAGCGCTGCTCCCTGCAGACACATTCTCTGCATGGGAAAACATACAGAACTTTCTATTTCTATTTCTATTTCTATTTCTATTTCTATTTCTATTTCTATTTCTATTTCTATTTCTATTTCTATTTCTATTTCTATTTTTCTATTTTTCTATTTTTTTAATTTTTATTCTCTTTTTTTCCCTATTTCTATTTATTTTTCCTTTTTTTCTTTATACTTTTCTTTTTCTTCATATTTTTTCTTTTTTCCTTTTTCTTTATCCTTTTCCTTTTCTTCTCTTTCTTTATCCTCTCCTCTTTCTATTTCTCTTTTCTTTTTCTCTTTCTTCTGCCCTTTCTACTTTTCAACTTTCTTTTTCTCTTTCTCGCCCTCTCTGTCCCCCAACGATGTTTATTTAATTCCTCGGGCAGTTTCTGAGGTCAGCGGGCCCTGCTGCTCTTGCCGAGGGGATGGAGAGCCCTCTGCTGTCCAGCCAGCCCTGCCCACGCTGTCCCTGCCTGAGTCTCAGCCTCTCTGGGCTTTAACCTCCAGCCCACACCTTTCCAGTGGGGTCATTAAGGGAAATTTCCTGTGATTTAGGTAGAGCAGCAGGCAGCCACTGCCTTTGGGATGTAGGGACAGCTCCCTCTGCAAAGGAGGAATGTTCTCTATCCCCACCTTGCTCCATCCCCAGTCCTTCCATGGCTCAGATTCCACCTGCAATGTCAACACCCAGCTCAGGATTCTCCATTTTTCCCCTGTGAGAGACAACCTTAGGAATTATAAATGAATAATTAACGCAGTGTTTATCTACGGCATAACCAATGTGTAAAAAATGCTCCCGTCACGTGGAGAGGTGCTAAATTGGATCGTCATCCACACAGTTCCAGCACAAAGGTGGCAATATCCTTCCTGCTGCCACATGGATCACTTCAGCTGGGTTATGAACACACAGGATGCCCCACAAGACCCTTCCTGCTGGGGCCCTACCCGTGCTGCCCCAATTCCTCAGCAGCAGAGGCCATGGCTAGCTGGAATGCAGGGAAATCTGGCGGGATTCAATAATTCATATCCATATAAAACAGGCCTGAGTGGGGAAAGGGAGGATTAAACACCAAGTGGTCCCCAGAGCCGAGATTACTCGCTGGTGCTGGCGGCGGTGCCTCAGACAGGAGGAGCCTTTTCCTGTTTGCTTTATTAGTTGTGCAGAAAGGCCTCGTTAGCCCATCCTGCTGGCCATCCATTATTGATGTGTGGCATCTCCTTCCGAGTGCCTGTGGCTCCTTCCCCCGGCCTCCTGTGCCCGTGGGGGTTTCTGTCCCTCCTTGGGCTCCTGGGAGGCACAGGACAGGACAGAAACACAGAAACCCTCCAGCCCCATGGCCGGGGTTATTCCAGACCCAGCACCAGCAGAGGGATGGCAGGAAGGGTGCTGGGACCACCCCATGGGGCTCCCCGACACCTCCATTGCCCCACAGCAGCTCCAGGAGTGAGGATGCTCCTGTGTGCTGCCCTGGATCACCGTGCCAAGGTGGCTGGACCCTGGATGTGGAAACAGAGAGGCCTGGTAATGTGACAAGAATTAATGAAACATAGCCAGACTTTCATATAATTAAAACCAGTAATTGCTGGAAAGATGGCTCATGCAAAACGACGGGCTGGGGGTGGGCAGGGTTGATTAAAACTGGTGACTGGCTACAAATGATTAGATTAAAATCAATTAACTGTAGAATTGCTGTCTGGCATATGGAAGGATAATTCAGTTACGTAACCGACAGCGGGATTTGCACTTTGCAAATGTTGTTCCGGTACATCAGACCGAGCTTAGGCAACCTGATTATTTAACAGGACACACTTGTGATTCCTGGTTCCGAGGGTGGGATTTGGCAAGGCAGAGCCCGGGGCTGCTCTCCCTCCCTGGGCAGAGAGCAAGAAGCGGCTGCGAGCCCCTGCTCTGCCCTGGTTATTTGTAAACAGGAGCTCTTTTCATTACTCTTGTAAAGACTGGCTGGATTAAGGGAGCATTAGCGGAATTCAGCGCTCGGCATCCTCCCGAGAGCCCGCTGGTGGCGGTGCCCATTAGCGCTAATGCAGCCGCATTAGCACATTGAAAGGATTCCTGTGTTACAGCATCCCCGGCGGCTCCAGCTCCTCGGCCCTCGCTAAGCCTCGGGAAAAGCTGCGTGAAACCCTGCGAGGGACAGCAAGGAGCTGCTGCCTGCACAGCCCCAGCCCTGCAGGTGCCCCTACAGCATCCTCCTGCTCGGGGCTGTGGGGCCAAATGAACCCTGCAGTTCCCCTCAGGAACTGTGCCAGGCCAGGCTGGATGGGGCTGGGAGCACCCTGGGACGGTGGCAGTGTCCCTGCCCATGGCAGGGGTGGCACCGGATGGCTTTAAGGTCCCTTCTGCCCCAAACCATTCCGTGATTCTCTTCCTGGGGAGCCACACTCCAAGCCCACGTTGTTCCCAAGGCCTGGAGCTGCGCCCCAGGAATGGCTCCCAAACTTTGGGCTGGTGCAGAAAGAGGTTCCAGTGGTGCAATATTGAATTTGGCCCAGCTGCACTGGTGTCCTCAGGAGGGGAGAGCTCTTGGCTCTGCTGGCTGCAGACAGCCTGGCATGGTCTCTGGGGTGGGTCATTGTCCTGCCAGGGGATGGCAGTGGGCTTTCCCCATCCTTTCTCAGGAAACCTCTCCTGGAATTGCTGGAATTGCTCTGGAGATCTCCCACACCAGCCAAAATACGTATGCTTTCTCTAGAACAGGCAAAAGTAGATTTAGGTCAAAAATTGCTATGTATAGAGCAGAGAAGCATCTCCTGAGCCATCTGCCATGCACCAAAGCCAAACTCCACTTAGAGCCTGATGAGGCTTTAAAAAATATATAAAAAACCTGACTGGCTTCCATTCAGGGCTTTCAAACCACTTCTGCTCTTTATGGGGCTGTCCAGACATGGCTCCACTAAGCTGCTGTCCATCATAAATAAGCTCTTGGTTCTTGCTGTCAAGGAGAACATTAACCCCACTTCTGCCTCTGCTCCAGGGAAGATCTCCTTGGAAGAGCCCTCATGTCCA
Organism: Zonotrichia leucophrys gambelii; assembly: GCF_028769735.1. Taxonomy (NCBI): domain Eukaryota; kingdom Metazoa; phylum Chordata; class Aves; order Passeriformes; family Passerellidae; genus Zonotrichia; species Zonotrichia leucophrys. Next base: position 116,096,417 of record NC_088169.1, read on the forward strand.
GCCCCTGCTCTGCCAGGCTGATGGAGCCCATCTTCCATTTCTTGGGGCTTCCAACAGTGCTGGGAGGAACCTTCGCACACAGTGAGAATATGTGTTATTCAATTAACCTGCCCTGGTAATCTCCATGGAGATCCTGCTTCTCTTCCCTTTCTCTGCTCCTGTGCCTGCTTATTCTGGATTGATGCAAAATTCCTCTTTTCCTTGCTCTCCACTTCCTATGCTTCATCCATCTATGATTTCCAGATCCCAGCCAGGATCTTTTTTCCTGCTTCTGTTTCTCCCCTCCATGGCCAGCAGAAATGCAGAGGCCTCTGGATGCCTTTTGCAGACATGGCACAGGGGCATCCCTATGCTGCATAAATCCCTTCCCCTTCCACGGCAGGGCTGCAAATCACCAACAGGGCAGGCTTCAGGACGGAGTCCCTTTCATCGTGGAGAGATGAGTAATCATTTCCCTTCCTGAAGGAGATGCAGCCGATTTATTGTCCTGACTCAGCCCCCAGGTCTGCGTGAAGGAGAAAGGTCAGCACAGAGTTTACAAACTCCATCAATATTCCTGCCCTAGGAGGTTTTCCTCTCCCTGAAAAAGTGGTTCAGCAATGCTGGTTGCTTGTTTGATGCTTTTAATAAAGGCAGAAGGACACAGATATTTTGCTGATATTTCACTCATCTGCAGTGAATCAAGCAGCAATCCACGCCACAGAAATCATGGCTGATGCTGGAAAATCACTCCATTCTCTCCAGCCCTGGGGTCACACCCAACCCCAGATGAGGACAAAAGCTTCTCTGAATTCCTATTTCAAAACAATCTCAAAACATCTGTCCAGAAGCCAAATAATCTTGTTCTGGTTGTGATTTAAAGAGGGCTGGTCTGGTTTGGGACTTTTTAAGCTATTATCACATGCTTAAATTAAAACTCCAAGCAGAAGTCCCAAAAGGGGAAATGAACATGCTCCATTCCAACTTTACAAGAACAGTTTGCTCTGGGGATTTTTCAATGAGTTTTCAAAATTAAACATATCTGTGAAACATTGCTTGTTGAGTGAACCCATGGCCCACTCCACATCAACATCACGTGTGGAACGAGCTCTGATGTCCAAGTCATTCCCTGTGTCTTGTCACTCTAGGCTCTTGTCCCCAGTCTCTCTCAGCTCTCCTGGAGCCCCTTCAGGCCCTGCCAGGGCTCTGAGCTCTCCCTGGAGCTTCTCCTCTCCAGGTGAGCAGAATTCCCCCTTCCTGCTGCCCAGGCTGTGGAATCAGCCCAGAGCACGGGGCATGCCCAGTTTTTCACCCACCAACAGCCCCAAATCCTTCCTGGCAGGGCTGCTCTCAATCTGCTCATCCCCCAGCCTCGGTTGATCCCGATATTTAGCCTCCCTTTGCTGTCAGGTCACTTCGGAGCACACTCTTTATTTATGGGCATGGAAAACCAAGCACCTGGCCCTTGCTGGTGTGTGACGTTTGCTGCTGCTCCTCGGGCAGCTCCACCTGCAAGGCTCAGCCCAGGAGAAGAGCACACCCCTCTCTCCAGATGGTGAGAGCTGCTGTCAGCCCAAGGAGGGGAATCACAGCCGACACGGAGACACAAACTGGCATGTGGGAAGGTGGAAATCTTTGTGATGGCTGAGCTCTGTCACTCCCCGTGGGTGATTTCCTGTCAGAAACCAGCCCTGATGAACTGAACTGCACACCTGGTCCCACACATTTTGAACAAGGATGCCGTGCTCAGCTCTGGATCCTGACAGGAGCTCCTGGAGCTGGGAAGGGCCTGGAGCAGCTCTGTGCCCAGGAAAGGCTGAGGGAGCTGGGGCTGCTCAGCCTCGAGAGGAGCCCTGAGAGGAGACTCAGCCCTGCGTTTCCCTGGCTGTCCCTCCGTGCCCCTGGGTGTCCCTGTGTCTGTCCCTGTGTGCAGGTCAGAGCAGGGCCAAGGTTATATCCCAGCCCCCTCTGGACATGTTCTGTGCCCTGGGATGGCCCTGCTGGAGCAGGGAGGTGGCACCAGTGACTCACTGTGGTCCCTTCAGCCTGACCTATCCAGGAATTCTGTAATTCTGTGGTTCTGTGATTCCATGAACTGCAGGAGCCCCTCATTCCAGCTGTCTGGGATCTCCCAGGATCCAAGGCACTGCTCTCAGAAGGGGCCAGGTGCTTTGTTTGGGGTGGAGAACAACTCCCCAGCACGGTGACTCAGCCACCCTTATGTTCCACTTCTTATTTCCACTCCCCAGTGGTGATGCTGTGGCACTTAATGGCTCCCAGGGCCCTATTCCATCTTCCAAATATACATCCCCATTGTGCTGCCTGGACTGCCTTCATTCTGTCACGAGCTGACTGCAGGCATCAGTCATGGCTGTGATAAACACAAACTGCCCTAATATCATCTCCCAGGCTGTGAAGAGCCTGATCTCAGCTGTGCCGGAGCCAGATGGAAGAGGGAGTTTGGAATAGAGACTTACACTCTGTTAAATGTATGTGACATTTAATTATGACTGCGAGAGCTTCTCTCTCATCCCGGGTAACATGAGGCTGAATTCTGCAAATAACAGGAAAAACCCAGATAACTCCAGCTCTGCTGTTCCAGCCCCAGCCTGGGCACTCGCTGGTGCATTCTGCAGCACAGCCCTGCTCCCGGAGGATTTATTATCTCAAATGCTGCATCACACAAACACCAGGAGCTGCTCAGGTTCAGAAATAACCTGCCTGAATCCCTAATGAGGGCACTGAGCTTTGCAGCCCTGGCAGGAGCTGGTGTCCAGGTGGTCTCTGGCTGTTTCTGCTGTTGCAGAGGTGACCCGAGCCCATCCTGTGCAAAGGCTGCAGGGGCAATCAGGGAGCTCAGGGAGGCCCCAGGTGGGTGGAGAGGCACCTGCAGCCAGGTGGAGTGACCAGGAGGCAGTTTTGGTCATTGGTGGGTCACAGATCCTGGGAACCCAGCAGCTCCTGGGATTCAGGATGGATCACAGCTCCAGACCCAGGAGAGGAGCGAGGATAGCACAAGCATGTGGCTGCACTGAGGTTCCTGCAGAAAAGCGAGGGGAAAATTGGGAGAATACTCTGAGGGTGTTCCCCAGAAATTCATCCATGCCTGCCACCTGCCAGGCCAAGCTGAGCCTGGCTTTCCATGGCATGGAGAGCAGGGATAGGCAATAAAGGGGCTTAACCCAAGGAGGAACAGCTCGTGGTGCTTTGGCAGTAATGTGTGCTCAGGGAAAGGCTGGCTAATCAAAAGGAACACGCAGCTAAAAATCCTGTTGATCACTTCCTATTTTGTCCTGATATCCTTGGTGAAATCAAGGTCTTTTCTCCTTTTTTTTTTTTCCTTCTCCAGCAAGTGGAAAGTACAAATATCAGTAAACAGGAGCCCATTTAACACCAGACTTTTAGCAATGGCTCAGCCTCTATCCAGCTCTTAAATTCTGATACTGATCTGCTCCCCAAAGGCCTGCTTTCCAAAATAATACAGCCCTTTTCTCCAATAAAGCATAGCCTTTAGGCAGCTTTAAGGGTGCCTAAAGGAAATAGGACTAATTTGTTTCATGCCTGCAGGAATATTTCTTTTCTGGCAAATGAATGTCAGAAAGGCAGTGTGTGAAAATACAATTTTCCTGCATGTGGGCAGCTCTCTCTCCCTTCCCAGGCAACACCCCCACACTTCCCAGCCCAGTGCTTGGATGACAAACAGTCTGGAGCACTTTTGGAGCAGGTACAAAGTCATATTATGCAGAACTGAGCCAGGATGGGTTTCTCTACAGCTCAAGGCAGAGTTCGTGGTATCACAGAAGGGTTTTGGTTGAAAAAGACCTCAAAGCTCATTTCATTCCCACCCCCTGCCATGGGCAGGGACACCTTCCACTATCCCAGGCTGCTCCAGCAGCTCCACCTCCTTCTGCTTTTGGCCCCAGGGCTGGAAAAGATGTCCTGGAGGAGCTTTTCCCATGCAGAAGGCCATTAAAAGCCTCCTGTTCCCAAAAGCATCCCATGCCAGGCAAGTCCCCGAGTGCAGGATAAGATTTCTCTGACTGTAGGGTTTTGATTCCCCCCTGGGGGAAGAAAACTTCCCCATCCCCATCTGACTGGCACATGCTGGCAGATCAGAACAATAGCCAAAGTCAGAAATAAATGGGTTGAATAATTCAGTGGGCTCTGGAACATGGGAATGGCAGAGAGCATCGTCAGGAATAGGAAAGCACAGCTAATAAAAGCAAGAGACAGAGGGAAATTTATTAAACATTTTTCAGACAAGAACATTTTGCCACTCGCAGAAAAAAAATATTAAGCTGGAAATGAGGGAAATTTTGTTCACAGATGGGCTCTTTGATAGGAACTATATAAAAAGCTGAAGAAACATTTGATTAAAGATTGGGAGAGAAAAGCTTTCCAAAAAATGAGCAAGCCTAATTTCAATTTTCTGAGGGCCAGATCCATTCCTTTGGGTCCTGCCTGTAGAAAGAAGCCCGGGTCTGGTGACTTTTGGGGCGCAGTGAATTCCTCCCCCCTGACCTTGGAGCCTCAGTCCCATCTGGCACGGAGGTTTCAGCTCAGTCCCTCGGTGATTTTGGAGCCCTTCTGATGCTTTTTGGCACATAGCGACTGCCCAGGGACAGAGCAATGCTGTCCCCTGGGAGCAAACTTGTTGAGGATTTGTTAACAGGAAAATCCCTCATTAAGTGCAGGGAACATGAAGATCCTTCTTGAAGTGCCGGGGGATTTACTGACAGACACAGCTGTGTGTTGCAGGAAGGTTTCTCCATGTCTCTGGGAGATGTTACCCCCATTTCTCCTCTTTCTTGTCCTTTTCTCACCCACAACCCCTCCTCTGAACCTGCAAGTCTCTAAATTTACTTCTACTTCCTGCTCTCACATCAGAATGGGTCATTTCTATCACTCTTTCCCTCTCTGTTTGCAAACTCCACCGCTTCTGACATTTAAAAACTAAACAAAGCAGGCTAAAAGCTTCTGGTCTTCGCAGGAATAATGATTGCAAGGGTGATCAAACTAATCGATGCTTGCAAGCAAATATGTGTGAATAATCCCAAGTGCTTGCTGGCAGCCTTGTAAAGGCAAACCAGAGCAGGCACGGGCTAGAAACAAAGAGGTGGTACAATTGGAACAGCTAAATGCCCGGCATAAAATCACCAAAACCCAGGAAAATGCCTCCCTTTGGAGCAACAGCTTCACCTGTGCAGTGAGAGGAATGGAGGAGCTTTGTCTCATCTGGGGCCACGAGGTTTCCAGGAGGCTGTGGTTTGTGGAGCAGGGATGAGTGGGAGGTTTAATTGGTTGTGGATTTATTATTTGGGCTGGCCTGAATGAAAATGAGAATTCCTGTCCCAGCAGCCTCTTTTCTTTTTTATTTTCTTGACTAAGTGCCTAGCTAGCAGGGAGGAAACAGGGCTCTAAAAGAAACCAAGCCTTTTCCACCACAGGTACATATCAATGTAATCTTCCAGGCCATAAATCCAAATTTAATCCGACATGAGAGTACAACTGCAGTCCTCATGAATTCACCTTCCTTGGTTACACGTGTATATACAGGGCTGCCTGATTTATCCAGCCAGGAGGAGCTGCTCGGTGTTTCTTTTAACAGCTGAGGCTTTATCTACCAATTCCCACTCCCCTGTGTCCATTCCTGAGCAGCTGATTAGAATTTATTGAGATCTGTACTCCACCTCAAAGCAGATCCACTTCCCCTTACAGCTCTTTCCCTTTTACCAAGGGGAATGTGAATATTCATCAGCCCCGGATGCAGAGACATCAGAAAAAATAAGAAATTGCCACTCTGAGGCCTCTTTTCATTGCTTTTATTTTTTTCAATGGCACTTTTCTGCTAAACCAAGAGTAACATCCCTTTCACACAACTGTGCTGCTCTGTAAAGCAGAAGGAAGGACTGATCACACCCAAACCCGGAGCTTAATTCCCTGGATCCTACTAAGAGTGAGGGGAATTAGGGGAAAACCATCCCGATATGGGGATTTTGACTTCAAGGGGCCACTTTACAACATGGAAAGCAAATTAATCAATTGTCTGTGTCAGTCTGCTGGCAGAAAGTTGCCATTTGGGGCTGACTGTATGACTGAGGTGCAAAAGTTGCACTCCTTCAGCCCAATTCCCTCAAAAACTCAGCCCAATTCCCTCAGACTTTCAGCCCCATTCCCCTCACAATCACAGCCCCATTCCCCTCACAATCTCAGTCCAATTCCCTCATAATCTCAGCCCAATTCCCTCACAATCTCAGCCCCATTTCCTCAATCTCATTCCCTCACAATCTCAGCTCCATTCCCTCACAATCTCAGCTCCATTCCCTCATAATCTCAGCTCCATTCCCTCACAGTCACAGCCCCATTTCCTCAGTCTCATTCCCTCATAATCTCAGCTCCATTCCCTCATAATCTCAGCTCCATTCCCTCACAATCTCAGTCCAATTCCCTCACAATCTCAGCCCCATTTCCTCAATCTCATTCCCTCACAATCTCAGCCCCATTCCCTCACAATCTCAGCCCAATTCCCTCACAATCTCAGCCCAATTCCCTCACAATCTCAGCCCCATTTCCTCAATCTCATTCCCTCACAATCTCAGCTCCATTCCCTCACAATCTCAGCCCCATTCCCTCACAATCTCAGCCCCATTTCCTCAGTCTCATTTCCTCACAATCTCAGCCCCATTCCCTCACAATCTCAGTCCAATTCCCTCACAATCTCAGCCCCATTCCCTCACAATCTCAGCTCCATTCCCTCACAATCTCAGCCCAATTCCCTCACAATCTCAGCCCCATTTCCTCAGTCTCATTCCCTCACAATCTCAGCCCAATTCCCTCACAATCTCAGCCCCATTTCCTCAATCTCATTTCCTCACAATCACAGCCCCATTCCCCTCACAATCTCAGCTCCATTCCCTCACAATCTCAGTCCAATTCCCTCATAATCTCAGCTCCATTCCCTCACAATCTCAGTCCAATTCCCTCACAATCTCAGCCCCATTCCCTCACAGTGGCAGCCCCATTTCCTCAATCTCATTCCCTCACAATCTCAGTCCAATTCCCTCACAATCTCAGCTCCATTCCCTCACAATCGCAGGCCCATTCCCCTCACAATCGCAGGCCCATTCCCCTCACAATCTCAGCCCCATTTCCTCAGTCTCATTCCCTCACAATCTCAGTCCAATTCCCTCACAATCTCAGCCCCATTTCCTCAATCTCATTCCCTCACAATCTCAGTCCAATTCCCTCATAATCTCAGCCCCATTTCCTCAATCTCATTATCTCACAATCTCAGCCCAATTCCCTCACAATCTCAGCCCCATTTCCTCAGTCTCATTCCCTCACAATCTCAGCCCAATTCCCTCACAATCTCAGCCCCATTTCCTCAGTGTCATTCCCTCACAATCTCAGCCCAATTCCCTCACGACCTCAGCCCCATTCCCTCACAATCTCACCCCCATTCCCCTCACACTCTCAGCCCCATTCCCTCACAGCCCCTCAGTTTGGGGGCCTTAGCTCCAACTCCCCTGTCGCTGTAGCAGCAGCCCTTCCAAAACCCAGCATCTTCCTCTCTAAGCTTTGTTAACTTTAGATTAAATATAGGAGCAAAGTAACATCAAAGTATCTCAAGTGTTAATGGCCTTTTGAGGGGACAATCCTGTTTCTGTGGCCATCTATAATCTCAGCGTGTCCTTTGATTTTTCCAGTTTGCATTTCCAGTCTCCGACCACCTGCCTCATCTTTCCCTTTCCCTGCCTTCCTCCTTCCCCACATTTTCCATCAGCAGCACAGAGCAAACATGTTTAATTCCTTCACTCTGGTGCCTGTCACACTGTTGTGTAGCCAATTGCCTTTGGATGTGGGATCCCAAGGCTTTTAACTGCCAGAGGGCAGGGTTAGGTGGGATATTAGGAATTAGGAATTGTTCCCTGTGAGGGTAAGGAGGCTCTGAAACAGAGTGCCCAGAGAAGCTGTGGCTGCCCCTGGATCCTGGAAGTGCCCAAGGCCAGGCTGGACAGGGCTTGGAGCAGCCTGATTTAATGGAATTGTCCCTGCCATGGCAGGGATAGAAATAGATGTGCTGTAAGGTCCCTCCCAACCCAAACCAGTGTGGAATTCCATGATTTCTCCCCAGAAGGGCCATCCAGCACAGCTCTCCAGGCAGAGAACAGTACATCATCCCCATTCCCAGACACTTTCCAGCAGGAGCCAGATCTCTGGGCACTTCCCAACGAGTCCCCTGCGCCCCATCCTGCATCCAGCCCCGCAGTGATCACTGTTATTGCCATCTCCAGCACTTCACTTCCTCGTTAGGATGTGTTAACTCATTTAATTCTCTCTCAGGACACAAAGTGCTCATGTTTAATGAACTCTCTGCAGAGCCAGAGCTGTCTGGGGAGATTTAAAACAAACCCTCCAGCAGCTGGTCAGGGTGTGATTAATGTTGCTGTGGCCTCCAGAGGAGAGAAACTGAGGGGACAAGAACTCCAATACTCCCATGCAGGGTTACACACCTTGCCCTGGTGAACAAAGCTCTTTCCTTCCCAAAATCCTGGACAGCTGGTGGTGAGGGATGCAGTCAGCAAGGACATTCATCATCTCTGCTGTTGTCACAGGGTCAGGGTCAGGGTTAAGGTCAGGGGTGAGGGATTCCAAGCAGAAATGGTGACCTAGAAGCTGGGGATGAACTCACCCAGGCACAGGCCCACAAGGATTTCCAAGCCTTTGGAAAGGCAGGCTGGCTGTTGTGGCACTCCTGACCCACAAAAGCCTTTTTCTATGGAAAGGAGGATACTCTGGGGTGTACACCTGAGCCACAGTGCCATGGGATGGACAACAGGAGGGAATTCCTACCTAGACACTCCTATTTCTACTGTCTAAACTCCTGGAGGTATCAAGACAACCCAAAGATGCCTTTTCTTTGTTCCCCTTTTCACTTTTTCTGCCAGTAAGCAGTTAAATCTTTGCATCCCCCACAACATCCCAAATCCATCTGTCAGGAAGAAAGCAGTGGCCGTGCCCCTCGCTGGGGCTCACTGGGGTCCAGAGTAGCAACCCCCTCTGCTGTGGGACTGTCACTGAGGCAGGGAGGAGCTGGGGTCACTGCAAGCAGCTCCACGCCTGTGATCCCCCTCAAGGAAAGCTCTGACAGCCATCAAGGAGCACGAAATAACTTGGCAATGATCCCATGTCACCAGCAAAGATAACGAAGCTGCAGTCAGCTCCTGACAGATAATGCAGGGAAATTCATTTAACAAGCCATGGCTGCTAACAAATGTAACTTCCCCAGCACCTGGGGCACGCTCCGTGCCTCTCCACCTGCACACCAGACACTGAGCAGCTTTATTCCCTTTTTGGAATGCTGGAGCTTTCCCCCAGCTCTTCCTTTGTGCACTACAAATTGTGTACAGCAACAGATCACGGCCGTGCTCTGCTGTTTGACATCCACGGTGCTGAGGGAATTGTAGCAGTCAGCTGGAAGCACTGGAATATTGCCTGGGACACAGTTGCTGGTCAGAATTTGGGCCTTTTGCCGCAGGGGGTGAGGCTCTCAGAGTCCTCCTCTGAGACTGTACAAGTGCCCCTGAGTTTCCAGAGAGGTCAGCAGACTTTACCAGCAGTGGCATTTACCCAGCGCCCTGCCAGGGGAGCGCTGCAGCTCCAGAATGTCACACTGCGATGCTAAGGCTGTAAAAGCACGGCTTTCCCCCTGATAGATCATATTTCCATGTCACAAGCTAGCAAAGTTGTTTAACTCTGCAGTGCCTGGCAGCAGGGTCACCTTCCCACAACACCAGCAGCAAAGCCAAGAGCAGGCATCCCTGCATTTCCTCTCCTGACCCCAAAGGGGTTTTTCACCCATTCTTGTGCAGGAGCCATAAATTCTTTCAACCCACTTACTTCCCCCTCACTATCTCTGCCTTGGGTGTCTGGCAGAGCTGGGGGTGCTCACCTGGAGAGGAGAAGCTCCAGGGAGAGCTCAGAGCCCCTGCAGGGCCTGAAGGGGCTCCAGGAGAGCTGAGAGGGACTGGGGACAGGCATGGAGGGACAGGACAAGGCAATGGCTCGCATTGCCAGAGGGCAGGGATGGGAGGGATATTGGGATGGAATTCCTGGCTGGGAGGGAGGGGAGGCCCTGGCACAGGCTTGGAGCAACCTGGGATAGTGGAAGGTGTCCCTGCCCAGGGCAGGGGATGGAGGCACACTTCCCAGCAGGCACACACACAGATCAATCCCTCCGGCCACTGCTGGGGCCGGCAGGCTGATGCAGCACTTTCATTCCCACCGTGAACTGCTCCCTTCCTCCACATCCCTCTTTATGATTTGCAGGTCTTTTTTATTTCCCCCTCTCTCAGTTGCTTATTCATGCCTTAATGCCACTTGATTTCCAGTGGGCTCTCAGAGCCCTTTCTGTGCATGCTCTGCAACTCTACTGGGATTTTCTGCACTCCCTAAACAACCTCTGCCTGCCTTTCCTGCAGAGACACCTCACTGAGCCGGGGTTACACAGCTTACCCCCATGGATTTGCCATCCAGCTGAACGTGGCCACTGTCAAAGTGGGATGGGAATAGCAGCAATGCCTTTGGAATATACAAACAGGCTGAGTGAGCCCCTCTTGGTCGCTGCTCAAAGGCAGGGACACCTCCCAGCAGACCAGATTGAGCAAGGTCTTACCGAGGCCCACAGCCTCCCTGAGCAACCTGTTCCAGTATCTCACCACCCTCACAGTAAAGAAATTCTTCCTAATATCCAGCCTGAGCTTCCACTCTCTCAGTTTGTACCCATGGACTGCAGCTCCTGCAGAGGTGGCAGAGTTTTTAAGCAGATCTGGGGCTGGCAGGGTCCTCTCTGCCTGACCCAGCTGCAAACGAGGCACCCTAGCCCTGCCCTGCCTTTTGCTGTCTGCTCTGTACAAAGCCCTTTCCATCTCCCAGAGGTGTTTCCTGAAGGGATCCTGCCCCTTAAACCTCCACCTTTCCCTGCTCCTTTCCAGCAGCTGTTCCACCTGACTTCCTTTCCTGGATGAGGAGGAAGGAAGGAGGGATCACAAACCCTCCCGTGGATATTGACACTGGTATTTGCTGATCCATTTAACACGCACTCTTTCCTTGCGCCATTTGCTTTCCAAGGGATTCATTTAGCTGTTCCTGTGAGGTCTGGTGCACCTCCAGCTTTCACTTCACTGAAATTCCTCCTGTGGGAGCAAGGACTGAGCCCTTGCACATGCCCACGGGTGTTGTTCCTTTTCTGTGGGGCTGACCAGGGATGGATGAAGATAAAACTCCTATAGAGGCAGCCAAAAGGCCTGTCTAGACTAATGTGATCTTCCAGCTTACTCAGTGAGGCTGTTTTTCCATGCCCAAAGCACAGATATTTTAACTTGCTCCTTAATTTGCTCCTTAAAGCAGTTAGCAGAATTCCAATCATCAATCAGTCCTGGCAGCCTATCCAGAAGGCATGGCCAGGAGCTGTGCATTAATTGTGAATGCTTTGCTGAATTTACTGCATGGCAGCACCGAATTTTTCACCCTGAGATGAAGCATGGATGTGCTGCTTGGCACAATCAATACTTTTCTGGGTTGCTAGGAAATTATCAGGGACTCAGTGCCCACGTGTGGGGTATTGCCACCCTCCCTGGAAGGCACAGAAATGTGTCAGCCCCTTTCCTGCACTGTGGGTAAGCCTTGGGAACGGGCTGAACTGAGACAAAGCAGTCATTATCCCACTCAGCACTGGTCAGGCCATTCCTGGAATCCTGTGCTCAGGCTCGGCCCATGCTGAACAGAAAAGGGGTGGGACAAGGCCCAGAGAAAGGCCCCAGAGATGACCCAAGGACTGGGAAAGGCTGAGAGCCCTGGGTTTGTCCAGCCTTGAGAACAGAAGAACATGATCACCATATTCTGGGGTGGCTGCTGAGAAAATGGAGATTCCCTTGGACAGAAAAGATGAGGGGCAAGGGGTGCAAGTTTTTTTCCCTGAGGACATTCCAGCTAGATACAAGACATAATTTTTCTCAGTGAGAAGAATCAGCCATTGGAATAATCTCCCCATTAGGAGAAGCAGAGGATTCCTCTGGACACTTTCAAGATTGATCAGTAAGGGTGCTGGGCTGTCTTATCCCAGAAAGGTTGGACCAATTGATCCCTGAGGCCCCTTCCCACCTGATATTCCAGGGTGTCCTGCACAACCTTTCCTTGACCACTGAATCAGCTCCAGGGGAGGCAGCCCGGGCTGGGGCAGAGGGCTTGAGAGAAGTTCCATCGTGGCTGGGTGGAGAGGCAGAGGAGTTCCAGACACTTCTTGGTCAGAGTAGCAGGCGTGTTGGTTTTTTAGGACACACAACAAAAACCTCTCACTTCCCAGAGAATTCTTTAAGGGATCACAGGTACCACTGCTGTGTCCCAAACACATGGGCTTATGCTGTTTTATCCTTGGAGCAGCTGCCAATCCATGCTGCTCCAGTGGGAGACGCTCACAGGAGATTCAGAGGCATCGCTCCCTTTTAATCAGCCTTAGCCGGGCAGCTTATTAAATTCTGTTTATCTTAACCGAGCTGCATTCAGCTTCCATTAAAATTACCCCAAGACTTTGCTCAGCCCTGAACCACGCTGTGAGTCCCCACGGATGCCCAGAGCCTCCTGATGGTGTCACTATGTCCCAGAGGGAGCTGTGTGCTCCTCAGCAGCCCCATCACAGGTTTGCCCTCACAGAAAAGCCTGGCCAAAGTCCACGACCTCTTGCTTTGCACCAAAACTCCGATCATCACAGCCTGAGGATTTTGCTGGTCCCATTTCCAGGACTTCAACACTTTGCTGCTCAGCCTAACAGGACGGAGCAGGCCTTTTTCATTCATTACAGTAAGCAGAGCCTTAATCCAGGCTCTTAAATCTGTCTAGATTTTGAAATAATTACAAGCAGCCTCCTAACTTGTACGAAGTTTGATTTAAGCCTTAATGTAATGGTTTATCTGGAGAGCAGGAAGTAAGCTGCACTGCCAATTAGGAGCCATCTGTTTTCCCCTAATCTTTTGCAGGCCTCAGACCAGTAAACAAGAGCCACCACAGCTGGGCCATCACTGGTGCCAGGCGGAAACAACCCTCCAGGGCTGCCTCTGGGGAGTGTCCTGGGGTCCTCGTGGATGAGCGACCCCTCCCAGCCCTGGGGAGTGGGATAGGGATGGCGTTTGGGGAGCTCTTTGGGGCTGCTGAGAGGTTCCTGCCCTCCCTGGTGCGGGGGCCCTGCACAGGTGAGTCTCCCTCAGCTCCCAGGACAGCAGGAGCAGGGAGATGCCCAGGAAGGTGACTCAGAAACTGCCTTAGAAAAGTCAGAATCAGGGGGCTCTCCCTGCCCCCCTCTCATGCAGCAGCCTCAGAGCAGCCCTTTGCTTCTCAGAAGGTCCCGCTGCAACCTTGACGAAGCTTGTTGGGGTTTTACACACCAGCCATCCAACTACCATAAAGCAGCAATTAGAGAAGGATCATTTACCAGATGTTATCACCTGCCTTGTCTGCATTTTCTCCTGCAAGACTCCTGGCTGCAGCATTTTGCTCAGGTGCCCCTGCGCTGCTCTGGCCAGGGTGGCAGAGTAAAGCCCCCCTCTCCATGAGGAGCAGCACAGGGACAGGACCCAGGGCTCTGCCCCAGCCCAGCCTCAGGAAGCTCCGGAGCTCTTTTTCCTGTTTTGGGCTCCAGTTCATGAATCTCCTAAAGTGCCCTTAGAGCCAGCAGATTGCTGTGGTTCGTAAAAGAAGATGGGAAGCGTTTTTCTGGCTGGGTTTTTGCTGCTGGGCTGTTTCAGCCAGCAGTGCCCAGCCAAGCCCCGGTGCTTTACAGCCCTCACTAATGCGCCGGTGCTTCCCAAAGCACGCTATTTACAGCCCTGCCACAGCAGGGAAGCTGGAAGGTCCCCACGGCAAGCTGTTCATCATCCTGCTGAGCACTGGGCTCTGCTTCTGCCGCTGAGCATCCCCTCTGCAGGCAGGACTCTGAAACATCCCAGTGAGCTCTGTCGTGACTCAGAAATCACACCAAGGCGTGGGGTTTTCAGTTCCTCAGGGATTCAGGAAGAATTCCCCACAAAGCTCCTCTCTGGGGCCAGGTTCCCTGCAGAGGATGCTGCACACACACCCTCCCACCACACCCCAGGTAGACCCAAACCCCATCAAAGGGCTGCTGCCCATGGGAGATGAGGAAAAAGGGCTGAGCTATAATGTGGGGTTTTGGGGACTGTGGGACACCCAGCCTTGTGCTCCTCTTTGCAGAGATCTGACACTGGGTTCTCCTTGTCTCCCAGGAGGCCCCATTTGCCCAGAGCAGGACTGGGACTGTGAGGGTCATCCCCAGTCACCTTCTGCAAAAAGGAACCTTGGCAAGGCCGTGTCTTTTCCCCTCTAGACTCAGGAGATTATTTGTGTCACCTGAATAATGCAAAACCAGGTCCTAGCACCGTGCTTCAGCAGCTGGAGGACAGAAATTCCCTGAGGAATTCTCGGTCCTGCCCTCACCGTGCCCACAGGAGGAGCTCTGGGTTCAGCTCTGCCATCAGGCATCAAAGCCAGGACTTCTCAGCTCCAAGCCCAGGGTGTCTGTGAGCGTTAATTTAACATTCTCCAGGTGCTGTGCACTATCCCAGGTGAGCGTGTAATCTGTCAGATCTCCATTATTAATTGTCAGCTCCAGCGTGAGTAATTGTGACCCTCCCCCAGTTCCAAGCTTGGGGAAATTTATATTTTTCCATTTGCTCGGCGCAGTGACGAGCTCAGCTGGCTGGCAGTGAAGAACACCCAGGGAAGCACACGCTGGAGCAGTGGGGGGAGCTCAGCAGCCGTCAGCTGCCTGCTCTCTGGCTGCATCACCCCTTGGCTTCCACGTGGCTGGAGGATTTGGGATGCTCGAGCAGCTCTGCATCAGCCAACACCTGGGAGTGAAGCTCAGCCACGAGGGGGCTCTGGGAGAAGGTCAGCTGCCCCATGGGCTCCACTGCCATCCTGCTCAGCACCAACGTGGCCCCAACCCACACCTCCTACTCTGCAAGCGGATTTGACACCCTGAAAAGCAGGAAAAAAGCAGCAGCTCTCCAAAGAAATGCAGGAAGATAAACAGGCCTGAAGGGCTCATGGAGGAGAGTGGGAGAGGGGGATCACTGATGGACAGAGGTGCCTGCTCCCTGCACTCCAGCAATCCCATTTGTTATCCTTTTGGAATGTTCATGGCCTAGGTTGTCTTATTAAACAGATGCACTCTTGCCATGGCAGACTGGCCCTGGTGCTGGGGATGGCTGGGGGAGATCCAGGAAATACAATGCACATGGCATTTGATGGGGATGCTTTTCTTCGGCTTTTAGCAGCTCAAATACACAAATCACAGAATCCCAGAATGGTTTGGGTGGGAAGGGACCTTAAAGATCATCCCGTCGCACCCCTGCCATGGCAGGGACACCTTCCACTGTCCCAGGCTGCTCCAAGCCCCATCCAGCCCAGCCTTGGACATTCCAGGGATCCAGGGGCAGCCACAGCTGCTCTGGGCACCCTGTTCTCCTCTCCAGGAGGATGCTGGACCCTGGGATATATCATTAAGGCTGGTACCAGAGAGGTTTGCTTTTATCTGGGGTTTGAGGACCCTTTGGAAGCAGCACAGGACCCGCCTGCTGTGCAAACCCTGCCTGACTGCGACCAGCCCCTCCTTCAACTCCCAGCACAAGCCTCCTCCCGAGATGATCCCATGTCACATCCATAAATTCATTTAATCCCCTTGTTTCTCTGCACATCGGGTGGGTGTCCATGCCACCCCTCGGGACCATCTGTGACAACAGAGACAATCCCCCCAGCTTGGGAATGGGGCCACCTTCAGCCACCGGGCAGTGACTTTTGGGGACCATATCCAGTCAGCATGGCTCAATGCTTCAGCTGCATCCAGGGGGGATAAAGCCTCCCAGATGAGGGGCACTCCCGAGCTGTGTGCCAGGGAGAGGACTGTGACTCCTTGGGAGGGTCAGCCCATGCAGCCAGAGGAGCATCACAGCCAAAAACGCTGATGCAGGCGAATCCAGCACGCCATCGGGAGGAAGACTCTGCCCTCCGGACTATTTTTGGTTTGTTTTTGCCAACTCTGGAGCCACTGATCTATGCTATTGTCACTGCTGTGACTAAGGGCTCTGCAGTTGGAGGAGCATCAGGCAGGGCTTGGAGAGAGGGCTGCGCTGGCTCTCGGGGGACCGGTAATGGGAGAGAGCCCTTCACCTCCTGTTTACACTTTAATGCCCATCCAGGTTATCCATTATTTATTGCCCTTGTATTTATAGAGCATTCCCAGCACACACGGGGCTCTGCGGGCGGCGGGGGAGAGGGTGCCCTCTCCTTTGGATGCCTGGTTTGAGCAGAGCAGTTAAACACCCCTGGGCTCAGGAGGGGCCATCCCTCCCCTCCTGCATCCTGCATCTTGGCCTGAGGGATTTGCTGTTTCCCTGCTGGGCTGGGGTGGCCTTCTCTCCCTTGGGCCCTGGGCACAGCAAAGCCACGCCTGGCTTTGGGCTCCCAAAGCCCTATTCCCTTGGAAGGGAAGCCAGCACAGCCCAGCACTGCAGGGTCCCACTTATTTGGGGTGGAAAAACCACGCTGGTGTTTCCAGGGGGTCCTGATCCACGGCATTCCCTTGAGCCCTCCACCACTGTGCAGGAACCAGCTCCTGGCTCTGTAGCGCTGTGACCATGAACGAGGAGCAGCCCCCTGGCCCTGCCCACCTGCAATGTTTCAATGCAAATGTTTCAATGCAATGTTTAAATGCAGCAGCTCTGATACCATCTGAAACAGGCACCAAGCAGCTCAGCCGTGTCCAGTTCCAGCTCAGGGAATCCATTACAGCGGCTGGAGCAGCGGCACTGACGGTGCCTGGGCCACCAAAAGGAGCCACCCCATTCCCCAGGGGACAGATGGGGCCCGGCTGGTGCCAGCTGGGACACACGGACACCACGGGAGCTGTGCAGAGGGAAGAGGAGGCGGTGAGGAGCACCCAGCCAGCAGTGGGCCTCTGCCAATGCCAGGGATGAGCTCTTCCTGCAGGGATAACCATGGCCAGCCACAACCCACACGGACGTGCTCTCCCCATCTGCTTCTGTCACACCAGCCTGGCCTGGCTTTTATTTCCCTCTTTTTATCTGCTGGTGCTGGGGAAGGCAATTTCTGCCAGGTCACAGGGAAACAGGCTGGCCAGGACCAGGCAGCCCCAGCACCATCCCTGGAGCAAGGCACAAAATCTGGGAGTTGGCCTCCATCACCCTGGGGACTCTCCCATCTTGGCTTAAAACCAGATTTTTACTAAACCTTTTGTAATCCCAAGAGGGTGTGAGCAAGGGAGGGAAAGAATCACTTAGGACTAGGCAAAACCAGGACTTCAGTGCCAAACCTCTCCAAATACAGGTGGAAGAATTTTTTTTCAAGTGAAAGAAATGTCATTTCCAACGGATTTATGTGGGAAACATTGAAAAAAAATTATTCCTTATTTTCCAGCATTTTTCCAAGCATGCTCCTGCAGGGAAATGAGCAGTTCCAGTGTCACAGGTGTGGGTTTTAAAGGGGTGCTGCTGCCAGCATTGGCTGAGCAAAGGTCATTGGCTGGGTTCAAACGCTGCAGTGCTGGCAGGGACACCTCCACTGTCCCAGCTGCTCCAAGCCCTGTCCAGCCTGGCCTTGGACACTGGCAGGGATCCAGGGGCAGCCACAGCTGTGCCAGGGCCTGCCCACCCGGAGCCTCCTCTGGGCTCTCTCCTGCAGCTCCAGGTGCTGCTGCTGTGTCTCCAGGGCTGGGGCAGCTCTGCAGGTGGGGTCTCACCTGGGCATAGGGGCAGCATCCCCCCTTCCTGCTGAAAACTGTCGAGTTTTTCACCCATCAACACCCGCCAGGTCCTCCTCAGGGCTGCCCTCCATCCATTCTCTGCCCAGAGGAGGATGAGGAGAGCCTTCAGTCCCAGTCTGCAGCAGCAGGAAACACAGAGGGATGGAGAGGGAAGGAAGGATGCCCTCTATCACTAGAAGGAACCAGCCAAAGCATTCACTGCCTTTTTGTTCCAGCCTTCACTAAAAAGCCATCTGCAAACAAGAGCAGCACCAGCAGCAAACAAACCGGCATGGGACACGGTGGGAGAGGAACCAGAGCTGTGCTTGCACATCCCCAG
Source organism: Zonotrichia leucophrys gambelii (assembly GCF_028769735.1). Classification (NCBI taxonomy): domain Eukaryota; kingdom Metazoa; phylum Chordata; class Aves; order Passeriformes; family Passerellidae; genus Zonotrichia; species Zonotrichia leucophrys. Next base: position 116,114,566 of record NC_088169.1, read on the forward strand.
GGTGCCAAACCCAAAATAACCCGGGCCACCACTGATGAGGGGTGAGAGAAGCGATGTCACAGAGCAGGTGGCCTGACAGAGGTCACCAGACATGGCACAAGCAATCAATTCTCCTTGGAAGCATCCAGAAGATAACGAGGCAATGAGTAACGGTCTGTATGGAATTGTAGGAACAAATCACATCAGCCTGACCTAATCTCATCCTGAGACATGGCAATGGCAGACACAATCTCCCGGCCTTTAACCACAGGAAGTCTTCAATGCTGCCTCAAATGCAGAATTACGGTCAGGGGGGATGGTGGAGGAGGCTCTCAGATCGATGCAAGCCCCACAGGGGTTTGAAGGTCTGCACACAGCGTGTCTGAGGGGCTCCAGGATCCAGCATGACACTGGGGAATGAGTAACGCCAGCCTGGGGTGGGTGTGGGACCTGGGCAGCTGCTGCACGCCCTGGCACTGCCCTGCTCCCCAGGGCTCACAGCTCTGCCCTGGGGAAGCCCAGGGGGCTGCAGCAGGCAAGGAAGGCACCATGGTGCCACCAGGCAGGAGCCCCCACGTCCCCAAAGCCACCCTGCTGCACAACAGCCCTGGAACACCCTTCCCTCCAAACCTTGGAGCATCTCCACCCTCCAAAGTCAAAGGGGTCAGCTGCAGAGAGCCTCATGCTCTCCCACAACCTCCAGCATCACTCAGCTGCTGTGTTTTATGGTTTTTGGATCGAGAGGGGAGGTGCCTGCCCTTTTCATGGCAGCTCCTTGTCCAAGGAGCCTGGAAAACGTCTGGGAGGTGCCGGGATCTTCACAGCCCGGCTGGTGAGACTGCCAGGACCTGCTTCACCCGGCCTGACCTCACCCACCCACTGCCTTGTCTTCCAGAGTGCCATCAGCTCCTTATATATAGCAATTAAATGTGATAAATGGGCTGCAAAGCGCTATTTTGGGAGAGAGGAGGCTCCATCTGGGAGTGCTGCAGTGCTGGCTCAGCACGACCCACTGCACACCTGGCTCTCCCCACTCATCCACTGTGGATGCTGCCCCACACCTCAGGATGTGATGGCACGCAGTTCCTGGCACGTTCCCAGGTCTGTGTCTCTCCCCCACCCTTCCACGAGCTCCTTGGTTTCTCTGGCTGCTGTCAGACATTGCCACTTTAAATACAGAGTTTGCCCAATTTCTGGGAGTGCAGCACAGGGTGGTCAGCAGCAGCTCACTCACCCACTCACAGCAGCATCCACCGTTCACCTGGTCCCTGTGAAGTTCAGGAGAGCTTCTGGGGAAAGGAACCCCAGTAAGAGGGGAAATACTTTGGGGAAAGGTCAGGATGAGAGATAAGGACAGGGAGGAGGAGAACAATCAGGATCCACGAGATGCCCATCCTTGGCAGTGCCCAAGGCCAGGCTGGACAGGGCTTGGAGCAGCCTGGGACAGTGGAAGGTGTCCCTGCCATGGCAGGGGGTGGCACTGGGTGATCTTTAGGTCCCTTCCCACCCAAATCATTCTGGGACTGTGTGTGCCCAGGATGGGGTTTATTTAATGTGACCCCAGCCCAGGTCCATGGAGGTATTTAGGCACTGAAGGGGATCCAGCAGCTGCTGCATCTGGCTCTGAACACAGCGCTCCCAGTCCCTGGCTGTGCATCACTCCAGCATCCAAAAATCCCGTGCCCACCACAACACCACCCTCCGTGCCCTGCGGTTGTGATCCCCCCGTGTCCCCAGCCGTGGGCAGCCCCGGGATGCCGGCGGGGACCAAGCAGGCTTGGAAGCAGGGGGAGACAACCCTGCAATGCTCAGGGATGCTGCGGGGTGCCCGGTTTGTGGGGAAGGTCGGGGAATGGGGACCGGGGCTGCAAGGGGAGTGGGACAGTCCCTAGATCCTGAGACAACCCCCCAGCTCCTCCCTGGAATGGAAGGGGTCGGAGGTAATTCCCCGAATCCTCCCTGGGACGGAGAGCCCCCGTGACAGCCCCCATTCCCTCCCCGGGGCTGGGGGGACGCCCCGCAGCAGCCGCCAACGCCCACCTGGCTGGGAAAGGACCGGGACAGCCTCCAAATCCTGCCCGGGCTTGGCGGGGACCGCGGCATCTCCTGATCCCTCCTCGGGCGGCACGGGGGCCGCGGCAGCCCCGAGCAGCCCCCCGGAGCCCGCAGCGGCGGCGGGGGCTCGGTGGGTTCGGTGCCGAGCCCGGCTCAGCCCAGCCCGGCTCGGCTCCCCCCGACGGCCGCCGCCCGCGGCGCTCCCCAGCCCATCGCGCAGCGCCGGGCAGCCCCAACCTGTCCCCTTCTCCTCTTCCTCCTCCTCCTCCTTCTCCTCCTCCTCGCTCTCCTCCCCTTCCACCCCCCCGGGCCGATTTGGGCAGCGGCGCGCCCGGCGCTGCCGGCAGAGCCGCCGTGTGCGGGCGCGGCGCCGGAGGCAGCTCGGCCCGGGGGGGGCTGCGGCGAGGCAGGCGCGACCCCCCGGCGGCCCCGGCCCCGCTGCATGCCCGCGGGGGCAGCATGGCCCGCAGGCAGGCGCGGCGGGCGGGCGGCGGGCCGCGCTGGCTGCCCTGGCTGGGGCTCGCCCTGCTGCCGCTGGCCGTGCCGCCCGCCGCCGCCCCCGCCGCCTGCCCGTCCGCCTGCTACTGCGTGGCCACCCCGGAGCTGGTGCAGTGCCGCTACGAGCGGCTGGAGGAGCCGCCGCGGGAGCTGCCGGCCGCCGTGCAGAACCTCAGCATCGCCGGCAGCAACCTGAGCGTCCTGTCCCGCGGCGCCTTCGCCGCCCGCCCGCTGCGCGACCTCCGCCTGCTCCGCCTGCGCCACGACAACATCCACACCATCGAGGACATGGCCCTGCAGGGCCTGCCCGCCCTGCGCACCCTCGACCTCAGCCACAACCCGCTGCTCTCGGTGGCCGCCGGCGCCTTCGCCGGGGCGCCGCTGCTGCGCACGCTGCAGCTGAACCAGGCGCTGCTGGCGGCCCCGCTCGAGGAGCAGCTCGCCCTGGCCCTGCGCAACCTCAGCCTGCGGCGCCTGGAGCTGGCGGGCAACGCGCTGCAGGCGCTGCCGGCCGCCCTGCTGCCGCCCGGCCTGGAGGAGCTGGACCTGCGCAACAACTCGCTGCAGCGGCTGGCGGCCGCCGAGCTGCGCAGCCTGGACGCGCCCGAGCTGCGGGGGCTGCGCCTCAGCCTGGCCTCCAACCCGCTGAGCTGCGACTGCGGCCTGCGGCCCTTCCTGGCCTGGCTGCGCGGCGCCGCCGCCAACCGCGTGCTCGACGCGCGGAGCCTGCGCTGCGCGGGGCCGGCGGCGCTGCGGGGCACGGCGCTGCTCCGCCTGCGGCCCGAGGCGCTGGCCTGCGCCCGCGGCGACGGCGGCGAGCCCGCCGAGCTCGAGACCGCCTCCTACGTCTTCTTCGGCATCGTGCTGGCGCTCATCGGCGTCGTCTTCCTCATGGTGCTCTACCTGAACCGCCGCGGCATCAAGCGCTGGCTGCACAACCTGCGCGAGGCCTGCCGCGACCAGATGGAGGGATACCACTACCGCTACGAGCAGGACGCCGACCCGCGATGTGCCGGCACGCCCGGCCTCTGACCGCACCCTGGCACCGGCTCGGCCTCTGAGCACACCCCGGCACCGGCCCGGCCTCTGACCGCACCCTGGCACCGGCTCGGCCTCTGAGCACACCCCGGCACCGACCCAGCCCCGCGGCACCACCGACGAGCCGGCCGCGGGGTGCCCCAGAGCGGGGTGACTCTCCCTGGAGGGCTCCGGCCCGGCTCCCCCTTGCCGCGCCCTCTCCGACCCGACGGGTTCCCGCAGGGCTCCAGGCTGGACCGTTCCCCCATGGCGGTGCCCTCGGGCGGGGAGCACGCCCGGCTGGGCCCCGGAGCGCCGGGAAGCTTCCACCGGGAAGCTCCGGCAGGCGGGATGCGCGGCTCGGCGCTCGCACCCGGGTGTTTGCTTGGCGCAGCCCGAGAAGCCGCGGGCAGTACCTGAAACTGTCCTGGACGTTCCTGGAGCCTCGACTTGACTTTGACCATGTACAGCTCTCTTTCCTATTAGATTTCTATTTGACAGGCGCAAAGTTTAACTTAATTTCTTATTTTTTCCCCTTCTTGCTACAAAGAGGAGAACATGTCCAGCTTCTCCCCCCGGGAAGCGGCGTGCTTTTCCCAGCCCGTTTATCCATTAGGTTGTGTTCAATGACATTTCCAGCTCGTTCTAGGCACACGGCGCTGCAGCTGTAGGAAACGCCTCCGCCGGCTGCGTGCATGTTCCCCGGGGCACGCGGGGGCAGCCCTTTGACTCTAGAATGTAGCGTAGACCTGGCTGTCTCGGCACTTTGTCATTTACAACGAGCCAAGCAGAAGCTCCCGCCCTAATTCCCCTGCCCGTGTTTGCTTTAGTGCCTGTTACTATATCCTAGAGCAAATATATCGAAAGCTGCACCCACTCCATCGTCTATTTTCTATAAAGCTCCTTGCAAACGAGTTCCGAGTATCCCCGCGGCTGAGGCGAAGTTACTGTGCTCGGTTTGCCCGAGGAAGGGAGCTCTGGGCTCCTCTGCTTTCATCGGTGCTTAGGAACTTCTCTTGCTGCCCTGTTTTGGTGGCCAGGCATGTAGGGGGGTTTTGTGTGGCTTGGGCACATGTCCTTCCCTGGCAGCAGCACAGGGGCTCGGGAAAATGACCCAGGTAACAGCTTCCTAAAGCCATTTTTCTCTGCCGGCTGGTTTGGTACCTCATTCACGAGGTGCCGGCGCGCTGAGCATCTCCGGCTGCGGGGCTTCCCCAGAGGAAGCCGCGGCTTTTGGAACGTGGCATCTTAAAGAATGCCGAGTTTCGGTGCCGGGAGGAAAACCGGAGCGTTGCGTTTGCCTCTCCCCGCAGCGGGAGGGTGATGCGGGCAGGGCGGGGAGCGCGGCTCCCTCCGGCCGTGCCGGTGTTCGGGGATGCTCGGGAGCAGCCGGTGCCCGGTGTGCCGGCTCCGAAGTGAGAGTTCTGCGGGAGTCCTGGAGCCCGGGTGCGTGTGCGCTCCGCTGCCAGGCGGAAAGCACGGTTCTTTCCATGCCTGGAGGCTCCGGCAGGGATGCAGCCTGGTGCGCCATCCTTTGCATATTTCCCCTTTGAAATTCCTGCCCGTGAAATCCCGGTATCGAGGTGGGGCCGCTGGGAAAGGAGAGCAGGAGCAGAGCCTGCGGCTGGGCTGTGTTCGAGTTACAGCACTGGGAATCACAATGATTTTCCTGGATGCTCTGAGCAGGGAGCTGGTTCCCCTCTGTCCTGGCTCCTGGGGAATCCTGAGATCCCCACGGCGCAGCTCCTTGTGAAACTTGTTGCATTTTGAAGACCTTTTCCTCAGCATTTTCCCCCATTGTAGGAGCTCGTGGGCTCCAGTGCCACCTTGTCACTCCATGCAGCCAGCTACAAGGGGAGAAATCTCAGCCTGCCCTCACCTTCACCCACTTCCCCACCTCCCTTTCCCACCCCAGTGCAGCCAAACCGAGCCCCTGAGCAAAGGATGGGGCAGCAGGGTGGGTTTGCACATCTGGCAGGGCACACCCCAGCTGTGACTCCAGCATCCGTTCATGGGGACAGAGATGGGGAGGGTGAACATGGTGCAGGCAGAAGCCTGGAGGGCTCTGCGGGCAGAAGGAGGGTGTTGGAGCAGGGAGAAGCCTGGAGGGCTCTGCAGGCAGAAGGAGGGTGTTGGAGAAGCCTGGAGGAAGCAGGGAGAAGGGGGATGTTGGAACAGGGAGAAGCCCGGAGGAAGTGGGGAGAAAGAAGGGGGATGTTGGAGCAGGAAACACAGCACACCAGTCTGGCAGCAGGAGCCAGGCTCTGGGATAGATAACAGGAAGGAAATTGCCTCCAGGCAAAAGGAGAAGTGGCCAAACACTCCCTGACCCCGAAGCCCTTTCTCTGAAGGGGTGGCTGGTGTGGGCAGCTGGTGGCTCCAGCTTTTCCTGAGGCCAGAGGGAGGGAGGTGGTGGCTTTTGGTGCCCTGGCATGAAGACACATCTCCTTTTGGCACCAAAGGGTTCAGGCCATCCTCGCCCTCCTGACTGGGTGCAGTGAGACCCCTCCAGGGATGCCAAGCCCCCCAGGTGATGTACAGGGGGTAGGATGGGGTGGATAAAGCTAAAGCTGTGGGAGCACAGTTCCTGTGGCTTGTCAGCATCAATATTATTCTGTACAGCACATACCCCACACATGACAAAGGAGCAGGAAACCTCTGGATTAGGGCATGGTCACGGAGCTGAGACTCAAGATGTGCTTTTTGGGCTCTCAAAGACAGCTCCGTGTTTGGAGAACCCCAGCTGCCGTCACATTTACATGCTGTCCCTTTCCCAGTGTCCTGAGCCCATAGCAGGAGCACAAAGTCACCCCAGCAGCTCCTGGAGCTGAGGGAAATGCAGGATAGAAACAGCGGCTGTGATGGGAACCAAGCAAAGCACGCTCAGAGCCCCCTGCAGTGGCTCATCACCTAAACAGAGGAAAAAGCCAAAATATGTCTATTTTTATGCCCTGCATATGAAATGGCACCAGTGCTTTGCAGCCAGCACAGGCTTTGAGAGGTGCTTTTCCTTCCTTATATTCCAAAGCTCAGAGGTTCCCTGGGCTGATCCAGCGGGCAGGCAGGAAGGTTTGGCTGGGGAGGGGATGTGGGTGGGCAGCCCTAGGGACATTCAGGTGCTCCTGTCACCAAACCAGGGTATCCCTGGCTGCCCAAGGTGCCCAGGGCTGCAGGAAAGAGGCTGAGTGTGGTTCTCCTTAGTGCAGAAGAGGCCAAAACTCCCAGCCTGGTGATTTATCCAGGAGAAAGAGCTGGGCTGGAGCATCACCCTTGTCCTTGCTGAGCACAGGGCTGTGGTGCTCCTGCACTGAGGCAGGGAAGAAAATAAGCCACGAGCTGCCTTGTCCTTACAGAAACACAAATTAATGATAATTAATTCTCCCCAAGTAACTTCACCCCTCACAGCCTACGCACCAAGCTCCTTAGTCCTCACATTCCTTCCTCCCTCCTCACAAATTAACCCAAACCTTCAGAGGGAGGAGGAACACCCTCTGCTTTTCACTGATTCCTTTAGGAAAAGCAAGACAGGGACACCACCCTCGTACCTTGGGGAAACTGAGGCACAAACAGAGCAGTGTGGAGTTCCCAATAGCAGGGAAGGGTTTGCACAGGGGGAAAACCCCACAGAAATGGATTTCAGTCCTCAGCAGGGCTCCTTTGAAACACTGGTGGTTTGGGATCACCATGCCCAGGACAGTGCTCTGTTTGTCCTTCCTCTGCTTCAGGGGTGGCTCCTGTGTCCTGCCAAAGGAAGTGGGATTGTCAGTAAGGATTGTTCCTGTTTGCCTGTGGATGTTTGTAATTAGCCAGGTTGGGATGTGTCTGGGAGATGGGCGTTCCTGGCTGAGCACAGACCTGTCCCCAGCAAGAGGAGGGGCTGGAGGTGACACCACCAGGGATGAGGGGACTCCTCCTGAGGGGCTGGGGACACTCAGCGTGGCCAGGGGGCTCAGGGGGGCAGGCCAAAGCCCCTGTGTGCTTTCCCCAAGCCTGGCTGCAGGCAGCCCCGCGGGGAGCTGGCACAGCCGGGCCCAGGCAGATGGGGAAGGACGTGTTTGCACTAATCTGCCCCAATCTGGATTACTTTTCCGAATAAACCTCTGTTCCCAGCTGCTTGAAACAAGTTTTTGGCACGCTGGGGACAGGTGGGGTTCTGGGGATGAGGGAGAAGCTGGCAGGGGTGCAGGAGATGGAGGGGATCACATCTGCTGGGTGTCCCTGTGCCAGCAGGCTCCCATGGCTGCACACACAGGGGCAATGAACAGCTCAGGTGGCTTTGGCAGCACAGCACCCAGATCCTGAGGCTGGGGTCATCCATGGGGCCTCAGGCCTTTGCTCCTATCCAAAGTCAGTGGAAAATTACCTGTGTCCAGGGCCTGGTGTCCCCCTCCCAAAGCAGGGCTGGGATCCTCTGCAGCTCCTGTCAGGATCAAAGAGCCAGAAGATGCCTCTGGTGCTGGGTGTCCAGGCTGCCCCACATCAGGCAGTTCTGGGGGGTTTGGGGAGCTCCAGGGAGCCAGGCTCACCCCAGATCCCTGTCCTGCCTGAGGACACACGGGCACAGAGAGGCTGCAGAGCTGCTCTGTCCTCCAGCACGTGCCCAGCCGCTCGCCAGCCTGACATTTACAAATCCCTATTTTTAGCTGCTCCTCATCACTTCTAATTGTTCAGGCTGGCCAGCCTCAGAAATGCTGCTCTGCACGGGCAGGATGGTCCCTGAGCCCATTTCTCTCTGCCCTGTGCCTCAGTTTCCCTTTTGGCAAGCTGCAGCTGAGGGGCTCCCCTTGGCTCCATCTGGGGACCAGGTTTTGGGGCTGGGGTCCCACTGCCACGCCAGGCCCTCAGGTGGGATTGCAGGTGCTCCAGCAGGCTCCAGACAGCACTGCTCAGCTTTCCCAGAACCAGAATGGGACAGCAGGGAGCACCTAGCCCTTCCCCAGCCACATCCTCCCCCAGCAAGGAGCAGCCAAGCAGGGCGAACCCAGAGAGCCCAGCCCATTGGTAATTAATTGAGTTACTGAATTAACATTTAAATTGACAAGACCTGAACGCGAAGCCAGCGCTGCTGCCTGCCAGGACTCATCAGCTTCCAGCCACCCTGGCTGCTCCCTGGTGCATGTCCCTGGGTCCTGGGGCTCTGCCAGCAGCACAGAGGGACCCTGCAGCCTCCAGGAGATGCTCTGCTCCCACCAGCCCAGTCCTGCTGTCCTGGAAGCCATGTCAGTGTTCAGCAGGGACAGGGACAGCAGGTGCCGGTCCTGAGCTCCCCCTCTCCCTGCTCAAGTGCACCCTGAGGTGCCAGGGGTCCTGCCTGGCCCTTGGCTGTCCCCACGCTGAGCTGGGAGGAGGAGAGGGGCTCAGGGACAGCAGCCTTGGCAGATAAAACAACAGCAGGCACACAGGATTCCCCGGGATGAAAGCTGCAGCCATCACTGAGGGGACACTCCGGTCCCCATCAGCCCCAGGGACACCTCAGTGCCACCAAAAGCAGGAGGCTCTGAGCAGGCTCCCGTTCCCAGGCCTTATCCAAGTGCCACATAGATACCCCTCCAAGCCCAGCTTAGCTTCTGGGGCAGAATTGTTTGGCTAAAGAAGACAAGGAAACCTGGGTTGAGACTACGAAGGGAATAGTTTATTACTTATAACACTTCTTTCAGCTAATTCCACATAGCAGTACACAGAAAGTCTTCAGAAAAGTGCAAATTCTCACTCTGTATTTGTAATACACCCCAGTTTTACAGAACAGACACCAGGTAAACAGCAGTACAGATCCAGAACTCCCCCAGGTTCCAGGCAAGGGGAGTGATGCAACTCGAGATGCCTCAGTCATCTGTACAAAGCCATTCTTGAGCAGAGGGAACCAAGCTGGACTGTAACCACCCAGTGCCACCATGCAAGGAGCCCTCTCTCAGCTGGGGAGAGGACAAAGAGGGGCAGGGAAGACAAAACAGTGATAGCAGTTTTAAAATCAGAGACCATCCAGTGCTCCCTAAGGAGGCAGCACACACATCCCACCCTGCCCAAGGGACAGGCTCCCACCAGTGCCACACAAACACTTGTGCAAGGAAATGGGAGCTGGAACACCCAGCACCCTCAGGAGCCTGGCAGGGAGGGCTCACAAAGTGATAGCTGAGCACCACCAGGGATGTGGGCATGGAGGCACCAACAGAGCTCCTGTCCCAGGCCCACGGACACACAGCTTCACCAGAAATTCAACCTGGGGACAAACCCCAGCCCTCTGGATTTCATCAAACACTAAACCCAACCCAGTGGCTCTATGAGCACAGCCTCAGCCACAGCCCAGCTCTGACAAGGTGTGTTTTACCTGGAAGCACCTCAGAAACATCCACGGCACCCTTTGATCTGTGACCTGCTTTGTACTCATGGCAGAAAGGCCTTTGTTCTTATCTGAGAAGTGGGAAAGAACAGCTGACAACTCGAGGAAGGCTGTGCACAAACCGAGTGAACTCTACCACGATGCATTACAAAGTTACAGGGCAAGGAAACGAGAATTCCAGTCCTTCACAGTAACAGAAGTAAGGGATGCAAGAACAGAGGGAGGAGATAAAGGAGTTCCACAAATGGAACAGTATAAATATATCAAACAGTTCCAATACAGTAGGAAAACAACAGTAGCAGCAGTTTCAAAACAGCAAATAGTAATTATACCCTGAAAGTACATTCAACACGTTGTGCCTGCTGCTGTCCTCCCAAAAGCATCACTACAGCTCCAGCTCCCTGTCAGACCTACCCATGGGCAAAATCCCAGACACAAAACACCCCACAGCTGGGTTTTCTTCTTTAATTAAGCATAGTTAGACTAGGAACAGCTTCTAACAACGCTCCTTGAAAACATTTTCTCCATTTCTAGCGCTTGCCTACTGACACAAAGCAGATCTCTGGGAAGCTGCAGATTCCTGCTCTTTGTAGGAGCACAGCCATCACTCACGAGACTGCTACAATAACACACAGCTGGGCTCACCACACACACACACTACGCTTTTTACAGTGTTTGTTTGTTCCAAATGATGTCCCAAGTCACTTGTTCTCTTCGCTGCCTGGAGAACAGAACCCTCAGCGCCTCAGGGTTTACTCTGCTGCCAATGGAAGGAGTGGCAGGAGCTCCTTCGAGTTCAGTGCAGTGGGGATCCACATCTGCACCCTTTCTGGGAGAGCTGAAGGCAGAGCAGCAGTCAGAAATGCCTTCCCAGCCCTAGCCAGCACAGACAGCAACAACAGCATCCTCTGAGTCTGTCTGGGTTTGCCTATTTTCCCCACCATGTCAGTCAAATGTACAGTCAAGGTAGAAGGAACCCAAGCTTTTGGCATGAGATACATTTCACTCACTGGCAGAACAACTTGGAGATACTTTCTCTTAAAATACAAAAAAATAAATAAATAGCAGTGACAGGTCAGAACTTGTGCAACACAGACCTTCTCTAGCACAGGTACATTCATAGACACTGAAATACTTCTCCATGGACATAGTGCAAAGCTGCTGGCAGCAGGAAACCCCCAACCCTCAGGGCTCTCTGGAGCCATGGAGAGGCAGCACACCAACCCACCCTGTGCCATCCAGCACAGGGAGGATTCACTTTGGAGAGGCAGCAATAGTGGCAGAACAACAGCTCCAACTCCAGGGCACCTTGGGCTCTTCCCCCATCACCTCCACACACATCAAACCCTGAATTGCTGCTGCTTCTCTTTACTTGCTGCCAGCGACAGCAGGGAGCTTCCAGGACCAGCTCCCCTCTGCCAAAACAGGGCCTTTATTGCCCAAAATCCAATACAACCACAGGGAGAACTTGAGTATCGGTTTGGGTGGTGTTTTTGGAAAATGGGATTACAAGTCCCACTTGCTACTTGAGCAAAGGGAGGAAACAAATGAGAGAAGCTGTTAAAAATTTACCCTTGAATAACAGTATTTGCAAAGTGCTATTCTAACAAATTACCTGACAGGACATGACAAAAAAAAAAATTACAAGTCGCAATTTAGTAACTGTGTTAGTCTTATCTTCACTTTCTTCCTTGTTTTTTTTTGGTTGGTTTTTTCTTTTTAATGCACAGAAAAAAATAACAGGCCAGCAAAAACCAAAAAGTCACTGACTAGCATTTAAATCAAGTAATGAATACAGAAAATCAAGAAAGCTTAAGGCCCTGCAGAGATGTGTGACAAAAAGTGGCTGCAGAGCCTGTAGTAGTCAGGAGGGGCAATTTTACCAAGGAATGACCAAGTTCCTGCTCCTTTGGAAGCCTTGGAAAGGCACCAGGCAATTCCAACCCCAGGCTGCAGCTGTTGCCACTATTGTTTCACTGCCAATTATTTTAAGACACACACAGGAAAGCTACAATGCCCAAGAACACCTTTACCAACAGAAGAACTCTTAACTAGATGAAAAATGCCAACCATTTGCCTACACAAGAAATGCTGAGCTCTGCTTGGATGCTTTTGGAAGTGCAGACCTGTAAGGAAGGTCTCAGAGCTGCAGGGAAGCAGCAGCCTTTGCTGTCAGTGAGGAGTGATCACTCCTTTAAAACTTTAAAACCTTTTCTTACACCAAAAAAAGAGGTGTTTCAGGTACCTGAAATGAGTTTTAAGACAAGACGTGGCAGCTGAGCTCAGCTGCCTCAACGGTACCCGGGCAGTTCATTTGCATTGGTGTGGGTTAATTAAACTTTTGGTCAAAAGGACTGAAAACTGCGACAACAAATCCCACCCTTTCCTCTGACCTCCTCTCCTTGTCCCAGTTTGGTGAAAAGCCTGACAAAAGAAAGCTTCTTCTGCACAGAAAAGAACGCAGCTGTTGGAAACACACACACAGACACAGAGATGAGACTGGTTCTGCTCCGGGCTCCTTTGTTCCAAGCCTCCCCTGCCCGGGCTCTACGCAGAGCGCCAGGTCAGCCCGTTCTTGGCAGGCTCCAGGAAATCCTCAATCAGAGCCTCGATCAGCTTCTGCAGCTCCTCTTCCAGCACACTTCTGTCGCTGCAGGAGAGAACAGGCCCGGGTCAGAGCGCTGGGAAATGCCCAGAACTAAATCAACAAACAGCGAGACCTGATGGGGATGGACTTGCTCTGTTGTGTTTCCCACCCTGCCAGGTGTGGGGACTCCTGCTTTAATAAGCTCCTTTCCAGCAGGATTATCGTGCCTTGGCTGGAAGGGACTGGAAAAGATGGTGCCCAGAGCCCTCTAGTGGCCTTTTTCTCCTTTAATGAAATTAATTTCAATTAATACTGCGATAATCAGGTGGTGAGGCCCGGGCACAGGTTGCCCAGGGCAGCCCCACCCCAGGAGTGTCCAAGGCCCAGCTGGAGCAACCTGGGATGGTGGAATGTGCCCACAGCAGAGGGGTGGAACAAATGGTCTTTAAGGTCCCTTCCAACACAAGCCATTCCATGGTTCCATAATCGTGAGGAAGAGGATTCTGTGGTGTCAACACACCCTGGATTCACCCCAGTTTTAAACTGGAGGTGGCTCAGCCCAGGTGAACAACACCTGGCTGCAAACACAACCCCAGCAGAGAGAGAACAGCCTGGATGTGACGCTCTGGTCCCACTGACAAGGTGAGGGTCGGTCACAGGCTGGACTCTGACCCCAGAGAGCTTTCCTAGCCTGAACAATTCCGTGATTTTGTCACCTGAGCACTTGTTAACCCTAAGTAACGGGGGAACCGGGTTTGCTAGAGAATCCTGCTGCAGCAGAGGCTGAGAGCCCCCTGTGGGTGTGCTGCTGAGGGCAGCAGCAGGCTGGCACACTGACCTGTGCCCGGGCAGGGCACACATCTCAGCGTAGTACTTGATCTTGGGCTCGGTGCCGCTCGTGCGCAGCGTGGCCACGCAGCCGTTCTGGAAGGTGAACGTGATCATCTGGCTGCTCTTGCTCACTGGCAGCACCTGCAACACAGCAGCAGCCCCTCAGTGCCCCTGCAGCAGCCCCAAGCTCAGTGAGTGAGCAGCAGCCTGTGTGTCAGAGCAAGCACCACGTCCCACACCTGCCCCCTCCCCAGGCATTCGGGTCTGTGCATCCCTGCCCTGCACAAACGCTCTAACTCACAGACTTGTGGTTCAGCTGGCTGCTGTCGTAGCCCGTGGTGATGTCCCTGACGTGCAGGATGCTGTAAGCCCCGCAGCTCTTGGGGTACGACTCGGGGCCCTCGAAGTTGCGCAGCCTCTCAAAGAGCTTCTTGATGGTGGCAGGGTCGTAGCACAGGAAATAGGAGGTCTTGGAGATGTGATACCCGTACCTGCAAGCACACTGAGGCTCTCATTGTGGGATTCAGAGGGGTTGGGCTCATTTGTACCCAAAAGATCTGAGTGCAGGGCTTAATTCTGACAAACAGCACCCTTGTTTTATTGCTGGGAGTGCATCCCCAGCCATTCCTGCTCTGTTACAGATCCATTCTGGCACTGGGAACCCATTCCCTGTGTCCTGTCCAAATCCCTCTCCAGCCCTCCTGGAGCCCCTTTGTGATACCTGCACTGATGATGGGCTGTAATCCATCCTACACCAAAACCATCTCAGGGACACAAACATTCACTCATACTTCAATAAATATTCCTCAGAGGATTCCCAGCTCCAGAACAGCAGAGCAGAATATTCCAATGAAAACCACCACTCACATTTCAAAAATGTCAACGAGTTTCTGTGCCAGGGTCAGGCCCTGGCTCTGCAGATAAGTTGCCATTTCTGCAATGACCACGGCTGCACTCACTCCATCCTTATCCAGCACTGATGTGCCACACATGAAGCCTAGGAAGAAAAAAGGGATGGTGGGAAAAGAGCCTGACAGGTTATCACTCTGATTTACCGGATGAAGCTCTAACCTTTGATCCTGCAAAGGAAAATTGGCCAGGACATGGAGGCTGCTTTATTGCTGCTCCTGCAGCAGAAATCTAATGATTTCTCATCTAATCTAATGATTTTGGGGGTTAGAGGGCTGGAAAGATAAGCAAACACCAGAATCAGCAAGTCAGGTACAATTTATAATGGGAGTTGGCAAGTCAATCTGGTGAGAGCAAAATACCAATGCTATTAGCTATTAGGATAAAAATAAAGTACACTTTCTGCGTGGTTTATTTCAAAGGTAGTATCAGTCCCTCCTAGTCACACCCCCCTCTTAGTTCTCAGCAGTTTAAAGGGATACCAGCACTCATACCAATAGACTCCTCAAATGCAAAGAGAACTTCTTTTCCGTTGTCTAGGAGATCCTTCACTCTGCTTCCAATCCATTTAAAACCAGGGAGTGTTTCCTAAAAGAGGAAGGGAAAAAAGGGAGTGCTTAAAATATGTATTTTCAATTTAGATTCAATTACAAGAAAAAAAAGTATAGCCACTGTTCACTTCAGACTAAAAAAAAAAAAAAAAAAACCAACCAAAAAAAACCACCAAAACACCAAAGAGAAAATATAACTACATTTTGAATTTTTGGGTCAATGGTAAAGACTGCTGCAGAGTCAAAACACTAAAGCTTAAGGAAGTTTTTCTGGGGTTTTTTAAAGTGATTTCCTTAAATTTAAATCTAATTGACCAGCAGAATAGGGACAGTAAAGAAGCATCAGACAAGTCGTATCTTCAGTTTATGATGAGTCCAAGGCAAAGAGCCACTGGAAAGGATTTTCCTAGTGGATACTCAAGTAGGACACAAGGACCAAACCAAGGGAAAAGTGTGTCAGGGGCTGTGGTGCTCAGATCACATCAGATCATCTGTGCTGCTCACCAGATGAGACACAGTTATTCAGGAGGAAAAGCCACAGAAATATAAAAGTAACACTTTTAGCTGCTGGCAGGGGAGAGCTCTCTTCTGGGGGTGTTTACATAAATCATGCAAAAGCAGCCAAAAGCTTGGAAACAGCTTTCTTGGAGAGAAGGAAGTTAGAAATAAAAAGGAAGGGGAGATTTTAGAGAAGGACAAGCGGTTCTGTATATTCTTAGCTTCTCTTTTCCTTTCAGTCAAGTATGTCATTTTTCTATTAAAAAAACCCAAAATAAACAATATTTTAAAGACAGAACCAAATCCAGTACAGGGAACTGACATTCACCCTGATTATCTGGCCAGTCACTCAAAATGGTTTTCAGCGTTCCTTTCAATTTTCAATTCCTCATTTTTTGGCAAAACAATTCCTATTGCACATGGCTTTAATTAAGACATCTATAAATGAGGCCTGGCCCTTTGTATGTTTGTGCCATGATTTCAGGCACTTACCTCTCTTCTGGCTAACAGAAATCAGATTTAATTTGGATGCAGGAGCTGAACTGTCAGTCTGGGGGCAGCACCCCAGTTTCTATTTTAGCAAGTTCTTCACAAAGCTGTGCATTAAAGGTCTGAGCACAGGAGCTCCCCTGCCTGAAGCAAACCCAAAACCAAAACCCACTGGCACAGGGCACATGAAGGGCCATTGTGTAACATCCAAGGGCTCCCTACAAACCCATCAACACTCAGAGTGAGCAGGGCAGGCTGCACAAATCCCTTCTCTCACAGAGGAGGATTTTGGATAACCACAGCTAAGGCATTGCTGTTATCTGCAATCCAGGTGTTCATTCGTGTCCCTGGGACTGAGCTTTGCCCACACTGATCCCCCAGTCCCAGAACAGTGAGGAGACTGAAATCAGGCTTGTGTGGGTGAAAGAACACCCTCTGCAAGCTGGAATCCCTCACAACTCACAGCCAGAAGCCTGGATGTCCCCTGCCCACTTGTCACCCCATGAGCAGGGTTTGGATGGGGACAGCCCCACAGCACCCACACTCACCTCAAAGTGAAACCCCTCTTTCAGTGCAATTGCCCTCAGGATCTTGGAGGAGACCGTGGTTGCCAGCATGTAGACGTTGCTCACGTCAGCATCCTGGGGGCAGTTCTCCTTCCAGCAGGAGAACATCCACCAGCCAAACAGCGCTGCCAGCTCATTGCCCGTGAACACCTTCCAGCTGCCGCTGTGGGGAGAGCCAAGGGAGCACGGCTGAGCACCAGGAGAGGCAGGGTGAGCATTTCTGCAGGCCCTGAACAGCAATTCTGCAGCCACTCAACAGGGAACGTGAGCACAGCACTGCCAAGCTGCTCTAGGCAAAGCCACCCTACTGACAGACCCCACAGCTATCACACCTCAAGGGTTTACAGGGTCAGGGCCCAACGAGAGCCCCAGGGTGTCCTCTCTGGGTGAGCCAGCAGCAGGAGAGCACTCCAGAACTGACCCACACAGACCAGTCCAGAACCGACCCACACAGACCAGTCCAGAACCGACCCACACCGACCAGTCCAGAACCGACCCACACCGAGCACTCTAAGCAACCTGAGCATTGCAGGCAGGGCCTGCTCAGCCTTTACTTACACAATCATCACAACTGGGGCCTGTTAGTGGGAGAAAAGTAATTCCTGTTCAATATGAACAAGCACGGGCAAACAAAGGATTAAAATTTAAAATAACAAAACAAACAAAAAACCCCGCTCCACCAAAGAAGCCCATGAGAACCACCAAGGAAGGTTTGGCTAATATACATGAAAACACACAATTATTTCACTGCCTTCAGTAACCACTCCGTTTTCAGCTCAGCTTTGTTTGGCCATTTACTATTACACCAGTAATAGTAAATTACTATTTAATTAGTAATATTAGTAACTTACTATTAAACCAGTAGGTATTTAATCTACTCTTTGCTGGGTGAATTGATTTAACATGCATTTGGAGCAGTACCAAAGGGTAAAACTCAAAGGAAGAAGGAAAAGAGTGGATTGAAGTCCTGTGCCTGGCAATTTGGGGATGTTCTGTGACTGCCACCACCTCTTCTGCAGGAAGACACAAGAGAGGGTCCCACCACTCACTTGTCCTGCCGCTCTGCCACTGCCAGTCTATCTGCATCTGGATCAGTGGCCACCACTACTCTGGCATCTTCTTTCTCTGCCAGCCTCAGTGACAGCTCCTGGGGGGAGAAGGAGGGACAAAAAACACCAAAATGTAAGAGTAAATAAACCCACAGCCTTCCAACTTATATCTAAAAGAAAAAACCCCCCATGGATTTCCCCCTGTTCTCTCCCTCAGATTGTTTTCTCCCCACAGAAATCAGACGGAGTAGAAACCAGCATACCAGCACAGACTCTCCTTCCTCAGGATTGGGGCACTTGACCGTGGAGAAGTCGGGGTCCGGGTCCTTCTGCTCGGGCACTGGGATGGGGGGCTGGAAGCCAAAGGCTCTGAAGGCCATCTGCACGTAGTCGTGGCCCACGCCATGGAAAGAGGTGTGCACAAACCTCAGGCTGCTCCGCACGTTCAGCTCCCTGCGGGGGAAACACAGCCTCAGCAGGACCCCTGAGCTCCCCAACAACACTGCTTAACGAGGGAAGGCCAAGCAAACCGCAACTCCTCCGGGTACTGCCCTGCTGATGGCTGCATTCGTTTCAAAGGAATCACACAAAGTGCTTATGTTGCACTAGAAATCGCTGGGTTAAAGCTGCTTCTCCTGGAAGATGAAGTGTTTACCTTCTGCTGAGACAGATCAAAGTCTCCCAAGAATAAACTGTTGATTTCTACATCAAACTCAAGCTCTTCCACCACCTTAAAATGTTATTCCAACTCTGCTTCAAGCCATCCATCCTCCTCCTTTCATTCTCATCCTCTGCCCCACCTAACCTTCAGACTCAATCTATTTATGCATGTGCACCTCACTTTTACTCTGAATCTCTGCATTTTATTCAGAACTCTCAGAGCACATTCACTTGCATTAAATGGTTTCCACTGGGGTGTTTCACAGTAACTTAATTCCCAAAGGCGGATTATTCTCATTATTATTCTCAACCAAAAGGTTTAACCCTGAGGATGGTGACCCTTGAATTTGATGACACCTCAGAGAGCACAGGGGAGTCTGTCTGCAGTCAGTTTTTCCACATGCAACCCAGAGCTGACTTAAAAACATAACTTTTTTGCTTTATACCATACCTATGATAGCAGATCTTGGTCAGGTCCTCCATGTAGCTGTCACAGATTTTCTTCAGAGGATCCTGCCTGAGGGGACTGGTGTCCACCAGGTTTTCATTCCAAGAGCCATTCCATGGCTCCACACACTCTTCTATGCATTTTATAATCTCCTTATCGTGAGGAGAGGTGATCTGTGCTCCATTTTCCCAATAAACCTGGGGTAAGAGGAAGGAAAACAACACTCAGTTTAATGCAAAGATTATTAACCTGATAAATTCTTTGAGCTAAAGGATTCCACCTACTTTGTTCCTAAGCCATACAGAGGATTCAGCATCAGACTGGCTTGATGCTCAAGACATTTGGAGTCATCCAGCACCAGCCTCTGAGCTCACAACTGATAAATGGAGCTCACACAGCAACACAACTGTTTTCTCAAAAGCTGGTGTTGAACTATCACAGCTGAAATGTCAGGATGTGAGAAACCAAAAGCAGGCACTTGTATGTGGGAGTGCTGTGCACACTAACAGAGGGAAAACACCACCTTCCCCAAGGCTGGCATTCCTCTGGAGAGAGGAACACAGCCTGGCTTTGAGCCCAGAGCAGAGCAGATAAGCAGGGTGCCAAGGTCTGTGTTTTTCCACATCTGAACAGCCTAATCTCCCAGCTGCAAACACCCTCCAGAGTGGAAACTCCATATCTAACCCCAGCTATAATAAAGCCTTTGTTACCAACTTAGAGGCCACTTTTCCCACACTCTGCTGCCAACAGGCTGAGCTCACGGGGCAGACTCTGCTCCATCATCTGCCTCTGCCTGCTCACCTCTGCGTCTGCCACCTCCAGCTGGCACTGCCCAAAGCCTTCAGAGCCATGGAATTCATATGGGAAACTGGGAAAGATGAAACAGCTCTTGGGAAAGACTGGGAAATACACCAGGAGCATGGCAAAAATCAACCAGGAAACACACCAGCATCATGGCAAAAATAAACCAGGAAACACACCAGGGTCCCGGCACAAATAAACCAGGAAACACACCAGGATCATGGCAAAAGCAAACTGCTGTTTACTTCTTTGTGAACTGATGACATGTTCGCAAACTTCCAGTACGTTTGTATCAGAAGACACAAACATTAAATTGCTTCTTGACAAATGGAGCACCTGGGAAATGCCTGTGCCTTCTCTCCTCACTCCCTGCTCCAGCTCAGCACAAACAAAGGCTGGTGAAGAGCTTCACAATTGTTCCAGGGAAGGCAAGAGCAGCTCAAGCACCCCCAGGAGCTCTCTCTGCCTTCCCTCACACTGCCATCACTCACTGACCTGCCCAGGGCTTCTAGAATGCTCAGCTAGAGTTGAGAGTTTGGTTCAGCTTCTTATACAGCTGAGGCAGGACATGCTCAGTTAAAACACTGCACCTGCTATTGTGGATGGCTTTACTGTCCCAAGCTTGCCAAGAGCAGCCACCCACCCCTCTACAGTGCCCAAAAAACCAATAAAGCCAATGCTCCTGTGTTTTATTGATCCACTCTTCAATCATCCCCACCTTCAGCACAGTGCCCTGCTGTGTGCATGGATCCACCTCAGCTCTGGCTTAGTTTTAAAGTGAGTTCTAAGCCTCAGCAGCAAACACACAAAGCTGGGGCGCTTCTTCAGCTGTTGGTTAGGCTCTGTGGAATTGCACTGCAGATTGATGCCCAAGACACAAACTGTGTGCTCTTCTCTCTCACCACAGACCAGTGTGTCAGCTTGTGGGAGAATGAGTTATTTCACATGACTTACCCCTCTAATGGGGACACACACACAGAGCAAGGGGAGCCCTGGCACACCCCGCAGGGCTCCAGGGCCCGGCTGGAGCAGCCTGGGCTAGGGGAAGGTGTCCCTGGCCGGGTTCCAGGGCGCACTCACCTTGTAGCCGTTGTCCTCCTTGCGGTTGTGGGAGGCTGTGATCATCACCCCTGCCACGGCCCCCAGCTGCTGCACGGCGTAGGGCTGCAAGGGAACCGGGGACAGCTCAGCCCAGCCCTGCCCCAGCCCCGCTGGAACCAGCAGCACCACGCTGGCGCTAACTCGGCTCCATGAAAACCTTCTTTACCTCAATTACCAAAATGCAACCCTTCACTGGCCACCCAAAAGCCTACACTCAGATTGTGCAGCCCTCGGACACAGAACAGAGGGATTCACAGAAAGGCTTGCTGGAAAACCAGTCACAGTTTCTGCAGGCATTCCAGTCCATCCCCTCAAAGCAAGGACACACAGCACGCTCATGGAATGCAAGCAAGGATTTAAAGCCATGCCAGGAAAAGCTGCTGTGACCAGAAGAGCCTGGTTTTGAGGTATTAAAAGCAGAGGCACTGAGGAATTTGGTGACATCCTTGTTACAACCTCCTTGAGGAGCCAGGTGTGCCAAGCAGCCTCTATTTTTCTGTTAAATCACAGAATTTAAGAAAACTGCTAGCTCTCTTCTTCAGTAAATTCAAACACTCCCATAAGTGTGTGGTGCAACAACAGGATGAGAAGGTGACTCACCACAAAGGGAGTAGGGACATAGGTGGAGAAGAAGTACACAAGCACATCCTTGGCCAGCAGGACTGCTGCAGTGAGCTTTGCAAGCCTACCAAGGGGAAAAAGACAACACCCAGTCAGCCCAGCCCAAGAGCCAGATGGAATTCCTGCCACCTCCAGGCACTCCACTGCTTTTTGGCTTGTGCCTGGAGTGGTATCCTACAAAGGGCACAGTGAGGGTCAGAGCTCTCAGCTGCAGAAGGTGAGCCAGCACCTCCAGCTGCTGCTGCTGGTAACAAAGCAGAAATCCCACACAGACACACAACACAAGGACAGACCCAGCTCCCCAGGGAGTTCCAGTGTCAGCAGCATTAAATAAAAACATTAAATACTACTACATTTAAAAAGGAAAAGAACTGTTAGTTACAATCATTAACTCCTCTTTATTGGAACACTAATTAGCTACTGGCTTGGCTTTTTGCACAGCATGCCATCACGCATGTGGGCTTTGCTCCCCAGTGACAAGGGATTGTGATTCCTGAGAAAATTCAGGAAGCAGTTTGCTCCCCTTTCCCTGCAAGGACCACAGTGTGCCATTGCTGGAAGTCCACATTTTGAGCATTCCAGGTAAAATCCCCTCAAAGTGAGAATACACAGGGTTACAGCAGGCTGCAGGTGGAATTGCCCTCCCCAGGCAAGCTTAAACCAGGTGTGAAATACCAGAGAATGAGAGTGTAAAAAGTGCATTAATATCCAGGGGTTTCCAGCTGCATGTTCATACTCTGAATTTACCTTCATGCTCCAATTTCTCCCCAGGCACATCAAGGCTAATGATCCTGTGCATTTAATCTGTAAATTCCCTGGTGGAAAGCAAGCAGCCTTACACTCCTCCTGAGCTGGCAAACAAAGGATTCAGCTCCAGCCTCTCCTCATTACTGATCCAATGGATAAGGGAGTGCAAAGAGGGTGCCCAGCTCATCCCAAACCCAAAGACAAAGTGCTGACAGGACAGAAAGCATTCAAAGCCACAATTTCATTTCTAGTCTTGCAGATGTAATCAATACTCATACTTCTTACTGCTGCAGTTGCTGGTGACCTGACCTCGTGTGTCATATCCAACAACAAAGCCCCTCTGCTTAAAGTCTGAAAAGTTCCTCTCCAGGTACGTGTAGATCCCCTGGAGAAAACAAAAAAACAGGAGAAAAGGAGAATTAGCCGGGCTGCAGCACACACAAACACTGAAGGTGATCTTGCACAAAGGATGGATCATGTCAGCAGGCAAGACACAGCTCAAACACATCAATATATTCACAAAATTATTCAAACAATAGTCACAAAAACAGCAGTGGTTTTCCCCCGGTGGTCGCTGACAGAAAGCAACTAAGCAGAGAAACTGTTGTGGGAAATAAAAGTGAGCAGGACAACAACAAACCCTCAGGAAGCAAACACTCATTTTCAGTCCATACTGTGCTTCATTTCATTTAAACCATCTTCTCAAGGCTGAACTGAGAAAAACCCATATTTTAGAAGCTCTGCACCAGCATTAAACAGATTTTCACCCCAAGCAGTATTCAGTGCAACCCTTTAGGATGTTTTTCGCTGGTATCTGCAAAGGCAGCCTGCCTCCTGCCCTGGAACCCACCCAGGATCCCTTTTCCTAAATGGCCCAAAGCATGTGGCCCAGGATGTGCCCCAGAGCATGACCTGTTCCCACAGAGAGGAGATATTTACTGTTAAAACAAACTCAACTCTCTGGAGGCTGTGATCCCCTGCTGCAGCCACCTGAACCCAAAACTGAGCCCACAACACACAAATCCTCACCCTGCCAAAGCTTCCACTCACAGCTGCGAGCAGAGACAGCAATGGGGAAAACTCCTCAAGTCGACCTGAGCAATATCTAAAGACATGAACAGCAGATTTCTTACAGCAGACCCCCTATTTAGGCTAGGATTTGGAATGAAGGAAACAGCAATGTCTTCACTTTCTGCTAATGGAGCATTTTGCTCAAAATCAGCCCCTAAAGCTCAGCCCCAGAGTGCACAGCTGAAGTTTACTCGGTCCTTTGGGACTTGTTATCCAAACATTGTTATGACAGCTGCAGGAAATAAAAGTAAATCAATAAGAGCCAGTGAGGAAGTGAATGCAGAGCCTCTCCACTGCCCAAGCCCTCTGCCTGAGCTCGCACCAAACTCCTCCCAGTTTGGGATTCCAGCACCTCTGGGGTTAACTCCTCTCCTGGCAAAGCTCCTCAATTCACAGAATTCCTATTTCCCCTTAACAAGACTCGGGTTTTGATAGTGTCCCTAATTACTTCAGCTGTTAAACCCCCAGCACTTCTGAAGGAGGCACAAGTGCATCTGGTGATAATTAACGGCTCATTAGCAGGCGCCAGCACTCAGATCTAAGGCAGAACTCTCCTCAGGTGCCTCAAGTGCCACAATTGCCTCTCCCACTGCGTGGTTCAGGGGATTCCCTGATGCAAAATCCATGGAACAGAACGAGTCCATATCGACAGCATGGCCTGTCCCAAATGCTCAAGTTCACAAGAGGTGAGGGAACTGTGATGGTATCAAGAATAAACCAAAGATTTTTGGTTGATTACATCCAGAGGGGTAGGAACAGCTTTATGAAGCCCAGCATTCACATTTTTCATCTTTTACCTTTAGCTTTGCTTTTTTAGCAGCAGGAAACCCCTTGATGCAAAGCAGGCTGGTTTTGTCACTGATCACTGACAGGTTCCTTTCCCACTAATAAAAGCACCTGGACATGCATCAAAGCAGGAGAGAAGCTAGGGAATCAGGGCTTTACATGGAGTTTAAAACTTGCAATTTTCAGCAGAGTCCTCAGCAAGTGCTGAATATTCTGTGCCTTCCTGGACCTGACTTTTCACAATATCAATATAATCAAATCAAGTGAAGATCAAACGAAAAAAAAAAAAGTCAAATGAAAGAAAAACCAGCTCAAATGAAGGACACAGAACACTCGTGCAACTTCACTACAGCTTATTTTAACTGAAGGAAGTATTAATTACAAGCCTGATATTTGACTGGCCAGTTATTCCTGTCGCAGGCAAGGGCAAGCCCAGAGCCAGGGCTGCCCATGCCCACAGCAGGACTGCTCCTGCCTTCACAAAGTGCTCAGAAAAGTGCTGAGGAAGGCTGAAACGTGCTGCAGTTTACTCCAGAAAGCTCCAACCCACCCCCAGAGCCACGTGCCCCAGCCCATTAGACCCGCAGCTCTAATAAACACCCAAAAATAGCAGCTGTGCACAGGGAGCACAGGCACCACCCCGGGCTGGAGCTCCCAAAAACCAGCAGTGCCACCAAACCGAGCCTGCCAGCACGCTCCCTGCCCAGAAAAAGGGAATTCTGCTCCCTCTGTGCCAGGAGCATGGCTCAGCCAGCAGCACCCAAACCCCACAGCAGGGAAATCAATCACCCCCAAATCCCACAGCAGGGAAATCAATCACCCCCAAACCCCACAGCAGGGAAATCAATCACCCCCAAATCCCACAGCAGGGAAATCAATCACCCCCAAAAAGCCCCTCTGCTGCCAGGGACACAGGGCTTCTCCGAGCAGCCTGGCTGCTTTCAACCACCCCACCCCTGGCAACAGAACACTGATTTTAAACCCCTTTTATCACCCACTGCCTCCAGAGCCCAGCTGGAGCTGCTGATGGCACTGCAGCCTCTGTGGCAGAGCAGGCTGGCACATCTGGAGCAGAAGGGAAGGAAGCATCATCCCAGGGTGTGTCCATCCAGCCTGCAGGTCACACACCTCAAGGAAGCTTTCTGTTAGGGCCAAGGAGATAATGCAGAGCAGAACCGGCAGAGGGAAGGCTGGGATTCAAAGCAGCACTCTGACACAAAGCCTCCCAAAACATCACTGGAATTTGGCCTCTCCACAAGAGTGTGGGCTCCAGTTGGACAGCTCACACAAGAGAATGTCAAGCAGCTTTGGGGAGCCCAGCTGCTCCAAGTTCCAGCCACAGCCCTCCACCCCAGACCAACAGAAATTGTAATTTCAGTCACATGTCCTGAGGGAGGGGAGAGCATCAGCCTGCAAAGAGAAACCAGCTGAAAAGTTCAGGTGCACAATACTAAATGAGAGGTTTTACCAATCTTCCCTAAACCATGTCATAAACTACCTTTGATTATTCTTTTTATAGAAATGGAGTCTATCTGTCAAAACAGGAAAAATTCAGAAGTTTTGTCATAACAAACATTTCATTGGTTTCCCAAGCACAAGTGTTCCAAATACCCCAGCTCATTCTATTTTCAACATTCAAGGCTAGAGCTGGGCACAAATAAACTGTTTATGTAATTTCCTCAGCCCACAACTTGTGCTGAAAACAAAAGGACAGGCTTGTCTGGTTGGGGCTTCGCTTCTTTCCTTTGGGTTATTTTTGCCGCTTTGTTTTTGTAGTATAACATATAAATACAAGTGTTTATATATTAAATATATAAACATATCTTATGAGCTTAAGGCAGCTCATAACATCTCCAGCTCCAGGGCTGTGAGGCAGACTGAGCAGTGGCCAAACTGCAGCCCAGCCCAAGCTCTCCAAGGCACCTCATCTCTGAGCACTGAGCCTTCCATATGCTTCCCAGCAGCATCCCAGGGGGCTCCCAGCTGATCCCCCCGGGTCAGGGGCTCCCCCAGGGCCGAGCCCAGCTCACCTGTGTGGACTGGATGACGGTGAGGTCGTTGATGTAGCAGAAGCCGGCGCCCATGGCCGAGCGCAGCCCGGCCGTGCCGAAGCTCAGGCGGCAGCAGAGGCGCTGGCGCAGCTCGCGGTGCTTCCCGTCCTGCAGCAGGCTCTCGATCTGCTCCCTCGTCCTCGGGTTCTGCAACGACACCCAGGCATCCCCTCAGGCCGAGCTCTGCATCACCAGCAGTGCCAGGTGATTGCCAGGGCAAACCCCTCCCGTGCTATACAACGCACCTGCACCAGCCTCTGCCCTAACTCACTTCTCCCATTATTCCCACATTATCCTTACTAACAAAGGATTCAGGAGCTCCTGCTGCCACTGATGCAGCTGTCTGGTCACCAGGATGCCTCCCAGCCCCTCTGTGTGAGGAGCAGAGCCTTTGGAACAGTTTTTCCCAAGGCAGACAACACAATTCCATTCCTGATCTTGGCCCCCAGAGGATGGACAAAAACCCAAACCTCGAAGGAGCATTTCCTTCCTCCACACCCACAGGAAACAGGCACAGTAAAACCCTGGAAATCACAGGATGGTTTTGGCTGGAAGGGACTTGGAGACCACCCCATTCCATGGGCAGGGGCACCTGGCACTGGAGCAGGCTCCTGAGCCCCTCCAGGGTGGACAGGCTGGGCTCCCACCCACCGATGCCCCTGCTCAGGCACCTTTCCCTAAAGCCACAGCCCCAGCACAGCTCTGCTGTTGGCTCCTCAGCCACCCAGCTCACACTGAATCCATCTGGCCACCAAGCAACCCAGATCCCACCCATGGCAGTGCTCACACGGCTGGAAACCAGCACCTGCAGAGGGCAAAACGCTGCTCTGGAGGCACAAGGGTGCCACTGACATGTTTTATAAAATCCTTTCACTAGGATCCTTCTCCTGAGAAGCTGGGAAGTTTCACCTCTTCACCTTCTCCCTGTTTTGCTGCTTTGCAATGTGATCTGGAGAACTGTGTACCCAGCACGTGAATTGTTTTTGCTTGATGACCAACGACAGCCACCTGTGTCAAGGCTGTGAGCAGCCACAAGATTTTACTATTTTCCTTTCTAACTTTCTGATGTCCCCTTTCTTTCTTTTAATATAATATATACCATAAAACAATAAATCAGGCTTCTGAGACATGGAGTCACGACTCTCATCCCTTCCCTCATCCTGGGGACCCTCAAGCACCACCCCACAAGAGCCCCTCCAGAGCAGAGCTGCCCCGAGCAGGGTGGCAAGGAAAGGTCAGAAAAGGCAGATGGCATCTGCAGGGCAGGGCTGAAGCTGCCCTGACATTTACACCAGAGGTCAGGCAGCACTGGGAAGCACACTCCAGGGGGAGGCTCTGCAGGAGGAAACACAATCCATAAAATGCATTGAGAAATCTGAAATTATTCCTGCAGCTTGACTGCAGACCCTGAACACCGGACATGTGAATTTCAAACAACTTTTTGTTTATTATTTATGTATCTGTGTGCTCTGAAATAAAAGGCAAGGCATAATTGTCCAGGCTCCTGGATGGGCTGGCAACCTGAGCAAGGCATTGCTCACCACACAGCCCAAAACCAAACCACAACAATGGGGCACAACAGACACCAAACTGCAAAGTGAAAGTGTCTCCCTCAGCTGTTCACAGGCAGCCAGCCAGAAAGCAAATGACTGATGTGAAAAGAGTCCGAGGGGCAGGAGCATTGAAAACCTCGTTTCACACCAGCCCAGGGCATGGCTTGGCTTTAAAACACAGTTATTAAATTACACAGCATCCTCTGCAGCTCCTGAGGGCACACTGCACTGCTCCCCGGCACAAACAGCACAGGAATCACACATCCCACAGCTCATGGAGCTCTGCAAAACTCAGGCAACGCTCCAGCAACAGCACAAACACGTCTTTTAAAAATAGATTAACAAGCATTCTTGACTGAAGCTACTTAATTTCATAAGGAATAAAATCCCAGCCTGGCATTACCTTTATTCCTCCCCAGCTGCTTTATCCCAGCCTGGCACCACCTTTACTCCTTCCCAGCTGCTTTATCCCAGCCTGGCATCACCTTTATTCCTTCCCAGCTGCTTTATCCCAGCCTGGCATCACCTTTATTCCTTCCCAGCTGCTTTATCCCAGCCTGGCATCACCTTTACTCCTTCCCAGCTGCTCCATCCCAGCCTGGCACCACCTTCACTCCTTCCCAGCTGCTTTATCCCAGCCTGGCACCACCTTTATTCCTTCCCAGCTGCTCCATCCCAGCCTGGCATCACCTTTACTCCTTCCCAGCTGCTTTATCCCAGCCTGGCACACCTTCACTCCTTCCCAGCTGCTTTATCCCAGCCTGGCACACCTTCACTCCTTCCCAGCTGCTTTATCCCAGCCTGGCACCACCTTTACTCCTTCCCAGCTGCTCCATCCCAGCCTGGCACCACCTTCACTCCTTCCCAGCTGCTCCATCCCAGCCTGGCACCACCTTTACTCCTTCCCAGCTGCTTTATCCCAGCCTGGCATCACCTTTATTCCTTCCCAGCTGCTCCATCCCAGCCTGGCATCACCTTTATTCCTTCCCAGCTGCTCCATCCCAGCCTGGCACCACCTTCACTCCTTCCCAGCTGCCCAGCCTGCCCTTTCCCCCCGAGCTGCAGTGTCACAGGCAGATTTCCCTTCTTGCAACACCCAGCCTGGCTCTGAGCACCGTCTGCCCTCCCTGACCTGGGAATTCCACAACACTGCTGGCACTTAACCCCACTGCAAACCCCAAAAAATCCCAAAAAAACCCAAAACCAGGGGCTCTGCTGGTTTGCTGGGCGGTTATGACATCAGGGCATAGGGCTAACGGGGGCTTTTGTGATGGCTCCTCTTCCCAAGAGCAAAAAAGAAAAGTTCCTTAGAGATTTTAGGCCAAATTTACACCTTCAAACCACAACACCAGCACCAGAATTTCTGCAGAAAATACAGACTTTTGTTTATCTGACAACCCTCCTCAAGCACTAGGAACACTTCAACTTCATTATACAGGTATAAATAAACACATGACACCTCTCTAATACACATACGCATGTACATAATAAATCTAGGCTACCTAATAGAAATGTGTATATAATAAATAATACCAAACCAATATAAATGTGTATATAATAAATTACACCAAACCAATTTAAAGGTGTATATAATAAATAAATTATACTGACCAATACATGTCTATAACTAAATGATACTGACCTAATATGAATGTGTATATAGTAACTGAATGATACTGACGTAATATAAATGTATATATGGTAACTAAATATGATATATAATAACTAAATTAAATATGATATATTATCTATATTATGATATTTAATAACTAAATGGTAATATATTATATTATATATAATACTGCATATTATATATTATCATATATGTTATATTATAACAAATTATATATGATCATATATAATCTATATTATGTAATAATATTAATGATATTACATATTATGATATATAATATCTAAATTACACTGACCCAATATAAATGCATATCTAATAAAGAAATTACACCGACCCAGTGTAAATTAGTAAATCATAAATTATACTGACCCAATCTACATAATGACACCTACCTGCTCCATCTCCCTGGTGTGTGTGGAGCCCACATCTGTAGAGGTTTAGCACAGCCTACCAAGGCCCCAATCAGGAGCCAGCAGCTCCCTGTGGACAAGGCTGCTGCCCTTGTCCAGCTGCAGCAGGAGTGGGCAGATAAGGGACAGTGGCCCTGGGAACACACCCTGCTGGGGCACACAGGGACAGCAGCATACATATATATATATATATATGTATATATATATGTATATATATGTATATATATATGTATATGTATATATATGTGTATGTGTATATATATACACATATATGTGTATATATATGTATAAATATATGTATATATAGGTATATATACACATATATGTGTATATATATACACATATATGTGTATATATATGTATATATATGTGTATGTGTATATATATGTGTATATATATACACACATATATGTGTATATATATACATATATACATATATATGTGTATACATATATACATATATACGTATATATGTGTATACATATATACATATATATGTATATATATATATAAAACCAGCTATTTATAGGAAGGCACTGCCAGAAGCAGAGCTCTGGGGTCACAACCTGCAGGAACTCTGCAGCACATCTCAGAAAGGTCTGAAGTACTATTAAACAAAAGGGAAAAAAAAATATACATATTCTCTGCCATGTACTTTCAGCTTGCCATTTACTGCACAGTCACCTGCTGAGGCAAAAATCACTTTTTGTGGCTCATCAGGGTCCAACACTTGGAATAAGCAGAGAAGTAATGGGGGGGCATTAATGGGTATTTCTTATGGCCCTCTCACACCCAATCATGTTAATCACCTGCACTTCGCACCAGAGTTCGGTTTCAAAGTTAATACCCTGTCAAATTTACTACTCACAGCAATTAATTTTTTCTGTTTGACACTCTATGCATGTGCAGCTGAAGGAAGGGGGAAAGCCTCAAGCTGGTTTGAGCTTCAATGATTTTTTCTGTGGCCTTCATTTTTTCAATGTTATCCTTAAAAACTCACTTTAAATTCTTAATAAGCAAAAATATTGCAACTCAAATGGCTGGAGCAAGTTACTGGCCTCCAGCTTTTGACTATCAAGTCAATTTCCTCTTGGAAAGCATCTCCAAAGCCACAAAAATTACAGGAACACCCCAAAAGCACATTATCAGCAAGGAGGAGGTCTCCACTGAGAAAATGACACTGAGCCCATGAATTAGGAAAATCCAGGGAGGATGCAGTGAGTGGGGCCTGCCCAAACAGCTCCTGGGTGACAATCCCAGGTTTTCCTCCCACGGGGAGCTCCAGCTGAGCCTTCAGGTGCCCACGGCTCTGCAGGTAAATAACCCAGGTGTGCCCTGAGCAGCACAACCTGGCACAACCCAGACCCTCTCAGCAGTCCCGAGGCACACCTGGAGGTGCAACAGGAAAATCACGATGTGGAATAAAGGGAATTACAGGGAGAAAGTGGAGAGCAATGCCCAATTTTTGGCATCCTTCACCAAGGAGGGCTGCACAGGAGCTCTGCCTCCTCCGAGCACCAACACCCAAACCTCAGAGCACGGCCCTGGTAATTAATTACAGCCAGCAATTCCCAATTAAGCCGCAGGGCAGAGGCCTCCCCCAGCTGGGAACGGAGTGCAAAATAGATTTTTCCTTTATCAGGGCACCAAAATCGCTGCAGCTCAGGAAGCTGGGGGTGGAAAGGGGGAATCAAGGCTGTGGTGGGCACTCTGCAGCAATCCCTGCTCCTGCCACATCCCCTGGCCTCCCACACCCCGGGGAGGTTCACACGTGTCTAGGGAAGGCAAAACAACCCGATAAAAGCAGCAAAAGCCTTTCACTGCACTGACAAGACGCTATAAAAATAAAATATTTACCGGGGTTCAGGCTGGGTTATCACATGTGTTATCAGGAATGCTATTTCCTCCCTGCCCTCCTTCCCTCCCCCGGATATTTTCACAGCAGCAGCAGCTCTGGGTGCAGGAGGTGCAGATGGCACCTGTTAATTTCTGCAGGGCTGGGAGGAGAATAAACCACATTTCCAGGAGGAATAAACCACACTGCCAGGAGGAACAAACCCATTGCCAGGAGGAACAAACCCCACATTTCCAGGAGGAACAAACCACACTGCCAGGAGGAACAGACCCCACGTTTCCAGGCAGAAGAGAGCTCCATCCTCTCAGAGCCATCAGGTGGCACCTGCCTGCAGCTTTTCCCCTTTGATCCTGGCAGGGTGAGGCTGGGGAGGAAATAGAGCCAACACTGCCTGCTGTTGCTGATAAAAATAAAGGCAAAAGGGGCTCAGGAGAGAGAAAGCTAAAATAAAATCAAGGAAAAGCAGCCAGAAGCCCAAACCCCTGGTGCACTGGCAGCTCACCCTCCCCCAGCATCAAGGTATTTATTTAAAGCACAGGCCACGATGGTTGGACAAACCAGCTGGAAAAAACCTCAGAAAACCCAAAGTAACCCTTTCAACCACAGGACAGGCAAACACCCTCCAACACCACACTGTTGCCATGGGCTTGGGTGGTTTAATGTGAATTAACCGAGCCTGCAGTGCTCCTGACAAGAAAAGGGGAATGCCGGAACCTGGCTGTGCCTTTCCTGGGGAAAACACACTCACACAGCATTTTAACCAGCTGCTGATCCATCCCCAGCCCGAGGAGGAGCAGGTGGGGCAGGTGCCGTGCTCCAGGTGTGGGGAGGGCACCATCCATCCCCATCCATGCCCAGGTGAGCACCAGGCAGTGCTCCAGGTGTGGGGATGGCACCATCCATCCATCCCCATCCATGCCCAGGTGAGCACCAGGCAGTGCTCCAGGTGTGGGGATGGCACCATCCATCCATCCCCAGCTCCATCCATGCCCAGGTGAGCACCAGGCAGTGCTCCAGGTGTGGGGAGGGCACCATCCATCCATCCCCAGCTCCATCCATGCCCAGGTGAGCACCACGACGGCACCACCCCTGCCCAGGTAAGCATCAGGACGGCACCATCCCCATGCCCATCCCTGCCCAGGTGAGCTCCGGACGGTGCCCCAGGTACCCGGACACCCCAGCCGTGCCCATCCCGGACCCGGGGCCGCGCTGTGCCCGGCCGGGCGGTGTCACCGCTGTCTCTGTCGCCGCTCGCCCACCTTGTCCCAGCTGAGCCACTGCCACACGGCCTTGTCCAGCTGCGCGTCCCCGGTGCTGCGGGACACCAGCACGTTGGAGTTCACGTCCCCGGGCGCGCCGCTGTCGCCCATGGTGGCGGCGGCGAGGAGGAGGAAGAGGAGGATGAGGACGGAGAAGGCGCCGCTCCTTCACTCCGCCGCCGCGCCGCGCATCGCCCGTGGAGCCAAGAGAGGCGGAGGAGGCCGAGGGACGGCCAGGGCGGCCGGGGCTCGGCTTTTATCGCTGCCGGCGGCGATTAACGGGAGCAACGGCGACTAACGGGAGCGCCCGCCCCCGCCCCGCCCGCCCCGGCCGCGCCCAGCCGCGCGGCACCACGGGAAATGCAGTCCCCGCGGCGCGCAGGGCACGGCGAGGCACTCGGCGGGAACTACAACTCCCGGCAGCCTCCGGGAGCGGTACCGCCAGCGGGGACCGCGGGTTCGCGTCCCGCCTCCGCCGCGGGGCGAAAACAACGCCCCGAAAATGTCCCGTGTGTGCCGGGCGTGCCGTGTGTGCCCTGCGCCCGCCGACCGGCACTGCCCGGCCCCAGGGACGGCTGCAGCCCTGCTCGGGACCGCCCGGCAGCGCCCGCAGCCTCCTGTGCTCCCCCGGGAGGGCAGCGGGCAGCGAGCTGCCCTGGGGGCGCGCCGCTCGCTGAGAAGCGATTCCAGATGGCAATTCCACAGCCATTAGTGGGGGATCACAGCCCTCCCCGGCGGCACCAGCTCCAGCTGGATTGCCTGGCACTGAGCAGCAGGCTCGGAGGGACCACATCCCGCTGGGCATCTTCATCTGAGCATCCTCATCCCACAGAGCATCTTCATCCTGCTGGGCATCCTCGTCCGACACAGCATCCCACCCCACAGAGCATCCCAGTCCCTCACCATCCCAATCCCACAGCATGTCCTGGCAGAGGTTGCCATAGTGACAGCAGGCACTGCACAGGGATAGAATCATGGAACCACAGATGGTTTTGGTTGAAAAAACCCTAAAGCTCATTTCATTCCCACCCCCTGCCATGGGCAGGGACACCTCCCGCTGTCCCAGGGTGTCCCAGCCCTGTCCAGCCTGGCCTTGGGCACTGCCAGGGATCCAGGGGCCTCCAGAAGAGTTTTGAAAGCTGAAACCCATTCCCAGGTGGAAGCAGAGCCGAGGTCTCTGTGCTTTCCCCTGAGTGCCCAGGGAGAAGCAGCACAGCCCAGGGCCAACAGGCCAGGCATGGAGGGGTGCCAGGCTGGCAGGGGCAGGGCTGGAGGCATGGAAAGGAGCAGGGCTGGCAGGAGCAGGGCTGGCAGGGGCAGGGCAGCCAGTTTGCTCTGGCAGCTGCAGCTCGTGTGCTGGGAGCCACCAGGAGCATGGCTGGGCTCAGCGGGAGGGAATGGCAGCTCCAAAGGCAGGGCAGTGTCACACGGGGCTGTGGCATTGTCCTGCAGCCAGGGAAACCCTGCTGGCATTGTCCTGCAGCCAGGGAAACCCTGCTCTGTGTCCTGCACCAGGGAAACCGTGCTCTGGGCCTGCCAGGGCAAACACGGGGCCACATCGGGACCAGACCAGAGCCAGCGCCACCTCTGCTGTGACAGGGACAGCTCCCACTGTGCCAGGTGCTCCCAGCCCACCCAGCCTGGCCTGGGGCACTGCCAGGGATCCAGGGCCAAAGAATTCCTCCTAACCTCTCATGTAAATCCATTCTCTCTTGGTTTGAGGCAGACTTGTCCTGAACCCTTGTACAAAGCCTCTCTTCCCTCCAGGTGCTGCAGGGCCACGCTCAGGTCACCCTGGAGCTCCTCTAGCCTGGCCTGAACGATCCCCATCCTCAGCCTTTCCAGCAGAGCTGCTCCATCCCTCTGCTCACCCTGGAGCCCCCTCTGGGCTCTCTCCAGGTGCTGCTGTGTCCCCAGGGCTGCAGGTGGGCTCTCACTGGGCTCAGGGGCTCAGGGACACAATCCCCCTGTCCTGCTGCCACCAGGAGCGCTGGGGCACACCTCAGGATCAGAGGCAGGTGTCTCCCACCCCATCAGCATCCTCAGGGCCGTCCCACACCCAAACCCAGCGCACAGCACTGGGACCAGCCCCGTGGTGGGAGCAAGTTACTGGTCTCAAGCAGTACATCTCAAACCTCAGCAGATCCTGAGGTTTCCATGGCAATTTTCACCATTTATTCATTTATTCCACGTGGTGCAGCTCCAGCCCAGAGCTCCAGAGCCATCCCAGCTGCTTTTCCAGCACTCCCGGTGTCTCCAGGCTGTGCAGGGTGACCCCCGTGTGCTCCTGCAGCTGCTGAGCCCCTCAGTGCTGCCCCGGGGCAGGATTTTTGGGTTAAAATTTCATTATTTTTGTCTCCTGAGCACCCTGCTCGCTCTCCCTGGTAGAGACACAGCAAATCCCAGCAATGCCAGGGATGTGAGGCTGGCTCAGCCCTGCCCTGGGCAGCGCCCACCCCTGGGGCTCTGCCTGCTCCCTGCAGTGCCACACATGTGTTTTATGGAAAATCCTTTCGTCAGGATCTTTTCCTCCTGAGAAGCTGAGAGGCCTCAGGAAAGAAATGCAAACAATGATTATGTGCTGCTGTGGGATGCAAGAGATCCATCTTTGATTGGTCTCATTAATTAATGGCCAACCACAGTCCGGCTGTCTCGGACTCTCTGGTCAGTCACAAGATTTTATTGTCATTCCATTGCATTCCTTTCCTTCCAAGCCTTCTGGTGAAATCCTTTCTTCTATTCTTTACTGTGGTTTTAATACATAATTTTATTTTAATATATATATACATATATATATATATATATATATATATATATATAACGAGATAACAAACCAGGCTTCTGAAACATGGAGGAATCAAGATTTTCTCATCTCTCCCCATGCTGGGATTCACCTGCAAATTCACCACTGGAGCAGAGCTTCCCCTGCTCAGTGAGCTGTGCCAGCCTCTCCCAGCCAGCAGGACCCGAGGCAGCCGAAAATCTTTTTAAAGATTTCCTAAGCTCTCTGATGTTGACATTCTTGTAGTGAACTTTCTCACACACTTTCTGTAAGTAACTCATTGTTTTGCAGTCTTTTATGGAGGAGGAGAAAGTTGATGTTGACAGTTGTTGGTTTGTCCAGCGTCATTGGAGAGGTGGCACTGTCACTCTTGGAAACCTATAAATGTTGGAGTCAGAAAATAAACTTATTTTTATCTTCACCTTGAGAGCAGCGGTGCGCGCCTGTGTTCCTTCGTGCCCTACAGCGACACTGAGCTGCTATCAGCTCCCCTGGTGCCTTCCTTATCAGCATCACAGCAGCAGCCCCGGAGCGGCTCCTGAGGCTCCTGCTGGGCACTGATCCGCTGAGCCAAGGGCAGCCCCATTCCCGCAGGTTCCCGTGTCCTTTTCCAGGCACCCCTGACCCGCCATCTGCTGCTGTGTGCCAGCACACAAATCTCCAATACATCCGCCTCCCAGGAGCCTGATGGGTTTTCCTATCGGCTAAACCCCAAATGTAGGCAGCTGCAATTTGCCCAGCTGGATGTGGGGATTCAGCCAAGGCATGCGACACCGGGACACCGAGGCAGCTGCCACAAGGTGGCACTGGCATCTTGTCACCCGGCCTGGTGGCAGCCAGCCGGGCTGGGGACACCGGCATGTCCCCCCCTGCCCTGGTCCGGGTTTCCCGAATTTTCCCTCCTCTGGATGGACAGTGGAGCTGCCAGTGGATTGCAGATCGGGTGGGTAACCACTGCTAACCTCCTGTGTCTTGCAGGAGGGATTTTCACCCTCAGAATCCGCCGGATTAGGGATGAGCAGCATTTTTATTTTCTTTCCCCCAAATTTTTATGGCATGCTATCCTTCAATAGGGTTTCCCCCTTGGGCCACAGCATTAGAAGAGATTCTGGAGTCACCAGATGCATCCCTCTCTCTGAGAAGTCGGAAAAGCAGGAATTCTACCTGAATTTGGGGGGGATTTGGGGCTACCACACTCACCATCCAGCCCCCATCCCATCCCATGTCCCACATCCCGGCCCTGGCTGCTCCACAGCCCATCCCGCTGGAGGAGCTGGCGCTGGAGGAGGCCAAACCCCAGCAGGTGCAGGAAAAGGACGAGCACAGCGTGTCTCTGTCCCTCCTGGCCCGGTTGCCCTGCTCTGTGTGCAGATAAAGAGTTTTTTGTTTTCCTTTCCCAGCAATGCAGGTGCCGGATGAGCAGAGCGGAGCCGCTTCCCGCTGGGGCCAGGTGCCCGGGGACACCTGCACCCATAAAACCCTGCCTGCCTCTGGAATCCCACCGGGATCTGCCCTAGAAAGGGCTCCCCATTCCCCCTGATCCAGGGTTTGTGCCCGGGGACACCTGCACCCACAAAACCCTGCCTGCCTCGGGAATCCCACCGGGATCACCCCAGGACGGGCTCCCCATTCCCTGCTCCGGGTTTGTGCCCAATCCAAGGGCACAGCAGACCAGGAATGGTCACCAGGCTGCTGCCCTGCCGGTGCCAAGGTATCCAGCCCTGCCCCAAGCACACATCCACTGTTATTCCTTGGATCAGGGCTTGGCGTCACAGTTTGGGCTCAGCATTGCGGCCGTGCCTGACCTTGGAATGCAGGCGGAAAGGCTCCCGCGGGCCAGCTAATCTAGCTGCAATTAGAGGCACTAATTATGCCATTAGCGACAGGTTGGGACACGGGCGCTGCCCCACAGCCTGCGCTGAAGGACAGGGACATTCACTGCCCTGGCCATTCACACCCCACAGCCAGCCCCGAACCAGGGCAGCCCAAAGCCAAGGAGGGCAGCAGGACCCCAGAACATCCCCTTCCCGCCCCTCTCGGCCCATGGAAAACGCATTTGGGAGCCGCATTCGGTACAAAAGGCCAGAGCGGCTGCTGACAGCAGGAAGGAAGCAGGAAAGAGCCCGGCACGGCCGGATCCGGAGCCCGCAGAGGCGCTGGGACACGCCGGGAGCCGCTCGGCCGGATCCGGCAGCGTGCCCGGGGCTCCGGGCAGAGGGACAGACAGAGGGACAGAGGGACAGATGGACAGATGGACAGACCGACAGAGGGACAGACCCACAGAGGGACAGAGCGTCCGGATGGGAATGCTGGGCTCCTCCAGGCCGGGGATGTGTCCCATCCTGGGGATTTGTCCCATCCCTCTCCATCCCGGGCGTTTGTCCCATCCCGGGCATGTGTCCCATCCCGCTCCATCCCAGGGATGTGTCCCACCCCACCCTATCCTGGAGATTTGTCCCATCCCGGGGGTTTGTCCCACCCCGGGAATTTGTCCCATCCCGGGCATGTCTCCCATCCCGCTCCATCCCAGGGATTTCTCCCATCCCGGGGCTGTGGTGCCCCAAAATCCCGCCCTGGAATCCCCTGGCAGCCCACAGGCAGAGCTTCATCCCTGTCAGCATTCCCGGGCTCTGGCACAGAGCCGTGCCCCACGGACTGCCCCAGACGCCCCTTGGCTCAGGGGACAAACACAGGAGCCCTGAGCGACCCCAGCAGCTCCTTTAATTCCCCGCAGGGCAGCAGGGCCAGCCCAGCTCGGACACCGCAGGGATTCAGCACCAGGAGCACCCCTGGACACTGCTGGAGCCCAGGTGGGGCTGCAGGACCAGCACCTGCTTGCAGGTCACATTCTCCCAGCTTTGCGGGGTTCCAGCAGCTCTATGGGGTTCTCAGCAGCCTTGGGGGATTCTCAGCAGGTCCATGGGGTTCTCAGCAGTTTTATGGAGATCCCAGCAGCTCCATGGGGATCCCAGCAGTTCTATGGGGTTCCCATCAGCTTCATGGGGTTCCGAGCAGCTCTATGGGGTTCTCAGCAGCTCCAAGGGGTTCCCAGCAGCTTTGGGGGGTTCCCAGCAGCTCTATGATGTTCCAAGCAGCTCCATGGGGTTCTCAGCAGTTTTGGGGTGTTCCCAGCAGCTCCGGGGGGTTCCAGCAGCCCCGCCGCATCTCCCAGCTCCGAGGCGTGCCCGGCACGGTGCCCCCGGGCCCGGCGCTCCCGGCTCAGATCATGGAGACCCTGTTCTTGATGTAGACGTGGTAGGGGTCGCTGCGCTTGTCCACGCGGCGGGAGCGGGTGTAGCCCAGGATGAGGCTGCCCACGGTGGCGGCGAAGAGCGTCATGACGAACAGGATGTACATGTAGGCGTTGGCGTCGCGCCGCGGGTCCCGGGGCACCGGCGAGGCCGGGGGCTGCCCCGGGCACGGCCCGGCCCCGTGCAGGCTCCGGTTCAGGGCGCTCAGCACGGCCTGCAGGCTGCGCTGCCACGGCTCCGTGCCGTTCGTGCGCTCCATGGCCTGCGGGGACGGACAGCGGGGGCAGGGGCTGCACTCAGCAATGGGGGCACAGCACCGACCCCAAAGCGCTCCCCTGCCACGGAGCAGGGTGGCCAAACCCTCTGTAACCCCGGCACCAAACCCTCTGCAACCCAGCCACCAAACCCTCTGTAACCCAGCACCAAACCCTCTGGAACCCCAGCACCAAACCCTCTGGAACCCACACCAACCTCTGCACCAGCACCAACCTCTGCACCAGCACCAAACCCTGTAACCCCGGCACCAAACCCTTTGTAACCCCGGCACCAAACCCTCTGGAACCCCGGCACCAAACCCTCTGTAACCCCAGCACCAAACCCTCTGCAACCCCACCACCAAACCCTCTGTAACCCCGGCACCAAACCCTCTGGAACCCCGGCACCAAACCCTCTGTAACCCAGCACCAAACCCTCTGGAACCCCAGCACCAAACCCTT
Organism: Zonotrichia leucophrys gambelii; assembly: GCF_028769735.1. Classification (NCBI taxonomy): domain Eukaryota; kingdom Metazoa; phylum Chordata; class Aves; order Passeriformes; family Passerellidae; genus Zonotrichia; species Zonotrichia leucophrys. The sequence goes on from NC_088169.1 coordinate 116,153,677, forward strand.
TGTAATAACCCCAGCACCAAACCCTCTGGAACCCCGGCACCAAACCCTCTGGAACCCAGCACCAAACCCTCTGGAACCCAGCACCAAACCCTCTGTAACCCAGCACCAAACCCTCTGTAACCCCGGCACCAAACCCTCTGGAACCCCAGCACCAAACCCTCTGCAACCCCGGCACCAAACCCTCTGGAACCCCAGCACCAAACCCTCTGGAACCCAGCACCAAACCCTCTGGAACCAGCACCAAACCTCTGCACCGCACCAAACCCTCTGGAACCCCAGCACCAAACCCTCTGCAACCCAGCACCAACCTCTGCAACCCGGCACAACCCTCTGTAACCCAGCACCAAACCTCTGAACCCAGCACCAACCCTCTGGAACCCAGCACCAAACCCTCTGTAACCCCAGCACCAAACCCTTGTAACCGGCACCAACCCCTGGACCCACACCAAACCCTCTGTAACCCCGGCACCAAACCCTCTGCAACCCCAGCACCAAACCCTCTGTAACCCCGGCACCAAACCCTCTGTAACCCAGCACCAAACCCTCTGTAACCCGCACCAACCTCTGTACCAGCACCAAACCCTCTGGAACCCCGGCACCAAACCCTCTGGAACCCCGGCACCAAACCCTCTGGAACCCCAGCACCAAACCCTCTGTAACCCCGGCACCAAACCCTCTGTAACCCAGCACCAAACCCTTTGTAACCCAGCACCAAACCCTCTGGAACCCCAGCACCAAACCCTCTGGAACCCCAGCACCGAACCCTCTGCATTCCTAGGAGCCTTGTCCCTAAATTTCAGTCGTTCCCTGGAGGAGATAAATCTCCCGGGGCTCTGTGGCAGCTGCCTGCCCCTCTCTCCCCCCAGGGCTGGGACAATGTGGGGACACTGCTGTCCCAAGGGCTCACAGTGTGCTTTCCCCAGGGATGTGTGGGCATGCTGGGTGTCCTGCCCCACTGCAGGCTGCAGAGCTGGCACAGCTCCCCACAGATCGCTGTGACCCCATCTTGCTGTCCTGAACCTCCCTGGTGATTTCCCTTCCCTTTGGGTGCCAGCCCCCCTGTGACTGCCACCCCTCCTTTGGGGCCCCGGGGCAGGCATGGCCAGGGAGGGACAAGGGACACGGTGTGCCACCCTTTGGGACAGTGTGCCATTCTCTGTGACACAGCGTGCCACCCTTTGGGACACAGTGTGCCACCCTTTGGGACACAGTGTGCCCTCCTTTGGGACACGGCGTGCCACCCTTTGGGACACAGCGTGCCACCCTTTGGGACACGGTGTGCCACCCTTTGGGACATGCCAGTCCCCACTGTTGTCCCCCCAGGGTCCAGCGTGTCCCCCACCAGCTCTCCTTGCCTGCTGCACCCGCAGCTCCACCCGTGCAGGGGCAGCTGATCCCAAATGGGCCGCCCCAAACTCAGGGGGCACCTTCCAGGAGGACACCCCAGCTGCGAGGAGGAGGAGGAGGAAGGGGAGGAAGGGGCTGAGCAGTCACCGCGGGGGTGAGGTCGGACCTGGCTGCCTTCCTGACTGAAGCAGGCTGAATTGGGGAAGTTTGGGGCAAGGTGTGGGCTTGTCCCAGGAGGGCACCCACGGATGGGGCACGGGCTGTGAGGAGGGGGCACAGGGAGCGGGAAGGGGCTCGCACTCACCTCGTGTGCCCTCCGTGCCCTCCGTGCTGCCAGGCTGAGCGGGACTGAGCGAGCATCGCTGCCGGCGGGGAGGGACCGAGGGAGGGAGGGATGCGGCGGGCTGGGAGCGCCGCCAGCCTCCTCCCCTTCCCGGGCAGAGCCACCTGCCCGGCCAGCCCAGACCCAGCCCCGGGACCGCTCCGTGGGGCTCTGTGGGGCTTTACGGGGCTCTGTGGGGCGGGAGAGCGGCGCTGCCCCGCTCACGCTTCCCTGTCCCTGTCCCTGCCCCTGTCCCTGTCCCTCCTCATCCCGCGGTCCCCGAGCCCTCCCATGGCACAGAGCCTGCCCGGGCATGTTCCTCCGGCTCACCGTGCCCTCCTGGAGCTCAGCCTGCCCCATTTCCCCTTTTTTGGCTCCATTTCCCCGTTCCCAGCCCCACCGGGCACACACGGAGCGCTCACACACGGAGCTGCCAGAGCTGTGCCAAAAACAGAGAGAGCCCCGAGCTTGTGGGGCAGGGAGAGCACCCAGAACAGCGAGCCTTTTCCCTCCTCCTCCTCCTCCTTTCCCACTGCATCCACAGTGGCCTTCCCACCGGGGTTCACAGCCGCCTTCCACCCTCCCTGGCGCCAGGATTTCTGCCACGTGAGGGTTTTCCATGGGCTCAGGGTGAGGAAAAGGTTGGCATTGGTAAAGCCTTAGGGTAAGTAAATGACAAAAGGATCGGCAGCCAAAGTTCCCAGCAACTCTCTTTATATATAAAATCTCTTTTTATCCGCCAGCAAGGGAAGGATGACCCACATGAATTCATGTGAATTCCTGTGAATTCATGAGCATTCACACAAATCTTTAATTCCTGTGGGGCAAAAAGCAGAAAAAAGCCCCACAAAAGCACCTGTTTGGGTACTTCACCACCAAGTGACTGTGGTACCCATGGAGGTCTCAGCGAAGGATGGAGACTCACAGGGCTGCAGAGAACAGCCCCAGGGCAGCTTTGGATGTTCAGTGGTACCCACAGAGGTCTCAGTAAGGGATGGAGACTCACAGAGCAGCTTTGGATGGTCAGTGGCACCCACAGAGGTCTCAGTAAGGGATGGAGACTCACAGGGCAGGGTTGGATGGTCAGTGGTACCCATGGAGGTCTCAGCCGAGGGATGGAGACTCACAGGGCAGGTTTGGATGGTCAGTGGCACCCACAGAGGTCTCAGTAAGGGATGGAGACTCACAGGGCAGGGTTGGATGGTCAGTGGTACCCATGGAGGTCCCAGCCAAGGGATGGAGACTCACAGGGCAGGGTTGGATGCTCCAGCAGCAGCCTGAAACCCTGTGCCACAGTCCACTCACAGTCCCCAGGCAAAGGCACAAGAACTGTCTCACAACAGAGACCCTGGGCTGCCCTGGGGCCAACACACCCGGCCAAGGCAGCACAGCGATCCTAGTCCCCGGGGTCCTCTGAGGAGACCAAAGTGCACTCGAACACCTCCTGGAAGGAGTCGAGGAAGGGCTGGAGGACCTGGCTGACGGCGACGTGCTGCCCCAGCTCGCGGCTGAGCGAGGTGACGCCCTTGCCCTCCAGCCCGCAGGGCACGATGTGCTCGAACCACGAGAGGTCGGTGCAGCAGTTGAGCGCCAGCCCGTGCGAGGTGATGTGGTTCCCGCAGTGCACACCTGCGGGGCCGAGAGCACATCCCGTCAGCTCCATCGCCCGCAGTGACCGCGCTGCCCAGGGCGCTGAAAACATCCTGCCCCACCACGCTGGGCTCCCTTCTGCCAGGGGAAACCCAAACATTGAGTTTCCTGACAGGACCCCCAAAACTGGGGCAGATGGGGAGCAGCGTGCCCAGACCCTCCACCCCAGCCCTGCATCCCCCAGCGCCTCACACCACTGGAGTTTTCAATGGGCCCCAAATCCAGGCTGCAGGGTCCCAGGGAGAGGTGCAGGATGTGGAGGGGAGCAAGGGAAGGGGCAAGGCTGGGGACTGGGCTGCAGCCAGCCCTGGGAGCAAGGGGTGCCGAATGCTGGGGGCTGGGGGGGCTGCAGGGGCTCCAGATTGTGCTGTCCCCCCTCCTGGGTGCCAGTCCCACTCCTGCAGCTCCAGGTTCCCGCAGTGCCCTGCCCTGTGCCCAGGGAATCCCAGGATGGGCTGGGTTGGGCTGGGAGGAGTTCCATGGGCAGGGACACCTCCCACCATATCCCAGGTTGGTCCAGCCTGGCCTTGGGCACTGCCAGGGATCCAGGGGCAGCCACAGCTGCTCTGGGCACCCTGTGCCAGGGCCTGCCCACCCTCCCATGGAATAATTCCTAATTCCCAATGTCCCATCCATCCCTGCCCTCTGGGAAGGCATTCCCTGTGTCCTGTCCCTCCATCCTTGTCCCCAGTCCCTCTGCAGCTCTCCTGGAGCCCCTTGAGGCCCTGCCAGGGCTCTGAGCTCTGCCTGGAGCCTTCTCCTCTCCAGGTGAGCGCCCCCGGTGCCCAGCCCGGCTCCATGCTCCCGCCGCGCTCCCGGGGCCGTCCCCGCTCACCGATGGCGCAGAGCTTGCTGTCGCCCATCCAGACCCCGGTGTAGGGCGGCGGCAGCGCCCGGGCCGTGCCCAGCCCGAGGCGGCGGCACAGCCGCAGCACCAGCGCCTCCAGCCCGGCCACGTAGGCGCGCAGGGGCAGGCGGCGGCGGCGCAGGTCGAGCACGGGGAAGGCGAGCAGCTGTCCCGGCCCGTGGAAGGTGATGTGCCCGCCGCGCCGCGCCGCCACCAGCGCCGCGCCCCGCGCCCGCAGCGCCGCCGCCGCCGCCGCGCCCGGCGCGCCCCGCAGCCCCCAGGTGTACACGGGCTGCAGCGGCTCGCTCAGCACCACGCTCTCCGCCGCCACCGGCACCGGCACCGGCACCGGCAGCGGCAGCGGCCGCCCCGCGCCGCCCCGCGCCGCCCGCAGCGCCGCCACGCAGCGCTCCTGCACCCGCAGCGCCTCCGCGTACGGCACCGCGCCCAGCCGCAGCACACGCACCGGCATGGCCCGCGGGGACATGGCGGGCCCGGGGGGGACACGGGGACAGCCGGGATACGGCCGGGGATACGGCTGGGATACCGCCGGCACAGCCGGGGACACGGCCGGGATACCCGGGGACAGTGCCGGGACAGCGCCGAACCGGGCAGGGGACGGGGATGGGGACGGGGGCAGCGGACACGGGGACACGGAAAAGCAGCGGGCACGGGGACGGAAGGGAGGCGGGGACGGAAAGGAGGCGGGGATGGAACGGGAGGCGGGGAGGGAACGGGAGGCGAGGATAGGGACAGCGGAGTCATGTGGACACGGCCATGGGGACGGGCTCCGGTGGGGACGGCAGCGCAGGGTGGCCGCGGGGAACGGCAGGGGATGGGGACAGGGAGGGGGGAGCAGGGCAGAGGGGACAGGAGTGGATGGGGGGGCACGGGGATGGGATGGAGAACAGGGGTGCAGGGGCAGAGGATGGGGGACACGGCACGGAGGTGGTGAGTGGGACGTGGGGGACAGGGCACAGGGGACAGCAGCACACGGGATGGGGGTTTGGGGTTGGAGAAGGGGGAACAGCACCTGGGGACACGGGACATGGCCCAAAGGAGGGTACCGGGGATGGGGGGATTGGGAATGGCAGATGGTGCCCAGGGACAGGGCTGAGAGACAGGGGACAGGGGATAAGGAAGTCATGGGTGGCTGATAATGGCCAGGGCTGCAGGAGGGGCACAGCCGGGAGAGAAAGGGCCTCTGTCACCACAGGGTGTGGGACACAGGGCACTAGGGTGGGGGACAGCAGGGGATGGGGCAGGGAGTGTGCACATGACATCCCACAGCAGCCAGGCAATCACAGGCCGGCTCAAAGCAGGCTAAAATCAGGATTCTGGGGTACAAGTAGGACATTGTGGATGCTCCAGCCCTGGAAGTGGTCCAGGGCAGGTTGGACAAGGCCTTGAGCAACGTGGTGCACTGGAATGTGTCCCTGCCCGTGGCAGGGGGTGGAACAGGAGGAGCTCTAAGTTCCCTTCCAGCCCTTCCCTTTGTGTGATTCTGTGCTGGCACCTCAAGGTTGTGCAGTGTAAATAAAGCCCTCGTGGTTGCCGAGGTGCTGGAGAGAGCTGCAGTTCTGGGACTGTGAAAGAGGAAACGTTCCCACCCCAGCTTCTTACTCCAAATGTAGGAAATGGACAAATCTGGTCGAACCGCTAATGAGTGAACCATTAAAACCTGAGCAAACTTTCCCAGCCTGCAGCCCTTCCAGCTTATCCAGTGTATGAAATACGTATGTCCTGATTTTATAGAGCAGTCAGTGTGTTACTGTTTTATCAGAACACGCCTCCCTGGTCATTTGCCCTTTGTCATGACAGGTAATTTAGACATTGGCTGACAAGGTCAATTTCTGTGTTATTGCAAGGAAGGAAAAGTGCTTCCCTTTGTTAGGCTGTTTTCTCAATGAAGAGGAGAAAAAATGGGACAAAAAAACCACCAGGAATTGGTGGAGCCAGCCTGAGGATCCCACATCAGGGGTGGGATCATCACCTCAGGCAGCTCCAGGAGAGCTGCTCCAGCTCTCTGCCTTGGCAGGACAGACACAGCAGCGTGTGTGCAGCCAGCTATTTCCTTGTTTTTATGGCTGAGCCCCCCCTTGCTGGCAGGGGATCAAAGCCCAGGGCCCTTCCTGCCTGCGTAGGACAGGGGAGCTGTGTGTCACAGCCCTGGGACCCTCGTCAGCAGCGCTGGCACTGCCCCATGCGCTGTGCACATCCTGGGCTGTCCATTCACTGTGCACATCCTGCACTGCCCATTCACTGTGCACATCCTGCACTGTCCATTCACTGTGCACATCCTGCACTGCCCCATTTACTGTGCACATCCTGGACTGTCCCACTTTCTGTGCACAACCTGGACTGTCCCACTTTCTGTGCACATCCTGGGCTGCCCCATGCACTGTGCACATCCTGGGCTGCCCAATTTACTGTGCACATCCTGGGCTGCCCCATGCACTGTGCACATCCTGCACTGCCCCATGTGCTGTGCACATCCTGCACTGCCCCATGCACTGTGCACATCCTGCACTGTCCATTCACTGTGCACATCCTGGACTGTCCCACTTTCTGTGCACAACCTGGGCTGCCCCATGCACTGTGCACATCCTGGGCTGCCCATTCACTGTGCACATCCTGCACTGCCCCATGCGCTGTGCACATCCTGGGCTGCCCCATGTGCTGTGCACATCCTGCACTGCCCCATGCACTGTGCACATCCTGCACTGTCCATTCACTGTGCACATCCTGCACTGCCCCGTGCATTGTGCACATCCTGGGCTGCCCAATTTACTGTGCACATCCTGGACTGTCCATGCACTGTGCACATCCTGCACTGTCCATTCACTGTGCACATCCTGCACTGTCCATTCACTGTGCACATCCTGCACTGCCCCATGCGCTGTGCACATCCTGGGCTGCCCCATGCACTGTGCACATCCTGCACTGTCCATTCACTGTGCTCATCCTGCACTGTCCAATTTACTGTGCACATCCTGGGCTGCCCAATTTACTGTGCACATCCTGGGCTGCCCCATTCACTGTGCACATCCTGGGCTGTCCATTCACTGTGCACATCCTGCACTGCCCATTCACTGTGCACATCCTGCACTGCCCCATGCGCTGTGCACATCCTGGGCTGTCCATTCACTGTGCACATCCTGCACTGCCCCATTCACTGTGCACATCCTGCACTGTCCATTCACTGTGCACATCCTGGGCTGCCCAATTTACTGTGCACATCCTGCACTGTCCATTCACTGTGCACATCCTGCACTGCCCTATGCACTGTGCACATCCTGGGCTGCCCAATTTTCTGTGCACATCCTGGGCTGCCCAATTTACTGTGCACATCCTGGGCTGCCCCATTCACTGTGCACATCCTGCACTGTCCATTCACTGTGCTCATACTGCACTGCCCCATGCACTGTGCACATCCTGGGCTGCCCAATTTACTGTGCACATCCTGGGCTGCCCAATTTACTGTGCACATCCTGGGCTGCCCCATTCACTGTGCACATCCTGCACTGTCCATTCACTGTGCACATCCTGGGCTGCCCCATGCGCTGTGCACATCCTGCACTGTCCATTCACTGTGCACATCCTGCACTGTCCATTCACTGTGCACATCCTGCACTGTCCATTCACTGTGCGCATCCTGGGCTGCCCAATTTACTGTGCACATCCTGGGCTGCCCAATTTACTGTGCACATCCTGCACTGTCCATTCACTGTGCACATCCTGCACTGCCCTATGCACTGTGCACATCCTGGGCTGCCCAATTTTCTGCCCTCATCCTGCACTGTCCATTCACTGTGCACATCCTGCACTGCCCCATGCACTGTGCACATCCTGCACTGTCCACTTACTGTGCACATCCTGGACTGTCCCACTTTCTGTGCACAACCTGGGCTGCCCCATTCGCTGTGCACATCCTGCACTGCCCCATGCACTGTGCACATCCTGGGCTGCCCAATTTTCTGCCCTCATCCTGCACTGTCCATTCACTGTGCACATCCTGGGCTGCCCCATTCACTGTGCACATCCTGCACTGCCCCATGCACTGTGCACATCCTGGGCTGCCCCATTCACTGTGCACATCCTGGGCTGCCCAATTTACTGTGCACATCCTGGGCTGCCCCATTCACTGTGCACATCCTGCACTGCCCCATGCACTGTGCACATCCTGGGCTGCCCCATGCACTGTGCACATCCTGGACTGCCCCATGCACTGTGCTCATCCTGGGCTGCCCAATTTACTGTGCACATCCTGGGCTGCCCATGCACTGTGCACATCCTGCACTGCCCAATTTTCTGCCCTCATCCTGCACTGCCCAATTTGCTATGCACATCCTGCACTGCCCATTCACTGTGCACATCCTGCACTGCCCAAATTTCTGCCCTCATCCTGGACTGCCCCATTTTCTGTGCCCATTTTCTGTGCACATCCTGCCTTTCAGCCGGGCGGAAATTGTCACTTTAGGACCCGAAACAGAAAGGCACAGACACACTGGATTTTCTAAGGCAAAAGAGAGGGAAGTTTAATTCTGACTGCATGTGACGGTGCCACCTTTCCAATGACACTGGACAACAAACCAACAGTCTATCAAATCTCTTTTCCTCTGTTAAACAATGCAAAACAGTGAGTTATTTACATAAAGCACATGAGAAAGTTCGTTACGAGAATGTAAACATCAGAAGGCTTAGAGAAACTTGTAAAAACAAGGTGACAGGAAATGGCATGCAAGGGGCCATGGGTGGCTCGCCTTTTATCCCTCTCTCAGGGCTGGGGTGCTTCCAAAGCACTCAGTGGTGTTCGTGGTGCTGCACCTTCTCCTCTGGGTGCCTGAAGCACCAGCAGAGCCTCTGCAGTCCCCAGCGATCCCTTGGAGAGTTCTGTATGCCAGGAGAGCCCTTTAGGGCTGATGCAGTCAGGGCTCAGCAGCAGGAGGAGCAGGGGGGACAGGGGTGGTGGCTGTGGAACAGGGGCCTGGCACAGCTCACAGAGAGCTGCAGACAGAGCCAAGGGCACCATCCTGGCTCCAGGGAGGGCTGGGATGAAAATCCTGTGTATAGTAGAGGTGGCCTTTGAGTCCTGGTGAAATCTATGTATTGTACAAGCGGCCTTGCCCCAGTCCTAGATGGGCTGCAGCTGTGATGGCCTTCATTGGGCTGCAGCTGTGGCTAATGAAGATAACTGGGATAAAAGGGGGTGGGCTTGGCCACTTGGGGAGAGCCTTGGATGGGTGTTGATGTTGGAGCAACGCTGCTGAAGAGCTGCTTGTGAGAAACCACCAGGAAGGTATGGGACTCTAGCAATAGGATAACAGCAATATGAATACAACAGTGCCCAGTGTTTAGGGTGGGATCTCGGGGCTGTGTCCCACAGGCAGGGCTGCTCTCTCTGCCCCCTCCCTGACTGCAGCAGCGTTCCCAGGGCTGTGCCAGAGGGGAAGGAAGCCGGGGCAGCACACGTGTCGGGCTGTGCCCCTCGGGGGCAGTAAGGAAGCACTTCAGGAAGCTCCTGCTGGCCTGGCAGAGGGCTGAGAGCTGGGGTTCCTGTGCTGGCTGCACCTCCCTGGGCAGGGCTGGGCTTCGGCCCATCCTGGACCTTTCTGACCCAAACCCTTCTGTGATGTGAGCAACTTCTCCTTATGTCCAGTCTGAGCCTCTCTTGTTTCAGTTTGTGTCCACATAGCTCATATTTTTATTTATACATATAAATTTACATGTAAGTTTATACATATAAATTCTGTTTATACATATAAATTATACATATAAATATATTTATGCATATGTATTTACATATAGCTCTTATTTTTATTTATAAGTTTACACATTAATTTATACATATGAATTACATTTATACATATAAATATATTTACACATAGCTCATACTTTTTATTTATACACAGAGTATAAAGCAGGTGTGGGTGAGACCAGATGCAGATCCCACGGCATTTTAATTCAGAGGAAAGGAATCCTCAGCTGGAGGATTCTTACCTCTTACACCCATGTGTACTCTTTAGCTAACCTGCAGGAGCAGCACGCTCTGAGCCCCGAGGTGCAAAGTGTAATTTTAAACTCACCCGGCACCTTGGCTCAGGTCATGAAACCATCCAGAGAGCTCAGAGCAGGAAACTAAAGGAAGAAAAAACAGGAGATGAAAAAGAGGCTCAGAACAAAGAAGAGATGAGTAAGGTGCTTGAGACCTTGGAAAGGTGAGTAAGGTGCTTGAGAGCTGCACACTCCTTCTGTAAAGAAATGTCAGGCCAGGAATGTCACAAGAACAACTGCGGTGAGGTGAGGGAAAGAGACAGCAGGAGTGTGAGAACAGGCTCCTGGCACAAGGAGGAAGAGGATGTGGATGGGTTTGTGACCAGCCAAACAAACCCGGTGCCAGCTGAGCACTGAGTGCCATTGTGAGCCCCTTACAAACCCTGTTAAAATAAACCCTGAGTTTATTCTAGCCCTCACCAAACCTGTCCCATTTCCTCCCCTGACCTTTGCCAGGTACAAAGCTGCTGTGTTCAGGTCGGGATCTGCATCCTGCTGTGGTTCTTAGGGGTGAGTGGCCTTGGCCAGGGACACTGCTAGTGACCGTGGGTGGCACGGCCACCACAGGCCCTTCCTGGGGCTCTGTGCCCCGAGGAGCCAGGGCCCCGCTGCTCCTGGGGGCCTGCAGCCCTGTCCTGGATATTTGCTGATAATTTGGTGTTTTCGGCTCTCTCAGCTCCTTCTGGCACCTCCTTTTGGTGGTGCTGGTGCAGGCTGGGCAGGGGGATGAGGGCAGTGGGAGTCTGTGCTCCCGAGGAACAAGGGAGGAAAGGCCTCAAGCTGTGCCAGAGGAGGGTCAGGCTGGAGATTAGGGGCAATTCCTTCATGGAAAGGGCTGTCCAGGTGAGCCTCCCTCTCTGGAGACTCACCTGGAGGGATTTAAAGCCGTGTGCATGTGGCACTTGGGGACATGGGGCAGTGGTGGCCTTGGCAGCGCTGGGGAAGGATTCCACTGGAGGATCCTGGAGGGATTTGGGGTTCCTCCGGGGATAACCTGGGCGGCACAAGCCCGGGCGCTGTCCCCGGCCGTGTCCCTCCGTGCTGCGGTGTCCAGCTGGCACCTGCCGACCCGCACAGGAACTGCACGGGCAGCTCGGGAGATGCCGGGAGACCCGGGAGATGCGCTGCCATGCGGGACACGGGAGCGCCGCTGCTGTCCCCAGCAATGCGGGGCCGCTGACCCCGCTCGGGGCTGGAGCAGGGATGCTTTGGATCTGCTGTGTGTGCTTCTCACAGCTCGGATTCCCCCAATCCACTAAGAAGCTATTTTATTTTATTTATTTAATTTTATTTTAATATATTATTTAATTTCATTTAAATACTCTATTATTTTATTATATTTTATTATATTTTAATATTCTATTTTATTAATTTATTTTAGTATTTCATTATGTCAATATTTATGTTAATATTTTATTTTTAGTTTAGTTTATTTAGTTTATTTCATTTTATTATTTTAATATTTATTTTAATATTTTATTTTAATATTTCATTTTATTTTTTGATCTTGGTTTGTTTCGTTTATTTTGGTTTATTTCGAGCCCCGGTACCAGTCCAGTTCGGCGTTCGCGTTTCCGTCGGTATGTCCCCGCGCGGCCGCCGTGGTTGTGAGGCCGTTGCCATGGCGGCGGCGCGCGCGCGGCGCTGAGGCGCGGGGCGGGAAGCGCGGGCCCGGCGCGGCCATGGCGGCGGACGAGCTGTACCTGGAGAACATCGACGAGTTCGTCACCGACCACAACCGCGTCGTGAGTGCCGCCGGGCCCGCTGCTGCCCGCCCGCCGCCTGCTCCCGCTCCCCCGGTTCCCCCTGCCCGCTGCTGCCCCCGCGGCCTGCTCCCCGCGCCGCCTCCCCTGCCCCGCTGCCTCCTTTCCCACCCGCTGCCTTCCGCTGCCCCTTCCCTTTCCTCCTCTTCTCTCTCCTTCCCTTTTCCTTCTCCTCTTTCCCCATTCCTTCTCTTTCCCCTTTCCTTCTCCTCCTTCCCTTTCCTTCTTCCCCATTCCTTCTCTCCTTCACCTTCCCTTTCCTTCTCGCCTCTTTGCATTCACACTTCTCTTCTTTCTCCCCCTTTTCCTCCTCCTTTCCCCTTCCTTCTTCCTCTTCCTCCTCACTTCCCTCTTCCTCCTCTCCCCCTGTCTTCCCTTTCTCTACCCCCCTTCTTTAACCGGTTTTCTGCATGGTTTGTTCCTTTCCAAGTTTATTTCAAAAATTCATTTGGAAATGAAATGAATAATGAAACGAAATTGAAATGGGTTTTGCCCAGAAAGTGGTGTGGCCAAGTTGGTGCAACTTGCCTGACAATGTGAACGTTCCCAGCCTGTGGCTTTGTGGCTTGCTCCAGGAACAATGTAGACAAACAAGAATTTAATTGTTGTGTTTGCAGCCCGGAGCCTGGGGCATGGTTTGAAGGGCAGAGCAGGTGTCAGGGATGTACCTGCTCAGAATGGCAGGGCTGGGACTGCAGCCCTGACATCCCGAGGTTGGCACGGTGGTGTTCCCGGGCCAGGAGAGGGGCAGAAATCCCCCCCACACCTTTTGGGACAATTCACAGTGCTCGGTGAGGCACGGGTGTCCACGGGCTCTCACTCCTGCCGTGGACGGGAGGGGTGTCTCAGGATTTCTGATCAAACTGACAGGCCAAGGTTTCCTCACTGAAGTGCTTTTTGGGTTTTTTCCTTCTCCAGGTGACCTACAAATGGCTGAGCTACACGCTGGGTGTCCACGTGAACCAGGCCAAACAGTAGGTGTCCCTGCATGCCCAGAGCCTGCCCAGTTCCTGTCAGTGCCGTGCTCATTCCTGCTCCCATCCCCTTAAAATATCCCTCTGGAGAGCGTTACCAGCCCTGCCTGGCCTCTCAGCCCTGTCACTCCCTGTGCCTGCCTGCCCTGCTGGGCAGGGGTGCACCAGAGAGTCCCCAGTTCCTCCCTCAGGGGCTGCAGGAATGCCTTTCTGGAGGAGAGGCTTGGGAACAAACTGCCCGGGGGCTGTGGGATCCACTATTATATACTGTTAAATGTATTTCTGTAATGAAAAATCCATTATTATATGTATTATTATATTTATTATGTTATAAAATAGATAATATATAAAATAATATATGTTACATATGTAATAGATAATATATAAAATGTTACATATGTAATAGATAATATATATTATGTATTATATACTATTAAATGCATTTTAATACTAAAATACATGCTATGTGTTTTTATATATACAATATATAAAATATATATTATATATAATATATTATTTTATATATGTAATATATAAAATTATGTATTATATGTATTGTTATATGTAACATTATAGCAGGAGTCCTAGTAGAATATCTGTATTGTATTAAGTGGCCTTGCCCCGACCCTAGTTGTTCTAGATGGGCTGCAGCTGTGATGTCCTTAATTGGGTGGCAGCTGTGGCTAATTAAGATAATTGGGATAAAAGGGGTGGGCTGGCTGGTTAGGAAGAGCCTTGGAGGAGCCCTGGTGAAGAAGCAGGAACAATACTGCTGTGAAGAGCTGTGTGAGAAAACCACCTAGAAGGTATGGGACTCTAGAAATGTGATAATAACAATATATACCATTAAATGTGTTTTTATACTAAAATACATTATTATATCTATTATTATATATAGTAGGTATTAATTTATATATGTAATATATAATATATGTAATATATATTTTATGTATTGTGTATTATATGTATCATATACTAGTTAATGTATTTTTATACTAAAATACATTATTATATCTATTATATATAATATATATCACACATATAATATTGTATATTATAGAAAATATTTAAAATAAATTATATTATACTAATTACATTACATTATAGGTGTTATATGCTGTTAAATGAATTTGCCCTTTGGTTTCTGTAGTTGTTGGACTGGGGTTCTCCACAGTGGCAGAGGAGCAAGGGTCTCAGAAAATTACCCCTGAGGAAATTTAATTAATTTAAATTAATCCTGAGGAAACGGTGTCCCTGTTGTCAGGTGTCCTGAGGAAGCTCAGTGAATCCTGAGGAAATGGTGTCCCTGCCAGGCTGGCTCTCAGTGTGGCAGTCCCTCCCTGGCAGGGCTGCAGGCTCTCTCCCCTCCTCTCTGGCTGACCCTGGTTTCTTTTGTGCAGGATGCTCTACGATTACGTGGAGAGGAAGCGCAGGGAGAACTCGGGGGCTCAGCTGCACGTCACCTACCTGGTGGCAGGGAACCTCCTCCAGAATGGACACGTTGTGAGTGCTTCCCCTCTCTCTGGGAGCCTCTGCTGTGGTGTCTCCTGCCTCTCTCTGTGCTCCTGGGGTCAGAGCTGCACTGGCTCCTGGGCAGGGACAGAGGAGGCTCAGGGTCTGTCCCAGCAGGCGGAAGGATCAGCTGCCATGGTTTGGGAGCTCAGTGCTGGATAACACCCCAGGGTTCCTCACTAACTCACTCAGATGCTGCCAGCACCCAGGCCCGTGCCCTTGCTGCTGTTGGGCAGCAAAGATGGATCACACAGCCTTGTGCAGGGGCCCTTCTGAGATCAGCTCAGCCACCTGCCAGGGTCTGTGTGGCCTGGGGGTGCCTGAGGGGGGCTTGGAGGGACAGCCCAAGTGGCAGGGAATGATAACCAACAGAGCAGCACACCTACAGCTCAAGCTCTCTTCTTAATTAAACCAGCTTTCTAGTCCTGGTGAGCAAAACAAACAGGAATTTATTAGCAGCATTGTACATTTAAAGTGCTTCAACTGATTAAGTAAAGGAATTGCTGCTTAGTGCATTTAGCTTGTCAGATTTTCAGGGATGTCAGCTAAAACTTCAGGCAGATAACCCTGAAGCTTTTAAAAGAAGATAGGAAAATTCAGTGTCTGTTCCCCTTTGCCCACAGACAAATTTAAGAGCCAAACACTAAATGCCTTTGACGTCCCACTAAGTGTTTTTAAATACCTATTACAAATATCTATTATAATATGATCCAGTCTTTTTTTAGGAATAGTAAATCTCAGGGTGTCAGGGTGATGGAATGTTTCAAGTCGCACAGGCAGTGTCACATTTACAGCCCAAGTTTAACAGATTTTCCCCCATTTCTTTTGAAAATAAAAAATCTCTTGGCTCACTAGAACTGGCCAGGGGACTGCCAACGTGTACTGTTATATTTAATGTACCTGAAACAAACAGGTGACTTCTGAGATAGGCACAAATAACTTTGTTCACTGTGTCTTAGCAGTTTGTGAGTTTTTAAAATAATATCACAGTGTCACTGGATGGTTTGGGTTGGCGCAGGCAGGGAATCTTCCACCAAGGGGAATTATATGAAGGTGACTTTTGTCCCCCATTATTTTCAGATGTGCTGGGAGAGCCCTGCACTGCTGCCTGCTGGCAGTAGGTGTAGCCGGAATGCTGCGGATGCAGCTGAAGCACTCCTGCAGGGAGAGCTGTGGAAATCCCTCTGGAGTGCTCCCCTTAACACTGCACGTTCTTTCTTTGCTGCTTTCTGCACCCAGGGGCCAATCTTTGGTTATCCTTTTACCTACATGTGTGTTTTCTTGCCACTTGGTGTTCTACTGCCTAATTAAAGCAACTTTTTAATCCTGGTGAACAAAGAAACTTTCACTTACAGTATTTTATATTTACAGTGCTTCAGCTGATTAAGCAAAAGAATTGCTGCTAAATGCATTTAGCTTGTCAGATTTTCAGAAATGTCAGCTAAAACTTCAGGCAGATACCCCAGAGGTTTTTAAAAGAAGATAAAATTCAGTGTCTGTTCCCCTTTGCCCACAGATAAATTTAAGAGCCAAACACTAAATGCCTTTGACATCCCACTGAGTGTTTTTAAATATCTATTACAATAAATTACAAATATCTATTACAATATGATCCAGCCTTCTTTTAGTAATAGTAAATCTCAGGGTGTCCTGGCTTTTATTTGTAGATTGGGGAAAAAAAGCCAAAAAAACTATTTTTTTTCTCCTAAATAATAAACTGGTTCACATGCATGGAATATTGTCTTTTAATCCCCAAATCTGTCTGAAATGGAAGATAATTGTTTATTGCATTAGTTCTGTATAGTGGGATGTATTTAACTACA
Source organism: Zonotrichia leucophrys gambelii (assembly GCF_028769735.1). Lineage (NCBI taxonomy): Eukaryota > Metazoa > Chordata > Aves > Passeriformes > Passerellidae > Zonotrichia > Zonotrichia leucophrys. The sequence goes on from NC_088169.1 coordinate 116,169,969, forward strand.
GCTGCAGAGGCAGTGTCATGTTTATAGCCTGAATTTAGCAGGATTTTCCCTGATTTCAGACAGGTCCATGGTATCTGTTTAGCACAGAATTAGTGGTGGGGTTTTTAGTCTGTCTCTCTGGATCCTCCTGGTATTAACCACAGCCTGTTAGATGTCCTGGAGAGGTGTAGACCCTAAAGACTGGCCAGAGAGCACATTTCAGAGCTTTAAAAACTGATGAGTGTTTAAAGGCATTGGCACTGTTCTGTGCTACAATAATCATTAGGCTTTGCTATTTAATAACTGTAAGTAGCAGTCTTGCATACAAGCTCAGGTTTAAAGAGGTTTTGTGTTTCTTTTTTGCAGTGCCACAAGGTTGCAGTAGTGAGGGAGGATGAACTGGAAGGTAAGCAGGCTGGCAAAGTCTTGTGGCTTTAACTTTTTTCTTTGAAAGAACAGCAAAATGAGCAAAGCTGAGAACTTGCCATCTGCATGTAAATGCCCAGCCAGGCTCTTGGGGTCAGGTGTGTACTTTTTGTACCAGCTGTTTCTCAGAATTTGGAGTGTCTGAGCCAGCAGCTGAATGCCTTCAGGTTGTGAATTGAGTCTGATTTTTTTTTTTTTTTTTGTCAGTGGTTCTTTTCCACCTCCCTGCCACTGACAGCAGGGAGACAGCAATGCACCAGTAGTGTCTCAGAACAACTGGGAGCCTTCAGGCCCCCAAGAGTGCTGGAACTGGTAATTGTGGTTATTGATTCAATGCAATTGCAGTCTTTGCTCCGAGTCCTGTGGGTGTTAAGACCTTCTCATAGAACATTTATTTCACTTTTGTGAGTGCAAGGTGGAAAAACCCCCATTGCAACACTGCTGAGTGCACTGTCGTCTCACCATCTTTCTGGTCCTGCTGATGAAATCTTACCCACAGAACTGAAACGCAGCTTCAGGCTCTTCATCACTTTCAAATAACATCTTTGGCACTTGAGAGCACGCTGTGGTATTTGTGACCTTCAGGATGTGAGCTCATGACCTCACTTTGTTTGAAGGACTTGCGTTGTTGGAAATGTGAAGTGGATTTCTAGCTCAGGCCCTTTGCCTCCGAGTAGGAGATTGTCAGGCAGGGCAGCTACTCTGTGTCATGTTTGTTGAGTTATGTGTGCTGTGTAACACTGTTTTGCTGTGGAGGAAAGGGTTGCTCATGGTTTTTGTATTGGAAGGCAGGCCAAAGGCATGACTTATATTTGGAAGAGGCTGAGATTTTTGATGGGAGTAGGGCTGCATAGTCTAGGACTGGCCCCAAGAAATGATTACTGTGTGTATTTTTACAGTGCCTAGAAGCTCAGCCTCAGACCAGGACTCTGTGGAAAGAACAATATAAGCAATGAACAAAGAATTCCTGAAAGCCAACCCTAGTCTCAAGGGGTCTGAGTAACACAAAAGGGAGAAAGTTTTCATTCTGGGGGTGGCACTGTGGTGCTGGACACAGCCCCAGGGGCAGAGAGCAGTTACCAGCTACCTTCTGCCTCAGCTTTAGGTACTCCCTCAGCTGTTGTGCATCCCAAGCACTGGATGTTTGGAAGGCAAACACAGAGAGATCCCTCCTAAGCCCAAGAGTGTGTAGTGGAAAACGTGACAGGCTTGTGGGGTTTGCTGCCTTGAATTCCTCATTAGTGAGTGCTGGGAGGTGTGGCTGGACCTTTTTGTGTTCATGTTTTGCTGTCAAGTAGTCTGTCAGTCTTGCTGGGTGTGCTAACAGAGAGCTTTCTTTTTCTCTTTTCCCCAGCAATGAAGTCCAAGCTGTCCACAATTGCCAGTGTGCACGTGTACAGCATCCAGAAGGCCCTGCTCAAGGACAGCTCCCCCCTCTACAACACCGACTACGACATCGTCAAAGCAAACCTGCAGCACTGCAGCAAGTGAGTGACTCCTGCCTCCTTTGCCTTCTGAAGCACTTCCAGGCTCCACTTCAGTGCTCACTAGATAGGCCTGGACTTGTAGAGAGCTGGGAAAAGAGATCCTCAGAGTCCTGCCAGAGCAGTGCCCAAAGAGCTCATTGTGTGGCTGTTGTGTAAATGAGCCAAATGTTGGTTCACTTGGTCCTTACTCTGACAAGGGGGCTGTTCCAGTACCTGGCTTGTCTGATGGCTGGAAATGTTTCTCTTTCCCAGGCCACACTTAATCATGGCCATTTTAATCCAGTTCTCAGCCACACAGGAAGAGAAAATTGAAACAGGCTGATAAAACCATGAATGATGTGCTCTGCAAAGCATTTACAGGAGTTTGCTTTCTGTTTTGTGAAACTGTGTTCTCATCTTCTGGACTCGTCCAGTTCTCTGAAGGTGTCTCACAGGAGCTCCTCCTCCAGGAGCTGGGCTTTGGTCTCTGTGGGTTCATTGCTGCTCAGAGTAGGCTGTGATCTCTGGGACATAGGAGGAGCACACAGAGCAGTCGGGCAGCAGCAGTGTCCTTCCTGGTGGAGCTGGAGCAGAGCTGGGAGGGATGCAGCCCCCAGGAGTCCCTGGCTCCCTCCTGAGCAGCTGCAGCTTCTCACTTGTGCTGTTCCCACCAGGACAGCTTCAGCTTGAAGTCATGGGGATGCACGGTGCCATGACCAATCTGGTTTGAAGGGGATGCCTGAAGGGTGTGTCATAGCAAGAGTATAGAATCTGAGAGGAGCAATGTGGCCCTGTCCAAAGTGTTGACAAGAGAGTGGCAGAGAAAGGAGGAGCTGTGTGTTTGGGTGGGTGCCCTGGAAAGGAGCTGGGTGATCCCACTCAGCACAGCCACGTGCCCTGGGTGTGCCTGCTGTTGTTCCACTCTGTTCACTCTTAGGCAGTGCTCTGATCCTTGTGCCTTAGGGACGCTTGTATCCTCTGGGATTTAAACATCCAGGAGGGTTAGATAATCCAGGCTCTGACACAGCTCTCTGAGGCCTGCCTGTAAATCCAGCTTTGAAACAGGATTTCCCAAGGAAAGTAAGAAGTGCACCTTCTTCATTTGTGACCTGGCTGAAGCAAATACAGGTTGATCCCATTCCCCCTCTCTTGCCAGCTGCGTGGATTGTCTGTGACACTTGGGAAAATATTCCTGCAGGACCTGCAAAAGCCAGAGGTTTGATTGTGTGAGGTTTGTAGTAAACAGAACCGCCCTGTCTGTGCAGATATTTCACAGCTCTGGGACAGGGATCTTTGTTCTCCTCTGGGTTTCTGTGGGACCTGCTTTGCAGTGAAGACAGTGGAGGTGGTTAGATGCACTAACACCAATATCTGGGTTTAATGCCTGTTGGCACTGCCAGCTTCCCAAACAGAAGCAGCTCCTTGTTTGCAGAGCATAGTCCAAGTACTGCCTGTTTTTTCAGTGGTTATTTAGTGAATTTTGGGTCAAGCCCATAAAGGTGTAGTCACACAGCAGCATCAGGGCAAGCTGACTGGGAAATAGGGGAAGGTTAGCTGAGCTCTGCTGCGCATCAACGTAACCATTGACAATATTATTTGTGACAATGTTATGTATTGGAGGGTTGGTGGTGTTTAGAGTAGGAGCTCACACTGCCCTGAGAGCTGTATTATTCACCATGTTGAAAACAGATTGAAAGTGTAAAGGAGAGTAGGATTATTTTTCTTCAATGTCTGTTTTCCTTCCTTTAAAGGTTTGAATGTCAGAAGGTTGCTGCTGCAGCCTGGGAGTGCTGTGGAGATGGTGTTGTTTGTTCATACAGATCCGGATGGGAGTAGAAGTGGACTGTGCATGTGAGCAGCTAGTGCTGAGGCACAGAATTGAACTGGCAGAGAGAAGGCTGCTTTATTTCTTAGGCAAATGAAAATATGCTGTGTAATTCAGTGGGCTGGGAGGCGTGAGCTGGGCTCTTTTGTGGCATTTCTGTGGGAAATCTGGAAAGCGTCGCCTGTGATTTGCACAGTGGGGAGCAGAGTTCAGCTATTTTTGGGAGCTGCTATTCCTGACTGTCAGTGAGCTGTGCTGTAACTGAGTATGTCATTTATTTCTTGTGTCTCCACATCCCCAAACAATCAAGTTTCAGACCATTATAATCCAGGCTGCTTCTCACTCTCAGGGATTACTTGGAAATGACTTAGTGGAGTTAAATCGGAATGTCGTGGATGTTTTCTGAGCCATTTCAATTGTTCAGTTTCAGCTGGGGTTTGCCTACCTGGCCGAGTGGGGCCGCTTGTGGCAGCAGCTGTGGGCTTTGTCAGAGCATCAGAAAGTTATAAATGTTTTAGATCCTCACTCAGCCATGCAACTTCTGCCACAGGCTTTAGAGAGTGTAACCCATTTAGGAATAAAATGCAGCCTGCTCCTTGTCCAGCCTGGGTGTGGAGAGGGCCTTTACCCCCCAGGAAAGCTGCACAGTTTGTTTGACACATGAATGCTGTGGCTCTTGCTGACAGGTTCAGCTGATCTTTTCATCAGAGGTCTCTTGCAGTGTGCCAGCCCTCCTTTCTTGTCCCACGCACAGATTCAATTGCTCCTTTTTCCATAACAGGAGCGTGCAGGCCCGGAGGGGCACTGGCACTGCAGGAGGGGGGAAGCTGAGGTGAGCACCCAGAGCTGAGGAGGCTAATGGGGTTTTTCCCTCCCTCTCTCCATCCATCCCACAGGTTCAGTGCCATCCAGTGCGCCGCCGCCGTGCCCAGGACGCCGCCCGAGCCCCCGCGAGCGCCGGCGCCCGCGCAGAGCCCCCCGAGGCACAGGGACCCCGATGGCACCAGCACCCTCAATGGCCACGGGCCCCGGGCTGCCAAGCCCCCTCCCCAGCAGCAGAAAGGCATCATGGGCATGTTTGCAGCCAAAGCAGCGGCCAAGGCCCAGGACACGGCCAGGGAGGCCAAGGCAGAGGCCAAGGAGGCCCCAGGTGTAAGTTACCTCAGCCCCCGGTTCATGGTGTTAACCATCTGTCACACAGTGCCTCAGCAAGCTCAGCCACCCCTGCCCTGCTCCTGCTGCCAGGCACACCTCCACTGGGAGTGTTTAACTGTCACCTGGGCAAAAAGCCCTCGTGCCACACTCCGGGTGTCTCCACAGAAGAGAATTTGCCATGGCTTTGATGTTCCCAATGAGCTGGATCTCAGGCAGCATAGCCTCAATTGCTCTGCTGTCTCCAGCTATCCCAATGTACACACCAGCTGAGGATCTTGCTCTCTCCATTGTGCTTAAAAGGATTTGTTTTGAGCAATAAGTGAAACCTGAGAAGCCCAGGTCTTAAAAGTATCAAGGTGTTTAAACTTGGTGGGTGAGGGAAGTTTAGGAGCTTGACCTGTGCAAGACTAAATTGTTTATCTTGTGGACTGCTGCTTTTCCAGGATAGGATTATGTTTTCATTTTAATTAGTGTAATTGTTTTTCAAGTGATGTGGCCAGAAAAATGGGCGTTAAAATGGTAACACTCCCTGTGGATGGTTTGGCCTTTTCATAACTGGGAAGGTTTGGGTTCCTTTCTCTGGTTTTTATAGGGAGTTAAGAACTGGGGAAATGTGCGGTGTTTTGGGAACTTTAGTGTCTGGTTACCATTTATTTACATGAAAATAAGCTGGATTAGAGGCTGTACTTTCTTAGGTGGTGTGGGTTGATTTCTCACTGTGGTGGTTGCATTGGTGCAACAGAGCAGTGATGTTTCCTTGCAAACAGCCTACGTGCCAGAGGAGCTGGATCCTGGTTGGCCAATCCCTGTTCTTTCCTCTGTTGGCTGCTGTGAACTGAGGCACTGATGGTTTGCAACCAGAGCAGTTCTTTCCTGGGAGCTGACCCTGGTCCCAAGCATTATTTCAAGTCAGATCTGAGGGCCTGGCTAAGGAGTCCTTAGGAACTCACTGTGCCCCCTTTGATGGCTAGTGAATATCTTCAAACTGTCCAAAACAGAGTTTGCTAAATCTGCTGAAATCTAAAGCAGTGGGAACAAATGCTCTCTATTATTTTGCTGTGCACCTTGAGGGCTGGGAGCAATTCCTGTGCTTATTCCTTTCTTTGCTTCCAGGTGTCTGCAACAAGCAGCAAGCCACTAACAAAGAACAGCATCATGAACAACTTCTTTGGAAAAGCTGCTATGAGTAAGTGTTTTTCTGTTTTCAGAGGCCATCATGGTCAGGGAACAGCCTGTTGTAGTTCCAAAAACAAACACATGAAAAAAAACCAAACCTGAGGATTATTTGAAGTATCTGTTCTTTTTTTTCAATTATACTTTATTTGAGCTGGATATAAATTTGAAAATACTAAGTAGAATCAAATGTTTTGTACTAGAGCCATGATGGGAGAAAGATACGGAAAGGAGCAGAACTCTTCCTCCCCATCCCCACTCTACCAAACTCATTGGATTTTCTTTATATCCCCTCTTTCCTAATTGTTTTCTATACTTTCTCCTGCTCTTCTGCACTCAAAGGGGTTAATGTTTTAGCACACAGCTTTTAAAGCAAAAATTAAGGGTTTTCAGTGGAATTTTTCAGACAAAAAGCTTGCTGGAGGGAGATCAATTAACATGACATATTTGAGCAGACTAACCCAGGAAGGATTTTTAGTGCAGAAGAAATCTGATTTAAAGTGAGTTCTCCTGGCTGGAAGACCAGCTATGGGTGAGATGTTTGCCAAAAGCTGTTTTGCAGGGCATGTTAATGGTGCTTGCTGTTCATCACACAGCACTGAGGAGCCCATTGTTAGTTTTAGGGTTAATTTCTTTCCTAAAAACTGAAGGACTGATGCATGGAGAATAAAACTGAGGGGTGGCCTGTCTCTTTGAGCAGAGGTTTGGACTAGGTGGCCTCTGCAGGTCCCTTCTGAATTACCCAAGTCAAAGGAAATGATGCTGGAGCTTTTAAATACTGGAATATTGGAAAAGGACTGTGGGACCTCCTTCAAAGATTCCCTTATAGCAGAGAGCACAAGAGGCTTCACAGAGGAGTTTTGGGAGAGAGTAAACAGCACAGTTCACTTTGTAAGACATCTGTCAGAGCTTGCAGGGGACAGTTCCAGCACTGAGCAGACAAGGCACAGCCCTGCTGGGACTCTTTGGTCCCTGTTTTGGTGAGACTGGGGGAGCTGAGGGCACTCTCAGCCCCAGGACAATCACTGCAGTTAACTGGAGTAAATTCTAAAGGTCTGAGGAGAGCCCTAGACCCAAGCACACAGAACCCAAAGAGGCATGGTGAGGGTGACCCAGTGGTGATGGGGAACGCTTTGGGGATGCCCTTCCATCATTCCCAGAGGGTTCCCTTCTCTGCTGAGTCCTGTCAGGGAGCTCACAGAGGAAACCTGTGGGGTGGCTGCAGAGAAGGAGCAGACTGAGCAGAACTGGAAATGATTATGTGTATGGAGCAGAGGGTGGGATTCCAGCAGAAAGATTTATTCCCTATGTGCATGTCTCTCCTGGCTTCAAAGGTTCCACCCATGCCAGAAAGTCCTGGGTTAACAGCACTGGGGTCCTTGGTTGATGATAAATAAGGGAGCTGTCGTTGCAGTGCTGCTTGCCCCTGCCCAGGGAAGCAGCCAGCCTGTTTGCCAGCACTCCCAGAAAGGCACTGGCACCATGTTGGGGCCCTCCCAGCAGCCTCTCCTGCCACTGCCTCCCCGTCCTCCTCCAGAGAGTTTGAACTGCTGCAGCACACATGGTGGCTTGACATCAGGAGCAGCAGAACCATGGAAAATCACCTAGAAATTAAAGCATGCCCTTCTTTTTCCCATGTCTGGTACAGCTTGGCCAGTCCAGATCCCTGGATACACGATGGGTAGTGCTGGCTCTAGCCTTGGTGCACAGAGCTAGCCAGCTGCTTTGTAAGCTGTCATTCAGACTGAATGCCCAGTGTTTGTTCTTTTTGAATGGTTTGTTCACAGATAAACTCAAAGCCAACTCTGTGCCTGAGCAGCCAAAGGAGGAGAAAGAAGCAGTGAAGCCTTCAGTTGCTGTAGCAGAACCAGAGTCATCTCCCAGCACTGTAGCAGAGAAACCTGGGAAGAAAACAGAGTCTGCCAGAATTCAGCAAAAGGACAAGAAAAGGTGGGTCTGCCCTCAGGGTCCCTTTTTGTGTCCCCAGCTTGGGGACAGCCTGCATGGAGCTGGCTGGTCATACACTGCCGGCTCACCTCCTGTTTCCATCTACTAAACTGTGTTAAACCTGACTAAATTCATCTGTCGGGGTTCTCTCCTGGTGTTCCTTTTCCATTTGGTGCTGTGGGTGCCTCAGGGCCGCGGGTGCCATGGCACATGGGAAGGGACAGGGCCCGGCTGCCCTCCGTGGGAGGGGATGGCTCTCCACGAGACAGCCTCCCACTGAGCAGCCTGGGAGAGACCCTGCAGGCAGCCTGGGGAGGGCTGGCAGGGACACCTGTCCTGCAGGGAAGGTGGGACATTCCCCAGCCTCTATGTACACAGCTTGCAGCACAAAGTTGTGCTTGTTGATCTCCATAGCTCATGTGGGGCTGCTTTCAATGCCACGGGTTTACTTTGGGCTGAGGCTCCAAGTTAATTTTAAGCTCAGCCCTTTGTGTTTAATCCAACCCAAACTGACAGAGACAAAGAATCACTACAGTCTGATGGCTCTCTGGTGGCCTATGAGTAATTAATTGGTGGTCTCAATCCATTTCTAAGGGAATAGGTAAGCACGCCACCCAGCCCACCATGGCAGCTAGCACTAACTGCTTGTCTTAGTGATAGTCTTGTCCCAGAAGCCAAGGGCCTGGAGGTGTTGGCAGCCTGGAGCTGGGAAGGCCACTTGGGCTGTCCCAGCTCTTGGAGGATACGTGGGCCTTTAGCCTCCAGGCTTGTTCGTCTGACACGTCTGGCCAACAGTAAAAAGAAAGAAGCTATTTTATTTTTCCAGTAGTCTTTAAAAATGGCTCCAGGATTCTGAGACACTACCTCATAGTCAGTCAGTGGCAAGCAGTCTGTCAAAAGAGCTTCTGAGTGATGCTTTTGGGGACACTGGGAGCCTGAGCTCAAGAGACAAGATCAGAATTAGGCCCTTGCCAGGCTGCTGTGGCCAAGCGAGGTGAGGCACTGGGCTGAAGAAATCCTCCTTGTTTTGGAGAGCTGCATGTGGGGAAGGATGGGAGGCCTGCAGAGGCTTGGCCACCTATGCCTGGCTGTGCAGTGGGTGTGCAGCGTTCAGCTCAGTGTACAGTGTGGAGTTCAGAGCATGTGATGCTCAGGCTTTTAAGAGGCATTTGATTTGCTTCCATGAGGAATGTGCTTGTCCAAGTGCTCATGATGCTTTCATGCACACATGAGAGACGATGGGTGTTCATTCCCTTTCTTTTCCCTTTGCTTTGTGGCAGTAAAATGAAGAGAGCAGATAGGTCGGATGACGAGGAGGAAAGGGATCCCGAAAATGTCAAGAAAAAGAGGAAGCGAATCAAACAGCTTGTATCTGACAGCAGTGATGAGGAAGGTAAGAAGATCTGTAAACAATCAGGCATGTAGGTCAGGGTTCTGATTTCCAAAACATGACTCTCCAAATCCCTTGGTCAGTGATTGAGGGAATAGTTTAAAGGACTAAAGACCGTGGAAATGGCTGTAGCCTGAGCCTTCTGTTTATCTTTGTGCTGCAAGCACTTGGGCACGGAGTTGAGATGTCTCAAAACAAAGATTCAGTCTTTGTTTGAGCTTAGCTCAGACCTGGCTGTCTCCTCACCAAGTGTGCTGCCAGTGCCCCTGTGTGGGAAGGAGGTTCCCAAATCTCTTGTGAAAGATAGTGCTCCTTCCAGAACCGTAGGGCTGTCAGAGGAGTTCATGTGGGGAGGGAACACTCACCAGTGGCCTCCCTCTCCCCACAGGGTCAGTTTGAGTGTCTTTATTCTGCCTGTTCATAGAAAGGGTTTGGAAGACAGTGTTGGAAGCAAGACATGCAGAAAGAGAAGGGATAATAGGGAATTTGGAGGCAAAGCACTTGAGCCATATCTGATGAGACTGTGCGTCTCCTTGCTGGTGTGACAGGAGTGGGGTGCCCAGAACTCTGCAAGATTTGGGCTCATAATGAGGAGCAGCAGGGCTGGATCCCAAAGAATTTGGATAATTGAGGTGACAAGTGCCGTTCAATGTAGATAACTGGGAAATAAATTGGAATTGAGCTCGGGAGTATGTGCTAAGTGGAACAGTAATCCAGCAAGCTGCTCAGGAAAGGAACTTGGGGATCATTACAGAGTAATTGAAACCACCAGTTTGGTGTAGACCTCCAGTGAAAGAAGGTGAAGCAGCAAATGGGGTGTGCTGGTGCAGAGGTGGAGTCCCTGGAGTAGCCAAAGCTGATTCCTCATTTAGTGTGCCTGGCACATGGGCAGCAGCCAGGACATCAGGAGAATCTGCAGTGCCAGGGAGAGGTGCCTGCTGTTGGTACCATGCAGTATCCATGCCACCTCTAGGCCTGTTTTCATGGTTCCCCTGCTGCCCACATAATTGCAAATCATCTTTTTCGTTAAGTATGTATCACTTCTTAGACTATTCCACAGCATGATAAATCTCTCAGGAAGCTGTTCTTGTGATCAGCCTTAATTCCATCACATTTCAATGTGGCTTAAAATATATATATATACATATATGTCCACACTTTTTGGTACTTATTTCTTTAAATGTTTGTCTTTCCATTTCCTCATCACTCCCCTGCTGACAAGCTGAGCTGTATAGCTCTGAGGAGGGAATTTTGAAATCAGCCCATGCTTGCCTGGCTGGAATCTCTCAGCTCATCCACATCCTGTGAGGTCAGGCAGGAGTTTGGAATGTTGGAACTCTCTGGTCTCCCATGGGACACCAGATCAGCACATGTTTAGCAATTAATGCTTTTGAGTGGGATGCCTCCTGGTCTCATTTATTCCAAGGTTTACATTCTCTTTAGTGACCAGAGATGGGACCTGAGGGAAGGGCTGGAGCTGTGTCAGAGCAGGTTTAGGTTGGATGTTAGGGAAAAGCTCTTCCCTGAGAGGGTGGTGAGGCACTGGGGAGGTTTTTTGTCACTGCTCTTGCTGCCCCTGCATCAGAACCCTCTTTATTCTTTATTTCTTTGTGCTATGCATTAGAATTGTAAATTTATGAAAATTACAGCTCATGTATATAAATTTGGATATCACTCAGTTTGCCCTTTGAAAAGAGAAAATAAGAATTGAGAGAACCCAGCCCCTTGGTCCTGCTGCTTGCCCTTCTAAATCCAACCAGAGATTTGAATTGTTTGGAATATTTTTAATGAGACCAAACTGGTAATATTATATTGAGTACAGAATAAGACTGTGAGTTGGATGAAAAAAAAAATTATATATGTATTCAGCAACTGGGCTTGAAGAGCATCTGTGCTTGGAAAGGTTGGAAACAGGTTTCTCCAGAGAACAGGGGCAACTGGAATCAGCAACACCAGAGAGCACAAGGGGCCTGGAGTGACAGGCACACTTAGCAAGGTTCTGTGGGTGTGAAACTCAGCCTGCGTGGCTGAGTGAAGCACTTGGGGGCAATTCCATGTCAGGCCAGGTCTTCTGCCTAGTCCTGTGTTAGTCTGTACTAAAAGCAGCCCTGAATGAGCTCTCCTTACAGCAGCATCAGCACATGGTACCACGCTGGAAACACACAGAGGGCATAAGGCACAATCCTCTCCATTTAAATGATTTTTCATTAAAAAGTTATATTGGTACGAGGGTTCCTTAGTCACTGCAGGTTGTTTTGCTTCCAGTGCCAGAACAAACTCCACAAATGCTCCCACAGAGGACAGGAGGTTTGGCAGCCTCAGCTGTACCAACACAGGCAGCGTTTCTCAGTGTTGACAAGTGTTTTACAGCCACTTTGGAGGGTGATTTCAGTGGCACTGTGACCTACAAACTCCCTGGGTTTTGGAGAGCCACAGCACCAGCACTAAAGCTTCTCACAGTTTTTCCAGGCAGGGTCAGAGCAGACTGAACAAAGCCAGGATTTACATCTTTGGTCCATCCAGTTGCCCAACTTGTATCTATTTCATGCAGCTGTTGCTGTTGAGCAAACTGTGGGCAGCAGCTAGTGGTTGACTCAGGAGTTATCACATGTCAGAGGGCTGTGTTGGCTAGAAGAGGATAATAAAGCAATAAACGAGCTTGATAGTAGTCCTAAACACTCTGACGTGAGGAGAAGGCCTTCTGCCTGCCAAAAGCTGGGGAAATGGTTTGAAGGAAGCTGAAAAAAGCCCAGATTTCCCCCAAGGAGTCTAGTGGAGCTGGCCCACTGACAATGCCTTCAGCGGCCCCTGCTTGAGCACGGCAGAGGCTTTTCAGCAGGCTGGGTTTAGCTTGTCCTCTCCCAAAGATGCTTGCAAAGGGCAGAGGCCAGGCTGGGCAGTCACTGGTGGTGCAGGTTTGGTGCTGGGCAGTCTGGGGAGCGTGCGTGTGAGATTGGGATGGGCCCAGGGCCCAGGGTCTGTGTGTGTGAGCCTGGGATGGGCCCAGGGTCTGTGTGTGTGAGCCTGGGATGGACACAGGGTCTGTGTGTGAGCCTGGGATGGACACAGAGCCCAGGGTCTGTGTGTGAGCCTGGGATGGGCCCAGGGTCTGTGTGTGAGCCTGGGATGGACACAGAGCCCAGGGTCTGTGTGTGAGCCTGGGATGGACACAGAGCCCAGAGCTGCCCGCAGCCCTGGGCAGCGCACACTTCCAGCGCCGTGGCGTGGCCGTGCCCCCAGAGCAGGGTGAAGCCCAGTGGTGTTATCCCTCTGTTTGCATTGCCCTGCCTCTCTCTGCAGTGCCTGGGAGGCCGGGGCCCTGCGGGAGCACTGTGATTTATTGCTGGCCTGGCAGCCCAGCGCCGTGTCCCTGCAGCCTTCGGTAGCCTGCGGAGGTCAGCTGGCCGCGTGCCCGGCAGCGCCGGCTCCTCACACGGCCCCAGTCCCCCGGGACAGCTCCAGATGGCGGCTCCGTGCTGGGCTGAGGGCAGCCAGGCAGCCCCATCCGTGTGGGGTGAAGCAGTGGGTCACAGGAGCCGTTTGTCCCCGCGGTGCCAGCTGTGCCCCAGCCCGGCGCTTGCGTGGCAGCCGCTCTCACTCGGGTCCCCCGCAGCTCTGTCCCCCTGCCAGCCCCGCAGGAGGGTGACCCTGCCTCGCTCCTGCTCTGCAGCCCTGCTTGTCCCGCTGTGACGTGCCTGCTGCAGGCTCCAGAGCTCGCTGTGCTCCCTGCAAATGCCCAAAGGTGTCCTTGACTGCTTTGAGTGCAGCCTGGTGTCCCTGTCCCTGAACCCAGAGGAGAGCAAGGAGATCAAACAGTGAGAGAGTCAACTTCTGGGTTTTGTGGTGGTTTGGGTGTTTTAGAACTTCTTTTCAAATAAAGGTTTTAGCATGTGTGATAGTGTACTGCACTTAATTCTTGGGTTAAGCTGATAGCATGGATTGTTTGGGATGTGTAGCACCACCAGTGAAGCAACAGCTCTTTTACCACACCCCACCTCCTTTCATTTCTAAACAAATAACAGTCACTCTCTTTAACAAGTAACTGAAATGTATAGCTAAAACCTGCCAGTTCCTGTGGCTGGTTTTCACGTTTCTCTGGGTGGAGCTGATTATTTTGGCTTAGCAAAAATCTTTCAGGGCACTTCTCCCATCCTATCCCACCCTCCTTCCTTTGGGAACTGCAGTGTGTAGTATCAGACCCGTGTGCCATCAAGGTGTTCTTCTTTGCAGATGTGCCACCCTCTCCCACACCCGAGGAAGAGAGAGCTCCATCTCCAGCCCCTGAACCTGTTCTGAAAACTGAGCTGGAGCCTGCATCCATAGAGGTGAGAGCAGATAAGAGTGATTACCTGCCCTCGGGTAATGAGAAAGGAGCTCTGCTTGCTCACAGTGCTGCCATGTCCCCCAGGTGTCAGCTGGAGGGAGGAAGAGGAAGAGGAGGCGCGTGCTGAAATCCAAGATGTTTATCGATGAAGAGGAAGGCTGCATGGGTAAGGCTGGCTGTGCCCTGCACTCACTCACTGGAGCTCACTGTATTGGCCACTTTAACAGGCTAGCCTCTCCCTGGCTGGAGAATCACAGCATCTCTTTGTTATCCCGCTTGGGGCTCCTGCTCCCAGACTGAGGTAACTGAGCCTCTGGTGCAGGCCTGGGTAGGGAGTCAGAGCTGGAGCTGAATCCTTACCCTTTTTGATTATTTGCAGATTTTCCTTCAGTTCTTTTCCCTTTTTTTCTGCCATCATGATTACCACCTTCATTTACTCTCCTCTCCAAAGCTGCAAGCTTTTAAAGATGCTACAGAAAGAGATTTAGGGTCTGGGATAAATTCTGGCTGAGATAACTTTGTTGGGTTTTTTTTTCCCTTTGAGGATAAATCCAGAGTTGTGCAAAACTTGATTATATGTTAAAGAAACATAGAGTATCCCAGATAAAAAGTTGGAGCTTAAATACTTCATAGGGTTTCTGTTTCTGCTAAGGGTGGCTCTGCTTTCAGAAGGGAAGAGAATTCCTACAGAAGCCAGAGGCTTTAAATTCCAGCCTGACTGGACTCTGCTTCCTCCTGTAGCCTGCAGAAAGCTGTGTAACACCACTGCATTCATTTCCTCCATCTCCTGACATTGAAGTAGAGCTGCAAATGTTCAGACTATGTTGGTTTGGGTTTTGGAGGATTGTTTTTGAGGCTTTAAACACATGAGAGCATGGAGTGTGTGTTTTGTAATGGTGTTGTCAGCTGGGTTGTGTGGGATGCTTTGATTCCCGGGCCTGGCTGGGCTGAGGGGATGTCAGTGGAGCTCAGGGCGTGCTGGGGAGGATGAGGTGCTGTTGTCCAGCTCCGTGGTGGTGCTGGCCATGCAGACTCTGGGCATTCCTGGCCCAGCCTCAGCCTGTGTGTGTGTTTGCACCTGTCTGCAGAGCTGCATCTTCTGTTTCCCATTAGCTTGGTGTGTCTCCTTCAGAGAAGCACAGAGCTGTGGCTCTCAGCAGCTGGCTGCGCTGGGACTGAAATCCCCACTGCTGCTTTCTTGTCCAGGAACTGGGCTTGCACAGAGTTACTGACAGCTTTGGCTGGTTACCCTGAGGGGTGTTCTCCTCTCCCACCCCAGAGAGAGCCATTGAAATGGAAGGAAAACGGAACAAAACAGCATTAGATGGGGAGCTGGGTTGCACAGGCTCTGCATCCAGAGCACAGGAGTGTGTTTTCTGGGTTCAGCTGGGAATATTGCCTCTGTTTCTCTGCTCTTTATCCCCACAGGGTTTCATAGTCCCTTGGGAAATGCAGACTCCTGGTTTCACAGTTCACATCCCCTTTCCGAAAGGGGAATGCAAGGCCCTGCTGTGCCCTTGGGAGGCAGATCCTGTGGGATGGAGCTTGGTACTGAGGATCTGGCTGGGGAAGAGATGCTGCTTTCTCCACTAGAAATCCTCCAGCCTGCTGTGCAGAACGTGCTGTCTGGCTGTTGTCCAGTTTCTCTTCTCCCTTCCATTCCACACCCTTTCCATGCACAGGCCTAACAATTCAAAGGCTAAACAACTTGCAAATCTCCCAGGCTAATGTGAATTTTAGTTATTCTTTGAAATAGAGGGGTTTCCCCCCTCTCCCTGCTCTTTTTATTTTTAATCCAACACTAGGTTTTTGAGAGGTTTTAATCCTAACATTAGAATGAGGCTGTACTTTATATTTCTCCACTATTTTAAGTTATGGTTTTCACAATAGTTGCAATAGCAAGAAATTGGTGTCAAAAAGCAAAAGTGATTTAGGGATTAGCCCTGAGGGAAATTGAGCAATTAAAGTGTGTGTGGAGTAAAGCACAAGAAACATTCCTAGGCATCAACAGAAATCCATGGATTGAGGGCCTGCTCTTAGTCTCTAGTAAAGGGGAATTACTGAGGTTTAAGCTTGGGTGTTTCTACCTTGAACTTTCTAAAGCTTCAAAGGACACACATGGGCTTGGAGATTGGAGTTTCCACAGGTGCATTGGAGGGAAATTAGTGTTACAGCACTTTAGAGCTCCCATCCTTTGAGCCGCTGTGGTTCAGAGAGTCTGGCTGTGAGTGGGACATCAGTGACTGCATCTCTGCACCCATGGGTGCTGCACATACACACTACTGCAGTTCAGCTGAGACTGCAGCCAAAGACAGCTGATCTGAGCTGTGCTGCTGCAATTGGAGGGGTTAACTGCACACTTGAGGAGTTCCCAGCGGTTCCTGACAGGCTGAGAGCAGGATAAGGGTTTAAGTTCACCCAGTGGTCTGGGGAAGCTGCTCCCTGAGAAGCCTGCTGCCTCTCAAGGGAGATTGCTTGGTTTGCAGTCTGAGGTCCTGCTGGCTCTGCCCAGGAGGATTTTACAGCATTCCTCTTCCCAGTCCTGGTGACGTAGGAAACCTTATTTAATTTGATGCATTAATACAAGCGAAAGCCAGCTTCCCAGAAGAAGGGAAGTTAAGACATCTGTTTAAAAGAATAGAGTTGCTAAAGAAAAATGGCTTACTAGAAGAATCCCAGAGCACTGCTGGGAAGGCTGATCTGAGGGCATTTGCTGGGATGTGACGGTGTCTCCCCTCAGTGGGGCTGACTGCAGTTTAATTTCCGTGAGGATGTTTTATGTCCCTGGGCTTTGCGTGGCCGGACGCTGACAGCAGCGAGCCCTGATTGCAGACAGGGCTGGGGGCTGATCTTTCATAAAGCATTGCTTTGTGCTTGCCCTCCTTGGCCACCTCTGTGGAACAAAGCTGCCCCGAAGGCTTTGTGCCCCTGGGGGTGGGTGGTGTCTGCTTCGCTCTCCCCTAGCTGTCCAATGTGCTGTGAGAGCAGCCTGGGGATGTCTCCAGGCTGTCTTGCCTGGATTGCTGGAAAATCTGATTGCTTTGGCCCCTGTGGAAATGGGACCGAGTCAGAATGGTGGGGTTTAGCCATAAAGTAGATGTTCCATTGCCTAGTGCCAAACTACTGATTCTGATCTCCTTGAGATTCATCACTTGCTGATGGCTGCTGGTCAGCCTTTGCCATGTGAGTTAGGATCTCAGGATCACTGGCTTGGAAAAGCCCTCTAAGGTCATTGACTTCAGCACTGCCAGGGCAACACTGGCCCATGTCCCCAAGGGCATCCACACAGCTTTTAAATCCCTGCAGGGATGGGGACTCACCACTGCCCTGGGCAGCAGTGCCAGGGCTGGACAGCCCTTTCAGGGAAGGAGTTTTCCCTCATACCCAACCTAAACCTCCCTTGGCACACTCAAGGTCATTTCCTACTGCTTAACTTGGGACTCAGTTCCTGTGTCTGACACGTGCTCCTTGAACCCAAAGTGTTCCTTCCCATGAGTGCAGTGGGGAGGTCTTTGTGTAAGGATGGCTAAACCATCATCATCATCCTCTGCTCCCTTCCCTGTTGTTTCCACCAGTGACTGAGAAGGTTTACGAGAGCGAGTCCTGCACGGACAGCGAGGATGAATTCCCCAAGCCCAAGGCACCGGCCCCACAGAAACAGCCCGTGCTGCCCACCAAGAGGGAGCCAAAGGAGGAAAGGAAGAACCCAAAGAAAGGGGCAGCTCCTGCCAGCAGAGCCAACAAGCAGGTCTCCATCACGGGCTTTTTCCAGAAGAAATGAACTGGGTCTGGCTCCTCTTGGTAGCTTGGGAGTGTTGCTCCCATTTTCGTGTGGCTCTCTGCAAGCTGCTGCTGCTTGTGGGGCCAACATGCAAGCCCTGGTTATGCAAGGTGCCCTGCTTACTGTGTAAGGAAGCCCTCTGGACTAGATTTTGTATCAGAGACAAGTCTTTATTTGTTACTGCAATCATTTCAGTCATCTTCACTAGGCAGTGTGGGAACTGCCAGCTAGAGGCAACATGCAGAGGAGCTCTTGAAAGGCTGTTGAACCTGTTCACATGAAAGTGTATTTTTTTAATCACCCCTTTGGTGCTAATTAGGAGGGGAGGTGTGGTGTTTTCCTCCCCTCTTTGTACACCCCCAGCTCTTCAGATTGGTTCACATTGGGTGGCAGCAGCAATGTAGCAGGTCAGACACAAATATTGAACATCTGCTTCAGCTTTAACTGAATGAAATTTACTTCATTTTCCCCCTAAGACTGGTAAATAGTTTTTGCTCTGCCTTTCATAATCTATTTTTGGACAAAGCAGTGCATATAAAATTTTCTTACTCTCTTCTTCCTTGAACTTGTATCCTCTGTAACTTGCTCAGATGCCTAATTATAGACTGGGACACTGTTGGTGTTCTGTCTTTACAAAAACATCCTTGAGGCTTCCCACCCAATTGGCTCTGGAATAATTGGGGGAAGGCTTTGCTGTTATTGGGAAAGAACTGATCTTCAGCCTAGGAGGCCAGTGAGCCAGAGGGAAGGGTGATGAGAGGGCACTGCTGATAACACCAGGCAGGTACCAGGGAGCAGCACGAGCTGCATTGCAGGCTTTGGAAGTTTGGGGTTGCCTGAAGGGTTATTTTACAGGCGTGAACCAGACAAGAGAAGAGATTTTCCTTGGACATCTCATCACCTGCCTGCTGAAGGAAGAGTGCCACGGCACATGGTCCTGAGGAACCTGTTGTGGAGAGGAATAAAGCACAGCAATCCTGTTAACCACAAAGGAGCTCTTGGTCTGCGCCTCCTGCTTGGCTGCTGCTGGGGCTGACAGACACATGGCAAAGCTTTTCCAGAGGGGTGATGCTGAGCCTTCCTGAGCCTTGGGCTGCTGAGTGCTCCCAGGCAGGGGCTGGTGCAGAGGAGCTGCTGCACCCCAGCAAACCCTGTGCTGTGGCCTGGCAAGAGAGTGATCAGCCTTATTCTGGTTTATTGAAAAAGTTTAACTGTGGAGAGCAAAACCCACCCTGCCACAGGGGTTCTGTTGTTTTAGGTGGAGTTGAGGGGGTATTTTTAAAGGCAATGAAAACAAATTCCATTAAACACAGTTTTGTTTTGGTTTGGTTTTTTTTTTAATTTTATTTGTCCTTATTCATTAAATGTGTCAAATTCTGATTTCCAAGGATTGTTGTGGTATTTGACTGCATGGAAGTCAAAGACATGTGCTGGTGAAGTGGGTAAAGATTTCTTCCATCAAAACCAGGGCTGGAAGCTTTCAATGGAGTGTTTTAGGGGCTCTGAAACCTCAGAACAGCCGGATTTGTATGGAGTTGGAGCCCTGGAGTGTCACTGCTGTGGCAGCAGGGGCCAGGCCGGGTGTCCTGGTGCTCCTGCCGCTCTCCCGGAGCTGTGGCTGCCGCCACCAGAGGGACGTCACACGGCCCTTCCTGCGGGAAATGACCGAATGTCTGCAGCAGCAGGACCCAGCAGAGGCATGATCTCATACTGCCCGCTCCACGGGCTGCCAGCCCCAGGGGCGCTTCAGCTCCCTGCATGCTGCCTTGGCCGAGGCTGGCGTGTCCCCAGGGCACGCCTGGGAGCAGGAGTTGGGG
Source organism: Zonotrichia leucophrys gambelii (assembly GCF_028769735.1). Lineage (NCBI taxonomy): Eukaryota > Metazoa > Chordata > Aves > Passeriformes > Passerellidae > Zonotrichia > Zonotrichia leucophrys. The sequence continues at coordinate 116,189,252 of NC_088169.1, forward strand.
CTGGAGAGAGGGAGAAGGCTCCCTTGAGGGTGGGGTCGCTGCTCTGGCACCCAGGGGCTGCAGGCGTGCACAGTGTCCAGGAGCCATCTCCCACCTCGGGCTGTGGTACTGGCGGAGCTCACGGTCCCAAGCTCCTCCTGGAGATGCAGAGGTCTTTATACCCATGTATGGATCGTTCACAGCTGGAAATCCAATCCCAGGCGATCTGCTCTCCTTGTCCCCCTGTATCTCCCTTCCCACCACATTTACACCCTCGGAGGAGCCTCAGAAGAAGCAGTGGGAGAGGTTCATCCAATGAAGTGCAGTTTAGGGTGTTTGCTCCCTAACAGCCTTATTTCAGGCAGAGGAATTGTCATCCTTGTTCTCCAGGAGCACCGAGGAGTTCCCCTGTCAGACACTGCGGGCTGGAACCACTGCTGCACTGAGATCTCCTTGGACAAGGTGGTTCCCAGCCAGCTGCCCCGAGGGATGCAAAAGCCCCATCCCATGTTCAGGAGATGGCTGGGCTGGTTTATAACCTCCTTGCACAGGGCAGGGCCTGCAGACACAGCCCTTGCTGCCCGGGCAGTGTGGAGACGGGAGCCGAGGGTCCAAGGAGGGTCGCTGGGCAGGGCAGGAGGGTGTCCCGGCAGCCTGCTGGGAATTGCTGTGCTCTCCCACAGGCCATGCCAGCCCGGCCCCAGGCACGGGAGCAGGGAACAGCAGGGCCTTATAAGGAAGCAGAATCCCTCAAGACAATCCCACAATCCCTGACAAGACAGCGGGACCTGCCAGGGCCGTGCCTCAGTGCCGACACTGCGGAACCAGCGAGCCCAGCGCGGCGGCAGAGCTCCAGGGCCATGCAGTGTGCCTGATTCCCACCCTGTCTCCAGCCCAGAGCACTGAGGAATTCCTGGGACACCTCCAGGATGGGCTCTCCAAACCTCCCTGGGCAGTTCCAGTGCCTGAGCACCCTTTCCATGGGGAGATTCCTGCTGCTGTCCAACCTCAGCCTGCCCTGGCCCAGCCTGAGGCCGTTCCCTCTCCTCCTGTCCCTGTTCCCCCTGGCTGTCCCCTCCTGTCAGGAGCTGTGCAGAGCCACAAGGTCCCCCCTGAGCCTCCTATGCTCCAGCTGAGCCCCTGCCCAGCTCCCTCAGCCTCTCCTGGGGCTCCTTTCCCTTCCCAGCTCTGTTCCCTGCCCTGGACACGCTCCAGCCCCTCCGGGTCTCTCCTGGCAGGAGGGGCCCCAGCACAGCCCAGGGCCATTGGCCTCTTGCTCACCTGGGCTCACCTGGGTTTGTGTCCAGCCACTGGCACCCCCAGGCCCTTTTCCAGCCTTCCAGCCCCTCTGCCCCGGCCTGGAGTGCTGCCTGGTTCTTCCTGCATGGGAATGGGGTGCAGAGAGGTGTGGGTGCTCCTGCCCAGGTGAGCCAGGGCTGAGCACAGGGACATGGCTGCTGCCTGAGCCAGCCCAGGGAGCCTCACTGAGACCTTGGCCTGGGAGAGGGGAGCGGAGCTGCAAAACCAAAGGTGGAAAAGCGTCCGTGGGACTTTGGAGATGGCTTTTCCACATCCTTCCTCCTGCAGTGGGTACCACATCCCTTCCACTCCCGTGCTGGGCATCCCATCGCACCGGGGCTGTGATGCTGGGCAAGATCAGCCATCCTGCCTGGCTGCTGAGCATCCCACCTCGGGGCCGAGCATCCCCCCGGATGCGTGCACCTCCTTCCCCCGAGCCGGGCATCCCACCCGGCTGCTGAGCATCCTCTCTCGGGGCACGGAGCCCCGCAGCCCGGTGCCGTCCCTCATGTGGCCACATGTGCGGGTGGCTGTCGCGGGCTGTCCCCGGAGCCGCCCGGCCCGGCCCGGCGCTGTTTACTGCTTCACCCAGCGCTTCCTGGGCTGGTGGCTGAAAATAGATATTTTTAACCTTTTAAAAATAGAAAGTCTCGCAGAACAGCAGCTCCTGTTTTTTCCATTCCCTTCTCGTTTCTTCTCAGGGCGACGGAACCCGAGCCGGGGGCGGCGGGACGCGGCCCCGTAAACAGGCTCCGCGAAAGGGGCACCGGGGACAGCACACGTGTGCCTGGAGCGCGAAAAGAAAGGTAAGAGAAAGAGGGAGAGAAAAAAAAAATCAACTAGAAAGGCCGGCCACTTTTCACACGGAGCCTTATTTGGTATTTTCATGAAAAGTTATATCTTCACACTGTAAAAAACGCCACTTATTACTCATGCTTTACTAGGTAAGTGTGTTTTCCTTGGCAGCCGGCGCTCTGGGGTTTTTTTTTCTCACTTCACTACTGCCGTACACGCTATTTCGAAGGTTTCATTAGTTTCTCCATCGGAGCTGGCGCTGCTGCCGCTGTCTGAGGCCGGGCTGTTAAAGCCGGCCCAGACACAGCCGCTGTTTGTTCGGCACCTCGGGGCTGTGAAACCCCAGCGCGGGGCCGCGGGGACGCGGCTGTCACCGCTGTCACCTGCCCTCCGTGCCGCGCTGGGGCAGCGCTGTCCCCTGTCACAGAGCAGGGGTGCCACGCCATCCCCTGGTGGCTGCAGGTGCCTGGATGTCACCCGACCCCATGAAACGCATCCGTGTCACCCCCTCCTCGTGACCTCTGTGCAGAGCGGCGTGCCACCCTCTCCCTGCTGTCACTGCGGTGTCACACTGTCCCCACACCTGTGGGTGTCACCAATGCCCGTGCACTGCCTCTGCGTGGGCATCAGCCAGCCCCTGCGCCGTGCCACCACTGTGGGCAGCCACCACCTCGTCCTCGGGGTCACACCCAGGGCCATCAGTCTGTCCCCACGGCTGCGACATGCCCGTGGGTGTCCCAGGCTCCCTGCACACACACGGATGGCACTTTGTCCCCAAGGTTGTGACATGCCCGTGGGTGTCCCAGGCTCCCTGCACACACACGGATGTCCCCAGGGCTGTGACATGCCCGCGGGTGTGCCCGTGTCCCAGGGTCCCTGAACACACACGGATGGCACTTTGTCCCCAAGGCTGTGACATGCCTGTGGCTGTCCCAGCGTCCCTGCACACACACGGATGTCCCCAGGGCTGTGACATGCCCGCGCGTGTGCCCGTGTCCCAGGCTCCCTGAACACACACAGGTGTCACTTTGTCCCCAGGGCTGTGACATGCCCGCGCGTGTGCCCGGGGTGTCCCCTGCAGCCCCCTGGTTCCCCGCTGGGGACAGCGGGCGGTGTCGCAGCCCCGTGGCCGCTGCCGCCCCCGGGCCGCCTGGCCGCGCTCCCCAGCCGCTCTCAAAGCCAGCTTTGTGTTTCACAGCCAGGCCCTCGCTTGGCACACGATTTTAATTAGAGTCTGGTTACACGGCTCGGCAGATGTGGAATGTATTTCTTAGCCCAGGTGGAATAAATCTATTGCCATAAAAACCAACCCCCCCCGTTATTAAACTCTCCCTTCTAAATAGCCCAGTATTGAGATGCACAGCCCCCCGCTCCCCCGCCCGCTCCCCCTCAATGCAAAGCCTTTTCTAAGTGCTTAATGAGCTTTAATTTTATTATATTCCCTGCCTGCATGCAACCGGCTTCTGGTGCTGGCGCGGGCTCCGGCTCCCGGCCCCTCTGCCAGGGGTGCAGGGGCTGGTCAGCCCCGGGCCGGGGCCTTGGGGTGCCCACGGGGGCTGCTCGGGCTGGGGACACCCATCGTGGCATCCCCGGGGACAGGGGACAGCTCCCCGCAGCTGGAGCCCGTGGGACCGAGGTCCCGGTCACCGCAGGGACAGCTCTGCCCTTGGCGGGTCCCTTGTGGTGCCTGGGATGTCCTGGGGATGGCACAGGGTGCGGGGCAGTGCCAGGGCCCAGGTGACAGGGGCTGTGTGCCCGGGATGTCCCAGGGATGGCACAGGGTGCGGGGCAGTGCCAGGCCCCAGGTGACAGGGGCTGTGTGCCCGGGATGTCCTGGGGATGGCACAGGGTGCGGGGCAGTGCCAGGCCCCAGGTGACAGGGGCTGTGTGCCCGGGATGTCCTGGGGATGGCACAGGGTGCGGGGCAGTGCCAGGGCCCAGGTGACAGGGGCTGTGTGCCCAGGATGTCCCCGGGGATGGCACAGGGTGCGGGGCAGTGCCAGGCCCCAGGTGACAGGGGCTGTGTGCCCGGGATGTCCTGGGGATGGCACAGAGGGTGCGGGGCAGTGCCAGGGCCCAGGTGACAGGGGCTGTGTGCCCGGGATGTCCCAGCGATGGCACAGGGTGCGGGGCAGTGCCAGGGCCCAGGTGACAGGGGCTGTGTGCCCGGGATGTCCCAGGGATGGCACAGAGGGTGTGGGGCAGTGCCAGGGCCCTGGTGACAGGGGCTGTGTGCCCGGGATGTCCCGGCGCTGGCACAGGGTGCAGGGCAGTGCCAGGCCCCAGGTGACAGGAGCTGTGTGCCCGGGATGTCCTGGGGATGGCACAGGGTGCGGGGCAGTGCCAGGCCCAGGTGACAGGGGCTGTGTGCCCGGGATGTCCCGGGGATGGCACAGGGTGCGGGGCAGTGCCAGGGCCCAGGTGACAGGGGCTGTGTGCCCAGGATGTCCCCGGGGATGGCACAGGGTGCGGGGCAGTGCCAGGGCCCAGGTGACAGGGGCTGTGTGCCCGGGATGTCCCAGGGATGGCACAGAGGGTGTGGGGCAGTGCCAGGGCCCAGGTGACAGGGGCTGTGTGCCCGGGATGTCCCAGCGATGGCACAGGGTGTGGGGCAGTGCCAGGGCCCAGGTGACAGGGGCTGTGTGCCCGGATGTCCCGGGATGGCACAGAGGGTACGGGGCAGTGCCAGGGCCCAGGTGAGAGGGGCTGTGTGCCCAGGATGTCCCAGGGATGGCACACAGGGTACGGGGCAGTGCCAGGCCCCAGGTGACAGGGGCTGTGTGCCCAGGATGTCCCAGCGATGGCACAGGGTACGGGGCAGTGCCAGGGCCCAGGTGAGAGGGGCTGTGTGCCCGGGATGTCCCTGGGATGGCACAGGGTGCGGGGCAGTGCCAGGGCCCAGGTGACAGGGGCTGTGTGCCCGGGATGTCCCGGGGATGGCACAGGGTGCGGGCAGTGCCAGGCCCCAGTGACAGGGCTGTGTGCCGGATGTCCAGCAATGGCACAGGGTGCGGGGCAGTGCCAGGGCCCAGGTGACAGGGGCTGTGTGCCCGGGATGTCCCGGGGATGGCACAGGGTACAGGGCAGTGCCAGGCCCCAGTGACAGGGGCTGTGTGCCTGGGATGTCCCAGGGATGGCACAGGGTGCGGGCAGTGCCAGGGCCCAGGTGACAGGGGCTGTGTGCCCGGGATGTCCCGGGGATGGCACAGGTGCAGGGCAGTGCCAGGCCCAGGTGACAGGGGCTGTGTGCCCGGGATGTCCCCGGGGATGGCACAGGTGCGGGCAGTGCAGGGCCCTGGTGACAGGGCTGTGTGCCCGGGATGTCCTGGGGATGGCACAGGGTGCGGGGCAGTGCCAGGCCCCAGGTGACAGGGGCTGTGTGCCCGGGATGTCCCAGGGATGGCACAGGGTGTGGGGCAGTGCCAGGGCCCAGGTGACAGGGGCTGTGTGCCCGGGATGTCCTGGGGATGGCACAGAGGGTGAGGCTCCATCGCTCTGAGCAGTGCCATGGCCAGCGATGGCAAATTCAAAACTCACTGCCGGGGGAAAACCCAGCCAGGAAGCAGCAGCTGCTTCCCAAGAGCCCATCGCTCCCTGCCGGGACCAGGGCTGCACAGGGGAGAGGCTCTGCCCTGCTGGCATCAAAGCGAGGACCAGAGACCAGGGCAGAGCTTTG